>NC_083414.1:48907512-49507512 GCF_020745735.1 Hemiscyllium ocellatum | reverse complement strand
TACACAGACACACACACATGCAAAGATACACACACACATACACACAAACACAGACACACACATGCACATACACACACAGACACACACAGAAACAAGCACAGACAAAAACATACACACACAAAGTCACACACACGCACAGACACACACACACAGACACTCACACACTACACACAGAAACACACACAGACATACACCACAAACGGACACACACATACACACAGACACACACACAGACACACACAGAAACAAGCACAGACCAAAACATACACACACAAAGACACATACACGCACAGACACACACACAGAAACACACATTGATACTCACACACCACACACACACCACACACACATACACACAGACACTCACACACCACAAACACGGACACACACATACACACAGACACACGCACAGACACACACAGACACAGACACACACACATAAACACACACACCACACACAAACATACAAACACACAGACACACGCACACCACACACACACCACACACACACACAGAGATACACACACACAGACATCCACACCCCACACTCACACATAGATACATACACGCAGACACACACATACCACACACACACACACGGCAGCACGTTGGCACAGTGGTTAGCACTGCTGCCTCACAGTGCCAGAGACCCGGGTTCAATTCCTGACTCAGGCGACTGACTGTGTGGAGTTTGCACATTCTCTCCGTGTCTGTGTGGGTTTCCTCTGGGTGCTCCGGATTCCTCCCACAGTCCAAAGATGTGCAGGTCAAGTGAATTGGCCATGCTAAATTGCCAGTAGTGTTAGCTAAAGGGGTAAATGTAGGGGAATGTGTGGGTTGCGCTTCGGAGGGTCGGTGTGGACTTGTTGGGCTGACCGGCCTGTTTCCACACTGTAAGTAATCTAAACGTACACACACACCCCACACACATACATATACACACATAGACACAGGCACACACACAGGCATACACACAGACACACACACAGACACATACATGCACACACACATACACAGACATACACGCACAGACACAAACACACAGACACACAAAAACACGCACAGACACACACACACACACACACACATAGGCACACACAATATACAGACACACACACACATACACACAGACTCACGCACAGACACACAGAGACACAGACAACACACAGACACACACACACTCACACACTACAGACACATGAACCACATACACACATAGACACACACGCACACCACACACAGACACGCACACCACACACGCTCACACACAGACACACACACATATACACACACGCATATACACACATACAGAGATACACATATGCAGACACACACACACATCCACACACACCACACACATGCACACACATGCACACACACACACACACACACACGCAGAGTTTTACTTGCTTCCAAATCTCCCTTGATAATTATGTAAGACAGACATCATTGTATGGTTTTTGATAATGATCGTTATACATTCTGCTGATGTCTCCTTCTTCTATGCTTAAGAGCAATCAGTCTGGCCGCCAAGTCCATGGGGCTACCCGTGTTGTCACTACTCTTCATACATGCTGACAGAGATAAGGTTCATGCTTACATTGGTGTTGGTATGGAGGAAGAGTCGCTTTGACATGAGAGTTTTGGATCAATACCTCAATGGAAGTAAAAACACTGGGGCTGTTGTGTGGGGCTTGGTGAATGATGATATTTTACATAAATTTGATCTGAAAAATATGTAGATTCAGCAAAAACAATTTGATTTGCTTTCCAGTAATCCTCAATATGAAATTGGTTCATGAGGGTAATGTTTCAGTGAGTACAGTTTCAGTAATGTAGCTGTCATTGCTGGTTATTTCTGACTGTATGAGTGTGAGAGGTGGAGTAGTGTGGTAAAGCATATTAATAAGGGGTTAGAGATATGACAGTTTGCTGGTGGTTGGTGATAAAGATGTGGTGAACTGAGGATCATTGGCTGGTTATTGGATTTAAAGGTGCTTTTAGTGACCTTGCCCCCTCATGTAAGCTCATTAAACATCTTGTGGCACAGCAGCACTGCTTGCATTGACAGCAGCAGCTATGTGCTCCTCCTCCCTTCTGAGAGTTTGCCTGGAGGCCTTATGCCCTGTGAAAAGGTGACATTTCCGTTGCCCTTGCACGACCTTGAATAAGGTCTTCAGTGAAATGTTGAAAAGTCTTGGAGCCCTCATGCTCTTATATTGTGCCATCATTCAGTGTTCTTCATTGCTTACAGCCCCAGCAGCTCCTCTAACCCAGATTTCATCTCTCATGAATTGTAAGACATACATGCATTTTGAGTGGAGCAGGACAGTTTTATGTGACACTAGTTCTTTACAATTTTGTGCCTTCTTTCATAGCATGCAATCAAACAGGGGTACAGTAGTGCTGCATACAGTACCAGGCATTTAAATGGACAGACAGCACAAAATGTGGGTGCTCTCTGCTTCAGACATGAATCACATCTTACAATCCTGACATAAGCTTTGGTCTTCCAGTCAATTGTGTGGAAAATGTATTTGCATTTCTTTTCTTAGATTTTTCCTACCCTATTTTCCATTGTTGATGCTCCGATAATCTCTGCCAAACAGCCAATCTTCATGAATGATCTCTTAGCATTGACTAGATGCTCGACTATAGATGCCAACTAAGTCAAGCGCAATCCTGTCTGTACTCAGCACTGAGGCATGTCATGAGGGATGAATCAACTGTGAATAAAAGTCAGAACTTCTCTATTTAGTCCTATCCAATGCCTTACCAGGGAATGGAAATGATTCTGAGATAACAAAAAGAACTAATTATTAAAAACTGGTCAATTTTAAATTCCTACTCTGCCATACACGATTGGTTGCACAGACACTGAAACTGAAGTATTGCGTGATGGCAACAGCGATCATAATTTAGCCAGGCAAACGTCACCCACATTCAACTTGATAAACAATTGGGGGGCATTAACGCCAAAACTGTTCATTGTTTTGAAACTTAAACTTAAACTTTTGAAACTTAAACTTAAATTTCATAAAATCACTTTTGTGTGATTACTTTGTCATGTATAGTTTTAGTTTTGGCTTATAAAAAGAAATATTAGCAAGAAGTGCCATCATGACATACATACATCCCTGGAGATATAATAAACCATGATTAGCCCACATTAAATTATCAACACATTGTCATATTCTTTAACCATTGCAATGGTTAAAGAGTATGACAATGCGTTGATAGTTGAATGTGAAGGCATGTATAAAAATGCCTGAAGTATGTACAATCCCTGTAATGTTCTCACATATAAAATAATGATCATGGCCTGAATGTTCGTTATTTTGGCTATGTCTCAGTTATGTAAAGTTATTTGGAGGTTATTTCAATTTGAAGTGGAGTGAGATATCTCACTGTATCTGACCAAACTCGCCTCATGACTGACCTACCCAGCCCCTATGGCATCTCTCTTACCTAATTTGAGCCAAATCTTATCATGCACTGTTCTCAGAAGAGCTTGTCACTGACTGGACATCTACTGAAAGATCAGCATCCACAGCACCCATGCCATATTTAAAAGGCTGCTATGCAGTGGCACTCAGAAGCTGCCATGCTGAATGATGGCCATTAGTCAGAAGATTTTGGAGAAGGGGAAGATGGCTCTGTGATGTTCTGAAGTGGTGTCCTCTTCCCAAAGGACTGACAGATACAGGAGGCCGTGACACCAAACCTCGGAGGCTGGTTTGAGGCCACCACCTCAAGTCAGTATTGTGTCCACAGTGCAGAGGAAGATCAGGGTCAGAAGGAGGTCAATGACCTAGTCTACTCCACCAGGGTAAGTGCCACTCTCTTCTCTCTGATAGCTCATACTTTAGCTTTGTCTGCCACTGCACTGATCTCTGATCAAGGCTCTTGATCTACCATTCTCACTCTGTTCTGAAATATCTTCCCTTGCTCACTCTTGCTTCCCTTCCCCATCCTCCCATGCCACTAACACAGGTGTCAGAGCTAGTTTCTTTACCCAGAGAGTAGTAAGGGCATGGAATGCCCTGCCTGCAAAGTAGTAGACTCACCAACTTTAAGGGTATTTTACTAGTCATTGGATAAACAAATGGATGAAAATGGAATAGTGTAGGATGGATAGCCTTCAGATTGGTTCCACAGTTCAGCGCATCATGGAGGGCCAAAGGGCCTGTACTGTGCTGTAATGTTCTATGTAACCTTGCAGGCCCTCGGCAGTGCCTGCTGATTCACCCAGGACACTTCACTAACTTTCAGTCACCTGTACCTGCATTAAATTCTTCCTTGTGTCTTACAGGCACCAGTAGGGTGGCCACAGCACCTGTAGAGAAGGGGGTCATTCCCCCAGAATCTACTGGTGGGCAAGGGTGTTTCAGGATGGGTAAAGTAGGTGGAGGAGTCATGGCAAATGCAGGGATAGGGTATATTGGGGGATGGTGCGGGATGGCTCTGGGTGAGATGTTCTTCAGAAGATCAGTGTTGACTCAATGGGCCGAATGACCTGCTTCCACACTGTAAGGATTCGATGATTCTATGAATATGTTCTACAGCTATATCAATAGCCAAGGAAAGAATAAGGCCTCTGCTGTGAAGCCAGAGAACAGAGGTAGATTGTTAAATAAGTACTCCACAGGTGTCTACTTTGAAAAAGGAGGATGCCAGAACAAAACTCAAAGAAGATGGACTGCAGAGTTCTCGAGCACATTGATTATTAGAAGTAAAGAGATATTGGAGGTTCAGGGAAGTTTAAAAGTGGAAGAAATCTCCAGGTGATTTGTATGCCAGGCTGCTGTGGGAGATAAGGAAGGGAAGTACAGGGGCCCTGATCCAAATACTTAAATTATTTCTGGGGAGACACCAGAGGTCTGGAGGACAACTAATGTGGTTCCACTTTACAAGATGGGTGGTAGAGATAGTCTAGGGAACTGTAGACTTGTGAGCTCACCATCAGTAATGAGGAAGTTATTGGGGAAATAATGGAGATGAAAATTAATCCCTATTTAGAGAGGCAAGGTTTCAGTGTGGATAGTCAGTATAGTTTTGTCATAACGTCATAGAGATGTACAGCATGGAAACACACCCTTCAGTCCAACCCGTCTGTGCCAACCAGATATCCCACCCCAATCTAGTCCCACCTACCAACACCGAGCCCCCATCCCTCCAATTCCTTCCTATTCATATACTCATCCAGATGTCTTTTAAGTGTTACAATTGTACCAGCCTCCACTACTTCCTCTGGCAGCTCATTCCATACATGTACCACCCTCTGGGTGAAATAATTGCCCCTTAGGTCTCTTTTATATCTTTCCCCTCTCACCCTAAACCCTCTAGTTCTGGACTCCCCCACCTCAAGAAAGAGACTTTGTCTATTTACCCTATCCACGCCCCTCATAATTTTGTAAACCTCTAAAAAGTCGCCCTTCAGCCTAGGCAAAACAGCCCCAACCTATTCAACATCTCCCAAGAGCTCAAATTCTCCAACTCTGGCAACATCCCTGCAAATCCTTTCTGAACCCTTTCAGGTTTCACAACATCTTTCCAATAGGAAGGAGATCAGAATTGCACGCAATATTCCAACAATGGCCTAGCCAATGACCTGTACAGTCGCAACATGACCTCCCAACTTCTGTACTCAATACTCTGACCAATAAAGGAAAGCATACCAAATGTATTCTTCACAATCCTATCTACCTGCGACTCCACTTTCAAGGAGATATGAACCTGCACTCCAATGTCTCTTTGTTCAGCAACACTCCCTAGGAATTTACCATTAAGTGTATAGGTCCTGCTAAGATTTGCTTTCCCAAAATGCAGCACCTCACTTTATCTAAATTAAACTCCATCTGCCACTCCTCAGCCCATTGGCCCATCTGTTCAAGATCCCATTGTAATCTGAGATAACATTCTTCGTTGACCACTGCACCTCCAATTTTGGTGTCATCTGCAAACTTACTAACTATACCTCTTATGCTCACATCCAAATCATTTATATAAATGATGAAAAGTAGTGGACCCAGAACCGATCCTTGTGGCACTCCACTGGTCACAGGCCTCCAATCTGAAAAACAACCCTCCACCACCACCCTCTGTCTTCTACCTTTGAACCAGTCCTATATCCACATGGCGAGTTCTCCCTGTATTCCATGAGATCTAACCTTGCTAACCAGTCTCCCATGTGAAACCTTGTTGAACGCCTTACTGAAGTCCATATAGATCACATCTACTGTTCTGCCCTCATCAATCCTCTTAGTTACTTCTTCAAAAAATTCAAACAAGTTTGAGAGACATTATTTCCCACGCACAAAGCCACGTTAACTATCCATAATCAATGCTTGTCTTTCCAAACACATGTACATTCTGTCCCTCAGGATTCCCTCCAACAACTTGCCCACCAACAAGGTCAAGCTCACTGGCCTATAAAAGCAAATTACTGCAGATGCTAGAATCTGAAACCAGAAGAGAAAATGCTGGAAAATCTCAGCAGATCTGGCAGCATCTGTAAGGAGAGAAAAGAGCTGACCTTTCAAGTCTAACTGACCCTTTGCCAGAGCTTTGACAAAGGATCAGTTAGATTCAAAACATCAGCTCTTTTCTCTTACAGATGCTGCCAGACCTTCTGAGATTTTCCAGCATTTTGTCACTAGTCTATAGTTCCCTGGCTTGTCCTCACCACCTTTCTTAAACAGTGGCACTACGTTAGCCAATCTCCAGTCTTCCGGCACCTCACCTGTGACTATCGATGATACAAATATCTCAGCAAGAGGCCCAGCAATCACTTCTCTTGCTTCCCACAGAGTTCTAGGGTACACCTGATCAGGTCCTGGAGATTTATCCACCTTTATGTGTTTCAAGCCATCCAGCACTTCCTCCTCTGTAATATGGACAGTTTTCAAGATGTCATCATCTATTTCCCTGCCTTCTTTATCTTCTATGTCCTTTTCCACAGTGAATACTGATCCAAAATACTCTCCCATCTCCTGCGGCTCCACACAAAGGTCGCCTTGCTGATCTTTGAGCGGCCCTATTCTCTCCCTAGTTACCCTTTTGTCCTTAAATGTATTTGTAACAATCCTTTGGATTCTCCTTAATTCTATTTGCCAAAGTTATCGCATGTCCCCGTTTTGCCCTCCTGATTTCCTTCTTAAGTATACTCCTACTGCCTTTATATCTTCAGGATTCACTCGATCTATCCTGTCTGTACCTGACATATGTTTTCTTCTTTTTCTTAACCAAACCCTCAATTTCTTTAGTCATCCAGCATTCCCTATACTGACCAGCCTTCCCTTTCACCCTGACAGGAATATACTTTCTCTGGATTTTCATGATCTCCTATCTGAAGGCTTCCCATTTTCCAGCCGTTCCCTTACTTGTGAACATCTGCCACCAATCAGCTTTTGAAAGTTTTTGTCTAATACAGTCAAAATTGACCTTTCTCCAATTTAGAACTTCAACGTTTAGATCTGGTCTACCCTTTTCCATCACTATATTAAAATTAAAAGAATTTTGGTCGCTGGCCCCAAAGTGCTCCCCCACTGACACCTCAGTCACCTGCCCTGCATTATTTCCCAAGAATAGGTCAGGTTTTGCACGTTCTCCAGAAGTACATCCACATACTGACTGAGAAAATTTCTTGTACCCACTTAACAAATTCCTGTCTATCTAACCCCTTAACACCAAGGCAGTCCCAGTCTTTCTTCGGAAAGTTAAAATCCCCTACCATAACCACCCTATTATTCTTGTCAGAGGAAGGCCTAACAAATCTGATGGAATGTTTTGAGGAGGTGACTCAGTGTTAGACAAAGCTAGGGCAGTTAATGTGGTTTATATGGTTTCTAACAAGACTTTTGACAAAGTCCCATATGGGAAGTGGTAAAGAAGATAAAACCTCATGGGATCCAGGATAATTAGCAAATTGGATCCAAAATTGGCTTAGTGTTAGGAGACAGATGTGTTGTTAGAAGGCTGTTTACTGGAGCCTAGTACTGGGTCTGTCATTGTTTGTGATATTCTTAAATGATGTAGAAGAGAACATGGCCGGGATGGGGGAAATAATCAGTAAGTTTGCGGATGACACAAAGATTGGCCAAGTAGTTGACAGTTAGGTTACAGGAGGATATAAGCAAATTAGCCAGATGGGCAAAGCAGTGGCAGATGGAAGTTAAATGTGAGGTGATACACTTTGGAAGAAAGAACAAGACAAGGAAGTGCTCAGTGAATGACAGAACATGAGAAAGCTCGGAGGAACAGAGCAAACTTGGGGTGCATGCCCACAGATCCCTGAAGGTGGCAGGACAGGCTCATAGGGCAGTTAAGAAGGCATACAGGACACTTGTCTTTTATCAATCATAGCATTGTTGGTAAGAACAGAGAGACCATGTTGGAGCTGCACAGAACTTTGGTTAGGGAACAGCTGGAGTACTGTGTGCAGTTCTGATCACCACACTATTGGAAGGATGTGATTGCAATGGAGGGGGTGAAAAGGAGATTCACCAGGATATTACCTGGGGTGGGATATTTCAGCATTGAAGAGAGTCTGGATAAGTTGGAGTTGTTTCCTTTGGAGACAAGCCCTTAGGGTCTGCTGGAGTGACGCGTACAGCCCCACTTCAGTGATGTAGCCATTGGGTCTTCAGGATTGAAGGCCGAGTGACCAGGTGCTGGGGAACATGGCATACACTGTACACAAGGAGACAAGATGGTGCCAAGGGACATCCAGTTGGAGGAGAAACCACACACAGGCCTCTGAGAAGTTTCCCCCCAAGACACTTCAGAGCTGGGCAGGCCCTTCTATCTCCACCCTGCCTTTACACCTCTGATCCATAAAATTTCAAACAGAGGATCTCTAGCCCTCGGTGATTTCATTGTAACACTGCAATAAGGGCACCGTGTACTTGGGGACACACACTCAGCTCACAGACTGGACCAGGCTGCACCTCTGTTCTCTTCACTCCTCGTCAAGGTGCTCGATCACTCTGACTCTAGCCGGATAGTCACAGCATGGTATGATTGGGTGGAATCAGTGGTGAAGGACATCATAGAATCATGGGACGTAGCAAATGAGACTTGTTTGATAAGATACGGCCAGAAAATCCACTGGGCCTCGTGCCAAAAACCCTTCCAGAACATTCAACTCAACTTGGACTTAGTTAAAAATGTAAGATTCAACCCAGAGGTTTTGCGGTGGATCTGGAAAAGTTACGTTTTCAGAAATTTCAATGAATTCAGAGCCAATAAACCTAAGCGACAATTGGGTGCTATGTTGGGAGCACTGTGGGATTTTGTAGATTACTGAATTTAAATGGACTGACTGGCCTTTCTCATGTAAATGTCCTACAAACAGGGAAAATATTCCATTTTGTAGCTTTGACAAAGTAAGGCAGATATCACCTTCTTCCCCACTTGAATTGGTTGCTTCTCCTTTATCACAATTTGGCTTAGACAAGTATGGAAAACTAAAATATGAGGGTCTATGCTATAATTTATCTACCAATTCAAATAAAAGTTTAACAAGAGCAGACATTAAACCATTTTATCATAAAATACTACTTAAAGTCTTGCCGTAAGCTGTAGTGTTTCTTAGCCAAGCATCAAAGCTACTTGAATTTATTTTTAACTTTTGCTATTTGAATAGTTTTGACATTCCACTTCAGAAAATTGCCTTTAATTCCATTACATTCTCCTAACATGTGATGTTCTTTGTCTATAAAATGGCAATAATAGTACATTGTGCACTTTAAGTAAACATGCTCTGGGCGCAATATATTTACTTTTATTTTAAAATGTAGCAGAAACATAATCAAAACATGTAATTGATTGTAAAGCAACATTCACAATGCACGAGGGCGAGTTACACATGGCTTAACATGGCAGGTCAGTTAATTGTAATTCACACATCATAATAATAGGTCAGTTTGGTTGTATTTAGCTCTGTTCTGATGATTTTGAAAGTGGCTTTGGGCTATGTCCAATATCAAATGCTTAAGCCTCAGTTTTCCCGTTTTGAGCACCTTGGATTTTCTCTCTCAAAGAACTTTTCACAATGAATTACTTTGGAACTCAGAATCATCCTGCAAGGCTCCATCTAAGAATTCCAAGCATCCCAAAAAAAAAGATGAGCTACCAACATATCAACTGAAATTGATAGAAATAGTAAATAAAATCAGAAATCACAAGTTTATAAGAAGATAAACATTTTAAGAATACTCTTTGAGGTACATTTTACTTCTGACCTACACATTTTTGTGAATTCCTAAATGATTAGAATATGGTAGCTTCCTTTATTTTTTACACTTCTCTTAGATTGCAACGGATAAATTAGCCTGTGCAGTGAAATACATCACCTGATTTATGATAGCTACATCTCAAAAGAATCTTTTGGTTATCACCAGAAGTGTTGTCCTCTGTGTATCTGGGGAGGTGCAGAAATATTATACCATGAAATGTCAAAATAACTTTTATGGCTGCACCGATTTATTGTGGCAATAATTCACACCTGATTTCACTCAAGAGGATAAACTTCTCTGCCATAACTTTCCCTGATACTTGGGATGAATTTCTCGATGCCTGGGTTCGGACCGAAGGTAGGAAAGAAGTAGAAATAACCCTACAAATCAGAATTCTGGATCCAACCCACCGTTGGAGCACCTTTAGGGCTAACCAACAAAAGTAATAGCTGTGTGATCAGGCTCATTCAGGGGCAATTCAGACCAATTAAAGGAGGCCATCTATAAATTTCCACTAAAACCCCAAGCCTGGACTCAGGGTGGCGTCAGGAAACAATGCCCGAAGGCATTTCCTATCTGTATGTCTTCATGTAGAAATAGACACAATCCTTTGTGTACAAGGTTTCTTGTAGACACACACACACACACACACACACACACACACACACACACACACACACACATATACAAACACACACACGCATATATATAAATATACACACACAGCCACACACACACATATATATATATATATATATATATACACACACACACATATATACACACGTACACACACACATACACAAATACACAAACATACATACACACACATACGTACACACATATACAAACACACACACATATACATGTACACACACACACACACACACACACACACACACACACACACACACACATCCGACAGAGGGCGTTTCTGAGAAGCAACTGAGGAGCATTCTGGGAGGAGCTGGCTCAGTCACCAGTGACTATCCAGCAGTTGATAAAAGGGAGGCCAGCTCTAGCTGAGTGGCCATTTTTTGGAGTAGCCATTTTGAGAAGGGTTGCTTTGCAGTGACGGGATGCCTGCCTGCCTCCTTGGAGTTATTTCAGTGACGACGAGAGAAAACAGTCTGCTCCTGAGGAAAATTTGCTTGCCACAGTCATCTCTGAGTTGGGGCAAGCATTCTTGGTAAATCTGAAACAGTTGGTGGTGATGGGGGAAATATAAGGGCCATCACAACCAGAACTGAAAACTTTCTGGACCCAGCAGGACAAAATCACCATCGAGGAAAATATTTTGTTATAGGAGCAAGAGTGATTGTGCTAGGTAAAGGTTATGAAGTCATCTTTTATTTACACATGCACAGTATGTGGATTCTGACTTGCTTGCTTGGAGCCAGTCCCTAGAACAAAGAGACTCTCTGAGACTCCTGTTTATATCAGTCAACCAGACTGGCCCAACTTCAATAAAGGAATTTGTACTTGATGAGATTAACCTGGCCCTCATTCCAATTGCTACACACTACAAAAAAGTAATATTAAAGAAAGACATACAAAAATAAGTTGCCAGGGTTGAAGGGCTTGAACGATAGGGAAAAGTCTAAATGGGCTGGGGCTGTTTTCCCTGGAGCAGCAGTGGCTGAGGGGTGACCTTATAGAGGTTTATAAATCATGAAGGGTATGGATAGGGTAAATATATAAGATCGTTTCCTTGGGGTGGGGGAGTCCAGAATAATAGGGCATAGGTTAGTGTGACGGGAAAAATTTAAAAGGGACCTAAGGAACAACTCTTTCATGCAGGGGGTGGTGCGTGTATGGAATGAACTGCCAGAGGAAGTGGTGGAGGCTGGTACAATTACAACATTTAAAAGGCACCTGGATAGGTATATGAGTAGGAAGGGTTTGAAGGGATATAGGCTGGGTACTAGCAGGTGGGACTAGATTGGATTGGGATATCTGGTCGGCATGGACGAGTTGGACTGAAGGTTTCCATACAGTACATCTCTATGACACTCTAAATACTAACTTACTTTGTTGCTTTCGGTCATATGTATCCGAACCTTAGTATATTAACACTGCCTTTGCAGACAATTTGTTAATTTTCTTCTTGTTAATTCACAGAATATTCTGCTAATGTACACATAAGGAAAAGAAAATATTTTTGCATATCGATACAAAATGGGGTATTTTGAGTTAACAGTCCATGTTATACAAGTGACAAAAAATAAGGGTCAACAAATTTAACTGCAACTTCTATTTAACCAGAAATGTCTTTGTAGCAATGCAATTATTTTGCTTGGGAACAAGTTAAGGAAATTTTTTGGAACAATTATAAAGAGCTCACAAATTATCGAATTCGGTTTGAATTATGTGAAAGCAAATGAGCATTGTTTCAAAATCACCAAAAGGTGTAGCTAATGTGGTGTTCAAAGTATGAAGTGAGAAATGCATTTCAGCCATTAAGATTACTTGTAGTGTGGAAACAGGCCCTTTGGCCCAACAAGTCCACACCAACCTGCAACCCACTCCCCTCTTCATCTAACACTACAAGCAATTTAGCATGGCCAATTCACCTGACCTGCACATTTTTGAACTGTGGGAAAAAAGCGGAGCACCCCCACACAGACACGGGGAGAACGTGCAAACTCCACACAGTCAGTCACCTGAGGCAGGAATTGAACCCAGGTTTCTGGCGCTGTGAGGCAGCAGTGCTAACCACTGTGCCACCCACAATTGTTGGGAGCTCATGACCTTTGAGTCAAGTTGGGTTTCATTATCAATAATACCTGAAAAATATATCAGTGTCATTCTAAGCATTCTTATACACTGAGATGATTTGCAATTTAATTTGACATCCAACCTATACTTGGTAGAATATTGAAGACTGTCTGTCTAAAGCGTTGCTTCTAGAAAATAGTGAGGTAAGATGATTATCACCATTGATAAATTTGTAGTAATTGGTTTAGCTACAGCACTGAATAACTGCAATGATGCATGTGAGACAAATATAGGAAGGGAAGGAAATCAAAGTTCTCTATTTATCCCTCAATGAGATTATAATCTGTTCATACTGCCCTGGTTATGGATTACAGACCTGCAGATATTGAAACTAATTGACTCAAATGTAAAAATGTGAATAAATAAAAGAGTCAACAGAATAATCCAGTTAATCTACCACCGTGTATAAAATAGATTGTTGCAGCTTTCTTTTGCTAATAAGCATCACGATGCAAAACCACACTGAACAATGGAGGGAAGCTTATCTGGCCCTTGGAGGCAGATGTTTGGAACAGTGTGAGGGGATTGAACAAATTCAGAGATAAAGCATAATGAACTGGTTTACTGATCTCTTTTCCAGCTGCTTTTCTCAAGGATGAGCTGATTCCAACAATGGTGCAGAGTCAGTTGAGGTGGGTGATCATAGTGAACTACAATCTTCCCAATATCACGAGTTCCACATTGAGTCAGCCATTCTGAACAGCTGGCTGCAAGTGGGGTTTAGAGCAACTTGAGAGTTTAATGCTTTCCAATCTTTAACGACAAGAAATGGCAAGGCCAATGTCTTTCACTGGCCTCGCTTTGACATTTGTTATGGACCAGGCCAGACCCCCTCAAAACATTTCAAGAAAATAGCCCTGACCTAACTTTGCTAGTTGTTTTAAGTAGGTGTAATTCAGATATTCCAGGCGGGATGCAGTTGATCAAGCCACGTAGCTTTAAACAAAACCGAATATATTTACAAGATTACAGGATGAAATGCACATAAAAGAAAGCAGAAGACTGAGAAACCAACCTATCCGAAAACCCAATAGATCATCCCAACCTAATGATGCTGTTCCAAATACTTGCAAAAATCCTAATAAACATCCCTTGGCATAAAAATCAAACACAGGGTCTTACAGGAGAAATGTAAGAGAGAGAAAGGGTCAGCACAGACCTGCATCTCTTGGGTTTAGCAGCTTCACAATACTACTGCTAAACACCAAACCAAAACTGGAGATAAGTTGAGCTGGGAGAACTGGCAACTCCCTTTACATTCAATACATTTTTTTTCCAAAAACTCAAAAGCTTTTTTCCTGAGGAGGTATCTGTAAGCTATAATCAAATTGGCCCTAAAACCTTTCCAAGGCCAGATTTGGAGTCTGTGTCTTCTATGATCTCCTGAAAAAAAAACAGTCAAAGGCACGATAAGCTTGTTAAAGGAGCAGCATTGTCAAACGTTACATAAGAGTTTCCCTGGGAATGATGTTTCCAACTGTTGTGGATGGAAGTGTGGTGCAGTACAGTGAGGTGACATGCATTAGCTATGTGTATGTCCCATGCAGCCACAGTGAAGATAGCTGGCTGTCCATATTAGGCTGCATGAACCAAATCCTATCTCCACATGCTGCCCCTCACCGCTCCCCCCCGCCCCCACCCTCCCCCGCTAACTGGACAATAATCACCAGGTAATAGGGTGTTTTACCTGTTCCAGCAATGCTTACATGATCCCAGATAAAGAGAAAGCGTTTATGGATATTGGAGTAATGTCAGCCCCTAAAAGACATTTATTACAATTAAATATTATGCACAAACGTTACATTCCATATTTTTTGAGAGAATTAGTCTATTAAATAACAGAGGAGCATCCATCAAGTGGAATGTCATGCTTCACAAGATAAGTAGAGGGCATAGGTTTAAGGTGAGAGGGGAAAGATATAAAAGAGACCTAAAGGGCAACCTTTTCACACAGAGGGTGGTACGTGTATGGAATGAGCTGCCAGGAGATGTGGTGTGGGCTGGTACAATTGCAACATTTAAGAGGCATTTGGACGGGTATATGAATAGGAAGGGTTTGGAGGGATATGGGCCGGGTGCTGGCAGATGGGACTAAATTGGGTTGGGATATCTGGTCGGCATGGATGGGTTGGACCTAAGGGTCTGTTCCCATGCTGTACATCTCTATGACTCAATGACTCTATCTGTAGTAAGATGGAGCATGAGACATTTATACCTTCAGGTCACACACTATGATGCAGTGATGATACCCTGAGCATGTCTCTGACTGTCCGTGAGACATACCAAAAAAAATAGATTTGTAATTGGTCATCTTCCCAAAGATTCAAGTGGAGGGTGGCCTGTTGCAAATGCAGATAGACCCAAAACTGGTCCCATTTGCTGAATGCATTCTATGTTCATAAAAGCCTACACAAACAATTTGGTAATTTCCTTTAAACTTTCTTCAAAGGAACATCGATGGAAATTTTTTTCATTGTTTTTCCTGAGAAAGTTGGTCTTCTACATTGCCAATATATGATGGGCAGATTCACTTGGAATCCTTCTTGCTAGAATCAGAGTTGAAACGTGTGGTGCTGGAAGAGCACAGCAAGTCAGGCAGCATCCGAGGAGCAGGAGAATCCATGTTTCAGGCATAAGTCCTTTATCAGGAATGACATTCTGATGAAGGGTTTATGCCCAAAATGTCGATTCTCCCACTCCTCTCCTGTTGGCTGAGCTGCTGTGCTCTTCCAGCTCCACACTTTTCAACTCTGATCTCCAGCATCTGTAGTCTTCACTTTCTCTCTTCTTGCTAGTATCAGTTCAGTCGCTGATACTGCATGGGAAAGGATGGCCACATGATGTACTTGAATGGAGAAAGACTTAGATTCCTCAGATACTGAAGTCCATGTCCAAATGTAACAAGATCTGGACAATATACAGGCCTGGGCTGACAAGTAACATTTGTGCAACACAAGTTCCAGGTAATGATCGTCAGCAGGAAGATCTAATCCGACCATTCCCCCCAGACATTCAAATGTGTTGCCATCTCTGAATCCCACAGTATCAACGACCTCGGGGTTACCATTAACCAAAAACTGAACAAGACTAGCCATATTACTATAGTGGTTACAAACATAGGCCAGAGGTTAGGCATCCTGCAGTGAGTGACTCACCTTCTGACTCCCCAAAGTCTGTCCATCATCAACAAGTCACAAGTCAGGTGTATGATGGAGTAATATCCATTTGCCTGGATGGGGGAATCTCAAAACGCTCCAGGAGCTTAACATCATCCTGGACAAAGCTGTCCACTTAATTGATACCATATCCTCAAATATCCACTCACAAAAAAAACTGATACTCAGTAGCAGTAGTGTATACCATCTACAAGATGCAGAAACTCATCAAAGCTCTTCAGGAAGGACCTTTCACACCTTCACCACCTAGATGGGCAAGGCCAGCAGGTACATGGGAACACAACTACCTTCAGGTTCCCCTCCAAGCCATCGACTATCCTGACTCAGAAATAGGTCATTGCTCCTTCAACATTGTTGGTCAAAAATCCTGGCACTCCTTCTCTAACAGCATTGTGGGTTATAATCTGCAGAAGTTCAAGAAGGCAGTGCATTCTCAAGGGTAACTGGAGATGGTTAACAAATGCTAATCCAGCTGGTAATGTCCATATCCCATGTTAAATATTTTTTACAAAATTGTATATTACTGAAAAACTATAGTATATGGTAACTAATTCCATTACAGTTAAGGTACATGATTGTCTCTTGTGAGATATCATGTGCAACTTTAGAGTAAACACACATGCTGTTAACACTAATAACAACTACTGAAACACTGGTTTGGACACATTATGCAACTGATGAAGAATTCTGCCATCTTGGAAATCTGGATGTAATTTAGCCCCTTGCAGGAACAGCCTGTTATATTTTGATGCGCAGAATTTATCTTATGATCTCAGTTATCACTTTGAGGTTCTAACTGATTTTGGTGCTATGGGTGCTGTTTTGGAAGCAAAATGGTGGCTGCATGCACTTCCAGTCCAACATATGCCTGATGTGATTCTGTATGCACATTAATGTATGTAGCACAGCCATCAGGAGTATGTGCCAGTGTTATGCAACATGGGAAGATTGTGACATCAGCCGGGTGTCCCCCACTGATTTTACACTAGTACTCCCATTTTTCAACCTCACCCTTACAGCTAAGATCTTTTCCTATACATACACAGTTGAACATCCAAGTAGCAGCAGTAAGGACCTTCATTATCGTAATTTAAAGGAAATGGTAACAAGTCACTAGTTGTCATTCATTACTTTCTACTGGATCCATCTGAGTTTGTCGGAATACTGCAAGTCTTTTTATGCTGTTGAAATTTAGTGGAATCTTTAGTGAGTGGTGATACATGTGCTGTAGAAATTATTTTGACAAGTTGTTTACAGAAAGAGAAAAATGAAGGGACAAAGAGTAATTGGTAGAGGATTCATTCATCCAGGGTCTTCCACTTTAACTTGAGCCAGGAACAGTGTGTGCACTGTGTCTGCCTTATGTAGGAGGGGCTCACTAAAATCTGTCCTGTCTGCTGGCAGCATTAGAGCTGGGTGAGGTTGGGGCACCTCATGCTTGTGAAGGTGACCATTGTCATGTCGATCTTCACATCAGAATACCTCGATGGACAATCGAGTGGACAATGGGAGTCCTCAAGTGAAATTTATGCTGCCTGGATCACTTGTGGGGGTGTCCTACACAACACAGCAGAGTGCGTGTCATAGTTTGTCACACTATGCTCACAAACTGGCCAACACAGTGAGAAGTTCAGCAGACGGAGGAGGAGGCCAAAAAGGAGTGATGAAGAGGAGGAGAAGGATGGAGGGAAGAGTTTTCCACCACAGCCTCTTGCTTCCTCAGTTGCCTATGATCAGCTCATCCAACTACAATACAAGTGAATGCAACACCCATTTCCCATACCCAGGTACACATGTTCCTGCCGGCTATGTCAGTCTCACCTCTGATTAGATTAGACTTACAGTGTGGAAACAGGCCCTTCGGCCCAACAAGTCCACATCGACCCGCCGAAGCGCAACCCACCCATACATTTACATCCTACCCTACATTTACCCCTTACCTAACACTACGGGCAATTTAGCATGGCCAAGTCACCTGACCCGCACATCTTTGGACTGTGGGAGGAAACCAGAGCAGACACGGGGAGAACGTGCAAACTCCACACAGTCAGTCGCCTGAGTCGGGAATTGAACCCGGGTCTCAGGCACTGTGAGGCAGCATGTGCCACCATGCCGCCCACAAATAATTGCTGGTTGTGAGAATTTGCCTTGTGCAAATTGGCTGCTGTTTTCTAACGTTAACAGTAATTATACTTCAAAAGTCCTTCAGAGTGGTGAATCACTTTGGAGCATCATATCTAAACTCAAGCATTTTCTTCTGCCATTGAACATTTCCATGTCATCTTGGCAATAATTCTGGTATTAAAATCTATCACAAATAACCATTTCAAGTAACTTTTATCATACAAACAATCCAACATTCCATGCAAAATGTAATTATTTACCCTGCTTCATTCCTTTAATGCCTGTTTTCCAGGTGCCTTTGCTGCTACACAGTGTTACCAATGTAGCTACAGCAGAACAAGTGTAATGCTGCTGCCTGAGGGAACATCAGTGAGTGTGTCATGTGAATGTGTTAAAGCAATAATATGACAAGGAGGAGAATCAGGATAGGGTAATATTTACAGAGGCAAAGAAGAAGGGAGCAAGATGACAATATCAGGGCAATTCAACAGAATATCAGAAATCGAAAATTCTAAAGTCAACCTTTGTTTTGCAATGATTAATCAACATGGGGTCATTGAAGGCTTGTAAAACCGATGACTCGGTTGTGTTCAGCCAAACCTGGGAGGAATACATGCAGCACCTGAACAGATTGTGTAATTGGTTACACTTGGGTCATAAACATGGCCAGAAGAGGATTTGACAAAGCAAATCTGACTTATTTGGGCCATACTGAGACATAAGGCCATAGGACCGAGAGAAGCAAAAATAGGGGCTCTCTTTGCTTTTACATGCTGAAAACAAAATGATAAATTTTTCAGTCTATCAACATGAGAGGATTTCATCAGACATTCAATCTGAATTTCAGCACTGTAATGGTTCATTTATAATTTTGTTAAAGAAATTTTGAGTGGACAAATTACTTCTAACCACTTAAAAGCAAGCTTGGACCCCAGTTTTTACATCACCAAACTATGCCACATCATTTAAACTTGGAGAGAAAGGATGTAATGGTTTAATGGGGTCAGTCAGGTAGACCTCATAGAGTAGGAGATCCCTGATTGGGACTGTTATAGAGTCATAGAAATGTACAGCACGGAAACCTGTCAATGCCGATCAGATGTCCCAACCCAAGCTAGTCCCACCTGCCAGCACCCAGCCCATATCCCTCCAAACCCTTCCTATTCATATACCCATCCAAATGCCTCTTAAATGTTGCAATTGTACCAGCCTCCACCACATCCTCTGGTATCTCATTCCATACACGTACCACCGTCTGTGTGTAAAAGTTGCCCCTTAGGTCTCTTTTATATCTTTCCCCTCTCACCTAAACCTATGCCCTCTAGTTCTGTACTCTCCTGCCCCAGGGAAAGACTTTGTCTATTTATCCTATCCATGCTCCTCATAATTTTGTAAACCTCTATAAGGTCACCCCTCAAGCTCCGACACTCCAGGGAAAACAGCACCAGCCTGTTCAGACTCTCCCTGTAGCTCAGATCCTCCAACCCTGGCAAAATCCTTGTAAATCTTTTCTGAACTCTTTCAAGTTTCACAACATCTTTCTGATAGGAAGGAGACCAGAATTGCATGCAATATTCCAACAGTGGCCTTACCAATGTACTGTACAGCTGCAACATGACCTCCCAACTCCTGTACTCAATACTCTGACCAATACAGGAAAGCATACCAAATGCCTTCTTCACTATCCTATCTAACAGCGACTCCACTTTCAAGGAGCTATGAACCTGCACTCCAAGGTTTCTTTGTTCAGCAACACTTCCTAGGACCTTACCATTAAGTGTATAAGTCCTGCTAAGATTTGCTTTCTTAAAATGCAGCACCTCGCATTTATTGAATTAAACTCCATCTGTCACTTCTCAGCCCATTGGCCCATCTGGTACAGAACCTGTTGTAATCTGAGGTAACCCTCTTCGCTGTCCACTACACCTCCAATTTTGGTGTCATCAGCAAACTTACTAACTGTACCTCTTATGCTTACATCCAAATCATTTATGTAAATGACAAAAAGTAGAGGACCCAGCACCGATCCTTGTGGCACTCGACTGGTCACAGGCCTCCAGTCTGAAAAACAACCCTCCACCATCACTCTCTGTCTTCTACCCTTGAGCCAGTTCTGTATCCTTATGGCTAGTTCTCCCTGTATTCCATGAGATCTAAACTTGCTAATCAGTCTCCCATGTCGAACGCCTTACTGAAGTCCATATAGATCACATCTACTGCTCTGCCCTCATCAATCTTCTTTGTTACTTCTTCAAAAAACTCAATCAAGTTTGTGAGACATGATTTCCCATGCAAAAAGCCATGTTGACTATCCCTAATCAGTCCCGTTAATGTGATCCAATCAGGGAGTCCTGGCTGACAGATAAAAACAGGGGTGTCAAAGGTTATATTCACCGAGGAAGCTCATCTAATGTCAAGTAACGTGTAAGCATAAATAAAGGGTAACTTTGTAGAGTTGTTCCAAGGTAGGCTGGTGCAAAGGCTATCTAAGGAATTTTAGAGGCTTACCTTTTGCTCCTCTACCTGTGAACCCACTAAATTTCTACTAAATTTAGTTGCTTTTCTCAGTCAATCATCTATACAACCTTAATAATCATAAATGTCACAAATCGGGCAACCGTCATACTGAATATTTAGAACATTGTTTCCAAATGCACTAGCTTGCTTGCCTAAAACTATGCTTCAGTTTCTTCTGATTAAACATGTTTCACTCGATAGCAAATTACTTTCAAGAAACAAAATCTAATTCCAGATATTGATTGCCAACCCATTTACTTCACTTGGAGCAGACAAACCTGAGAAGATCAAATTATTTCTTCCCTCAGCCAATGCTGGTGTTCAGCTCCAAAGCATCACTTTGGATGAAGAAGGAGTGTTTGTTATCTGATGACTCACTGCTGTGACTCTAGTAATAACCATCACGTTTTTATCATCTGTAGTTTTTAGAATGTGGAGTTCTGTGGGATATGTGTTTGCTAAACAATGTGGAAGTTGATACATCCCGAGGAGAGATTGCTTTGGATGAATTAAAAACCATTGTCGAGTAGATTCACGCTGTAAACCATCTTGAAATGAGTTATTTATGCTGATACTTAACCTATGTCTGCAATGTGTAACTGGCAGAATGGAGTGGTATTTTGGAGATGGTGGAGTAGCGGTAATGTCACTGGACTAGCGAACCAGAATGTTTCGAGGACATCAGTTCAACCCCTGTCACAGCAATAGACAATTGAAAGATAGTCAGTAATAGGGGTGTTAAACTCTCATTGTTTGATGCAAAAACCCAGTTCACAAATACTCTTTAGGGAAGAGAAATCTGCTGTCCTTACCTGGTCTGGCTTTCTTGTGACTCCAGATACACAACAACTCCAGACCCTCAGCGGTCTCAGAAACTGCCCATGCCCCAAGAACAAAAAGGAATCTGACCCAGAGTGGGAGTAGGCCGAAGCTTGAAAAGTAGACTGATGCAATCCTTACTGAAGGATAGCTTTGCATTTCTGAAGAAGCCCCAAAGATCGGAGGCCCCTGTCTGAAATGCGAAGCACATTCATTTCGAAAAGGAGCAGAGAGGCAAGTTGTATGGGATTGCCATTCCTCAGAATATCCAGCCCTATATTTTTGTGCTTTGAATTTTTGGGGAAGTCTTTTTCAACAGCAAAATAAAATTACAGTACCTACTGAACAGCCTATTACCTATCTTTTGGTACTATCCTGGGAATTTATAACATCCATATCCGTGTGGAAATAATCCATGTGAAAGTAAAAGAAATGAGGCAAAGACTGTAAATATGCAATGTTGGCCAAGTTAGATGTGTTTGGGGTGTTATAAAGCCTCAGGATTTAAGACAATGAACCAAATTGAAAGATAAGCTGTATGAAATTTGGAAAATAATTCCTTCCCAAAACATTATGGGGACAACAGTGGACTCAATGGTGCTGGTGATAGTTTTTCAGGCCCTATGTGATCCTTTAAGTATCCAAAATGTCACTATCAGTACATGTACATGCAATTCTGATGTAAAACACATAGGTTCCATATGTGAGAAAAACATACCATGCATCCATAGCAGGAGGAAGACAAGACAGATCATTAGCTCATTTAATATTATCTCAGAGCTCTGTGTTCCATCTTACACCCTTTCTTAAATTTGAATAGATAAACACATCATTAAGCAGCATGAGGGATTCCTACCAGTAGCATGAGGGATTCCTACCAGCATCATTTCAAGGGTTCATCAACTACTCACAAGTTACTTGCAGGTTTATTTCGTCTGCCCATCAATCGGCTCTCTAAGTTTTGGGTGCTTTCTATAATTAGTTAGAGTTTTGGTCATGCACAATGTATGGTATATTAGAGGTTGAAGTACTCATTTGCTGACATAAAGGCTTCCGCCAGTGTGAGTTGCTCACTGATAAAGGGATTAATAGGCATATTACACTTGCCATTTAATATAGCTGGGAAAACCAAGAGAGATCACATAGAGCAGGCCAAACTCTGAGAGGTGGGGATATAGTAGGAGGACCAGCAGAAAGACTCTCAGAAGGATGTCACACTGGAAGAGGCTGGTAAACAAGCAAGTCCCCTTCCCTGCGCTTAAGCCCTGAACAATGATTGAGGTATTTGCGATTCACAAGGTCTTTACTGAAACATTGTCACTAACGGCAAACCAAATTACCAACATTATAGAAGGGAACCACATTGCCCATGCCTGTGAAGGTGACTACGTCTCTGAACACTTAATTGCTTGGATTCTTCCAAACTCCTGATGGAGACATAAACTAGAACTCTCAGTTTCCAGTGCACTTGCAGTTGGCTGTCATACAACTAGCACAGACTTTATTTTTATTCATGTAGGGGATGAGGGTGTTGCTGACTTTGACAATATTTGTTACTTATCCCTGGATGCCCTTGAGAAGTTGGTGATGAGCTCGCTTCTTGTATTACCACATATCATTTGGTATAGATACATCTACAGAGCTGTTGGGAGAGAGCCTAAGTATTTTGATCCAGTGAAGGAATGGCAATAAGTTTTCAAGTTACGATGGTGAATGGCTTGGAGGTGATTTGTAGTTGGTTGTGTTCCCATATAGCTGCTGCTTTGGTCCTTCTCGATGGCAGTAGCTAAGGGTTAGGAAATTGCTGTCTAAGGAGCCTTGCTAAATTTCTGCAGATCATCTTGTGGATGGTACACCCTGCCAGAGCCAAAGCAATATGATTGACTCTGATCTGCTCTCTGACATGGCCCTGGCAAGCCAATATGTTCAAGGGTGGGAAGGGATGCACAATAAACGCTTGCAACATCCATATCCCTTAAGGCTATAAGATCATTTAAAATAGGAACAGGAGTAGGCCGATCAGCCCCTCAAGCCTGTTCCACCATTCAATAGGATCATTGCTGACCTGACACTCCTCATCTCCACTTTCCTGTCCTTTCCCCATAACACTTTCTCAGCCTTAAGTTTACACAAGGACGCTGTCTCCCCAGCTCTCGGTAGCTGTCTGGAGTTCCAAGGATTCGCAACCATCACAGAGAAAACATTTCTCCTCATCTCAGTCTTAAATTAGTGCCCCTTTATTCTGAGACAATGCTGTCTGAGCCTACACTCTCCCACGAGGAGAAACATCCTCTCAGTGTTTACCCTGGTAAAATCCTTAAGGATCCCATATGAGATCACTTCTCTTTGAGACAATGTAAACTCCAGTGAGTAGAGTTCCAATCTATTTCATCTTTGCTTATAAGATAATCCCTCCATCCCAGTGAACCTTCTCTGATCAACCTCCAATGAAATTATAGCATTCCTTAAATAAGAGGACAAAAACTGCTCTCAATGTTCCAGATGCAGTCTTACCAGCACCTTGTACATGGAATATATTAGATTACTTACAGTGTGGAAACAGGCCCTTCAGCCCAACAAGTCCACACCAACCCGCCAAAGCGCTTATCCCTTACCTAACACTACAGGCAATTTAGCATGGCCAATTCACCTGCCCGCACATCTTTGGACTGTGGGAGGAAACCAGAACACCCGGAGGAAACCCACGCAGACATAGGGAGAACGTGCAAACTCCACACAGTCAGTCGCCTGAGGCAGGAATTGAACCCAGGTCTCTGGCGCTGTGAGGCAGCAGTGCTAACCACTGTGCCACCGTGCCGCCCGATAATATTGCTATTATTGCAAATGAGATTTTATTTATTTTGCCATGCAATTTAGGGTAAAATGAAGGGTATCAAATGATCTGTTCTGAAGTCACCATCAGGCTTGTGTTTTGTAGGCACCAAAATCTAGCTTGTCATTGGAAGATGTAAGATTTTCAAAAATGTAGATAATAATAGGTTCTGACTTACAACAGTCTCTCTGCTAGCCTCCGAAGTCACAGTAAGATGTTGGGATACAAACCATTATGCTTCTCTTGATAAAAAAAAGAGTTGAGGTTTTAATGATAGCTCATCAGCATTTCATTAAATACAGACTGAAGCTTGTTACAAACAATTTAATATTGCTGAATATTTGTCAGCCGATCGAAATGCTGCACTGGAGTGAGGGAGATGTAACAGGTCAAAAGTAAGGAAAGTGAAACCCAATACTGAGACATGAGACAAGAGGTTTGCTTTGCATTTTCACAAATGGTTCTTCTTTTTAGGTGAATGTTGCAGAAGGTTGGAAGGATCGTCAGACTGATTATTGAGTCACATCACAAATGCTCCTTCTATGACCAGCAGGACCTGGATAGGGCCAAACCTAACGCAAGGGCACTACCTAGTGAGTCACAATACGTTCTGGAGGAAAATGATAAATCAGTGCATTGGTCAACTCACAGATTTAATGATGGGGACATACTGATGCAAGACACACACTGCAGCTCACACATTTCCCTCTCAACCAACATTGACAGTTAAGCAAATGGTCCACTGCATTTGCAATTCCTTAAATAATCAATTGGTTATTGGACATCCTTGAATTATGATTTACTCCTGGCTGACATGGCATACTCACATATGTATCAAACAAATGATGGATGCTTCAGGCAACATAGACATCATTCTCACCAGTTCCTGAAAACAAAAAAGTCATAATTCTCCATTAGCTTAAGAGTCATTCTAAAATAGCAATTCGCCATAAGAAAACAAAACTTCAGCCAGCAGATGTTTTCAAAAGTATGAAGAAATGTGAAATATTTATGAATGTTCTCAAACAAAAATAAATCTGTTTCACTTTATGCATCACAAGCTTGTGTGGTCATATCAATTTTTTTGCTTAATTTTGATTTTAAGATGACCATGGTCAAAAATAGTTGATAAAATTGTAACACTTGAAATGCAACTTACTGCAAATTTGCAAATGGAAGCCCTGCATCTTTAATTCCTTCTGTGCCCATGATGCAACTTCTGTCACATGCACACCCGCAGATTTTGTGCCTCTTAAATACGCATGTGTTTAAAATGTATTTCAGATGTTCCCTTTCATAGAATCCCGACTGCTTAGAAAATGCGATTATTCCTAATGTTTTATCTGTCTAGAGTTTGGAAAGCGCAAAGAAAATAAATCCAATTATCCACCAAGTCGGTGGAGTTGTGGATAGTGAGGAAGGAAGTGGTAGGTTACAGCGGGATATAGATAAGTTGCAGAGCTGGGCGGAAATGTGGCAAATGGAATTCAATGTAGCTAAGTGCGAAGTCGTTCACTTTGGTAGGAATAACAAGATGATGGATTACTGGGCTAATGGTAGGCTACTTGGTAGTGTGGATGAGCAGAGGGATCTTGGTGTCCATGTACACAGATCTCTGAAAGTTGCCACCCAGGTAAATAGTGCTGTGAGGAAGGCATATGGTGTACTGGGCTTTATTGGCAGAGGAATTGAGTTCCGGAGTCCTGAGGTCATGTTGCAGTTGTATAAGACTCTGGTGAGGCCTCATCTGGAGTATTGTGTGCAGTTTTGGTCGCCATACTATAGGAAGGATGTGGAAGCTTTAGAACGAGTGCAGAGGAGGTTTACCAGGATGTTGCCTGGAATGGTAGGAAAATCTTATGAGGAAAGGCTGAGGCACTTGGGGCTGTTCTCATTGGAGAAGAGAAGGTTTAGGGGAGATCTGATAGAAGTGTATAAGATGATTAGGGGTTTAGATAGGGTAGATACTAAGAACCTTTTACCGCTAATGGAGTCAGGTGTTACTAGGGGACATAGCTTTAAATTAAGGGGTGGTAGGTATAGGACAGATGTTTGGGGTAGATTCTTCACACAGCGGGTTGTGAGTTCATGGAATGCCCTGCCCGTATCAGTGGTGAACTCTCCTTCTTTATGTTCATTTAAGCGGGCATTGGATAGGCATTTGGAAGTTATTGGGCTAGTATAGGTTAGGTAGGATTCGGTCGGCGCAACATCGAGGGCCGAAGGGCCTGTACTGCGCTGTATCCTTCTATGTTCTATGTTCTGTGTAAGATTTAAAATTCTTGCTTTGTAGAGCTTGAATATTTGACCAAAGAAGAAATTGAAAAGTACTTTAAATGAAAATTTATTTAACACTTTCATTAAGCAGATTGGTTTGGGAGATCACATTATAAAACAGGATCTTTTCAGGATAGCTTAAGGCAGCAGTGCTCAATAGCTGTCACACTAGGCATGCTCTTATCACATAGTTTATCAATTATCACCTCCTTCAGATGTGCAGAGGGAGTGCAGAAATGGTATTACATTAATTCTAAATCATTATGTAATGCAGAGCCAAAGGAGCCTTTCCAGGAATCTTGTTAAGACCAGCTGTATCTGTGCTTAACACGGAACATGTGGCTTTGCACAAAATCTTGATGTGTTGGTAAATCCAATTTCTCTAACAGCGCAGAAATGTAATGAAAAAATAGTTTTAAAAATATAATACACTTATGCAATTTCCAACCATGTATGGTACTAGCAATTTATTTGAAATTGCATTCATTGTTTGCTGTCATTGTTTAAAGTATGCTGATTAGACAGAAAGAAAGAACACAAAACTTGCAGCTATGTGGTGCTTTTCATCTCTGATGAATCTCTCAAAACAATTTACAGCCGATTAAATAGTTTTAAAGGTAGCTCCTGTTGTAATACAGCAGTCAATTTGTGGGCAGAAAACCCCTAAACAGCCAACAATTGGATCTTCTGATTTGTGTTGTTGACTGAATGCCAAATATTGGCCGGGAACACCAGGAATAATTTCCATGCTCTTCTTCAAAGTAGCATGTGGGTATCAATCCCATTTACCTGAGCTGATGCATTTGTGGGCGGCACGGTGGCACAGTGGTTAGCACTGCTGCCTCACAGCGCTTGTAGACCCGGGTTCAATTCCCGACTCAGGCGACTGACTGAGTGGAGTTTGCATGTTCTCCCCGTGTCTGCGTGGGTTTCCTCCGGGTGCTCCGGTTTCCTCCCACAGTCACAAAGATGTGCGGGTCAGGTGAATTGGCCATGCTAAATTGCCCATAGTGTTAGGTAAGGGGTAAATGTAGGGGTATGGGTGGGTTGCGCTTCGGCGGGTCGGTGTGGACTTGTTGGGCCGAAGGGCCTGTTTCCACACTGTAAGTCTAATCTAATTCAGCAGTCTAATATCTTTTAAAGACAGTTATTGACATATTGACCTTAACCTTTGCATGAAAGGCGCTGAGCCCAGGACCTTGTAATTTAGAGATAGGAGTGTGACCAATTAAGCCATAATCCTTCTTTTGTTGCACTAATATCATAAATTCATTCATCCCTTACCATCCACTTTAAAGTTTGGCCATTCTAATTTGATTCCCAAATGCAGAAATATCAAGTTCTAGAAGATTAACTTGTACTGTTTTGAGTTGTGCAGAGGTAATGTCCCCGTCCTTGGAACCAATGAAGCTGGGTTCAAGTCCCGCCTGCTCTAGAGATGTGCAGTATTTTTCCTGAACAGATTGATGAGGGTTTAAAAATAGGTGTGCACTAGTTTCAAAAGAGCTGAGGCAGTCTGGCCATTTTATAAGTTTCCATTTCTATGTCGGACAAAGAGTCCCTACAGCGAATTTCTTCAATTGCACAGAGTTCCTTTCTCATATTATCCTCAGTGTGATGCATAATTGCCATTGTAACTGTGGTCTGGCAACTGGATATTGCTATGTAGATATGGGTGTACTGTACGTTTAAGAAAGTTGAAAGACTTAGAGAGGCACAGAGAGTACTGGAAAATTTAAATGTAACATTTGGTTGAACAGCTAGATCAGCTGGGTTGGCTGGAGAAAAAAAAAACAAATTTGAATTCGGCTAATCAGTTTAAATTATGTCCCAAAATACCAAACTCCAATCAAGAAAGGATTTGGTATATTGACAGCATTAACACCAAAGAAATGATCTGGTGCTTTGGGATCTAAAACCAAAAAAAAATTGAACAGTTGGGGGAGAACTGCCAAGCCTCCAACATATGCAGATTGCATGGAAAAATAGCTCACTCAAAGATACCTTTATCAATCAGTGACCTGTGAAACAGAAATCCCTAAGAAAAAGAAAATCTACAGAGCAAGATATCAAGAGAAGATTTGACAGCCGGCTGGTTTTGAAACTTGAATTTTGGTAAATCTTAATGGGGGTTTTATCGGGCTAGTATTACTGAAGGGAAAATAAACGATAGGTCAGAGGAAGGAGTTGCAAATAGTTGTTTGTTAATTATTCTCTGCTATGCTTTAAGAAATAAACTTGTTACTTTTTACTTTACCAGTACTTGGCCTCTTGAATTTTCACAGATTACTGCATGGGATAAATTTTTTTCTGTGTTGTTGGTTTAAAGTTAACAGAGGGGGTTTACCCCATGTCGTAACAGTATCACATTCTAAACATATGTTTTAGAACTGGTAACTATATGCGTCACTGTGAGCTTAAAGGCTTTTTTCCCTTTTCTACAGAACAATGGTTTAAATTTGATTTAAGCTTGTGATCATTTTGATACATCACAGTGTGTGATAACATACCATTTTGTCTTTGGAACACCAATGTGTCCCACTTGCCATTTCTATTTGATCGTTTTCAATTGCCTTGCTTCAGTGAACATATCTGGTACATTTTGCAATATTCCGACATATAACAGAAGATGAAAAGTGCCTCCTTTACCTTTAAACTGTTTCCATATGGTCTTGTGAGGCAACAGATTTCATTAACAAGGGACTTCAATACTGTTGGAATACAGTATTCAGTTAATTATAAGTGAAGAATGAATTCATTTAGAATGCTTAGAAATAGGAATAAAATACAAGAACATCTAGCGCAGCTGGTACAGGAAAATGCAAATTGTTAATTAACTTAATAGAAATAAGTGACAATTATTTTATACATTCTCTGGGGGTCAGATTCATTGATTGCATGGCTGGGAAAATTCTAGCACAAAGTGAGTTTTCGTCAGGAGCAAGTAGCAAAGGTGTGGATCAGTGCAAAATGCATTCCAGAACCCACAGTTCAGGCCCAAGTTATTTAACGCTTTAGTCTCAGCTGCAAGGCAGGGACCAGCTGTGAACCAGATGTGGGGCTAAAATGACAACAGGCCATCAAGTGGAAGCTCCACCAGCCAGCACCAACAAACAGGTTTGCTGACTAGAAGGCAAAGTAATGTAGGTTCAAAGGGAGAGCTTCAGCAATTAAACACCAAGGAGAGGAGGAGGGAGGCAACTTCAAAAAAGAATGTAATTTGCCTTTCAGGTTTTGGGGAGAAGTTCTGCTCTTTCTGCCCTGCAAAAGGAAACCATTTTATTTACTTTTGAGTACCTCTCAATTGTACATAGGTCTAAAAGTGCCTGAAAAGGTTAAGAGGAATATCATTAGCAACACCCACTATGATTACAAAATATGATCTTGTAGGCAGTAAGGCTTAAGATCTTGAAGTACTGGAAGTTAAGTTCTGATCCCCCTCAAAGTCTCTGTCACAGTGTCTATCACATCAATAAAGCTTATAACTAATTGCTAGATCCAATAAACTTAATCTTGTTAATTATTTCTAGCTAGAATAGGAGGTGGTTTTCTTCTATCATACTCACCATAGTTTCTTTCACTTAAGGAAGCTGGGTGGTGTGAACTTTCATCATGAGCAGCAGCTTGTACAGTGTAGAGAGCTAGCAGTTCATACTATATGGTAGGCAGTAGTATGGATCTGATTTGGCAGCTCATTCAACACATTATCAGCAAAGGTGTGAGGTCTTCAGATTCAGCTTTAAGTTGCCTGTTTGGATAGCCGAGTCAGCAGCATCGAATAGCTGAAGATTTAGGAGCACTGCAGGAAGAACCTCAGTGGCAATCTTCAACAAAGATTAGCAGGCAATGGTAACAATACCTCAGAACTGGTAAGACATGCACTACAACAGAAGACTTAATGTCCAAAGTCTCCAAAAAGCTAAAGAAAACTTTGAAATGACAGGCTGGAAAAGTGAGAAGTTTACAAATTACTGATAGCTCAGACTGAGCATTGTCCCATATCAAGCAGACACCACAAGGTGCGGCTACAAAACCTGAAATCACAAAAGGAATAGTTATCTCAAGTCAAAAAACCAGCAATATTGCAAAGCCAGTAACTAAAGCAACAACATTGGCCTGACTGTATGATAAGCACAACTTGTCTAACAGGGTAGGAAAGGAAGGAAACTTTATGTAGGGCATGGAAAATGCAGATAATCCTTTATTAGTGTCACAATAAAGATGGGAATCATTTATTGAAATTGTGAGGAGTGGAAATCGTTCAGTAAAACTGTGATTAAACTGGAAATTATTTCTTAAAGTTGTACACATCAGAATTCACTCAGAAAAAAAAACTGGTTATTAAAGCTAATAACAGAGGTGTTCATACAGTAAGAACTAGTTGACAAAGCTGATGACAGAGGTTTTCATACAGTACGAATTAGTTATCAAAGCTGATAACAGAGGTTATCATATCGTAAGAACTGGTTATCAAAGTTGATAACACAGGTTATCACACAATAAGAACTGGTTATTAAAGGTGGTAACAGAGACTTTCATACAGTAAAGCCAGAGAAAAAGGCAGGAATCCTCTATCTTAGTCAGAAAAATGTAGGAATTCCTTCACTCTGGCTGCAAAGTATGGAAAAATGCCCCAGTACAACTATAAAGCAGAAAGAAAACCTGCTATTAGTGCAAGATCAGTCTTTTGAGAAAAGAAAATGTATAATCACATCAGAAATAATATTGCCAGGATAGCTTATTTTCAGAGATGGAGAAGTGGAGATCTTGGCAAATCAAAAACAACGCCTGAGTATCAATGTAGCTTCCAAATTCAGAATTAAATCGGTGGAGCTGATGATGTTATAGTTCGCCAATGATTAAAGAAACAGCAAATGCTTTTGAAAAGGTACTGAATGCCTTCAACAATTATTGCAACCTCTAAACTAATAAAATTATTGAAAGAGCAAGATTTACTAAGAGTTCAGCAATATGTTTCAGATACAAAGCTTCTTCAGGTGATGAAGTTCATGAAAGACTTGCTGATTGTTTCCAGCATTTTCTATTTTTCATTTCAATGCAAGCTTCCATTGGCTTCAACATTCATAAGGCAAAAACTTGGCAAAGTTAAGATGCACAAGAACAATCAAAAATGAAAACACAGGGAAATCACATGTAAGGAGTCCATTGGGAAATATGCACTATTTGGATTTTCATATGTTCTATGTGAAGAGTTGGGAAATGAATATACAGTATACTATAACTACAAATATAGTATTGAGCTTCACATCCTAAAACAAGTTGTTTTCTTTAAAACAAATCACATTTGAAGGTCACCTTTTCATTATTGTCTGATTCCTTGCAGAAAGTGAATCAAATCCGTTATATCCATGCAATAATCGGAAGAATTTTAGAAATCAATTTTCAAGGCATTAAAAAAATCTGAAGACATCATATGATAAAAATGGAATATGAAATACTCACTCTTCGTATTGGCTTTGATGATATCACCTATTGTGTAGAAACATGCCTCGTATAATAAGTCACGCATCATCTGACTCACCGTGGTAACACCATGTGTCATATAGTGTTGTAATTAAAATTTCTCTGTGACATGATCTCATTGTTCTTGCACTAAATATACTTTCTAAACAGTTCCTTAGAAGCTAGCCAACACATCGAAAACAAGCGATCTTTCAGTATGGACTGTTCCCTTTTTTCAAATGCCTCCAGCATATTTATTTTAGCTGAACAAGAAGTCAAATGCTTGTTCCATGGCCCATTCCATCTTTGCATCAACTGATTAAACTGCCAAATAAATATGCTATCAATGTCCTATTTATGAGCTCTGAGTAGTCAACACATCCCCATTTGCACACAGAGCTAATGTGTGTATTGCCTGAAAAATACTTGTAGAATATCGCAAAATATAACATATTTTAGATACATTTAGATGTTGCTTTGATTTTAAAATTGCTAATCTCTCCTAAAAGCAGGATCAATGTCCTTTCATACTTTATATTTATTCTTCTACCTATGTTGCCAATATTTAATCATATAGTGGTATGCTTAATCAATTGCAACTTAAAATTTGATTTTTATATTTATTTTGTTTTCCAAAGGTGCTAAGGATTATGGGGCAAAGTCTGCCAATTAACCCTGTTACCACTGTGCTAAGTCAGCATTCAGGCAGCTAACTCCTCCCTCCCCCTTCCCTCCATGAACTATGTTATTATAATCACTGGTTATCTGATTGTTTCACAGGAATATCTTTAGCAAGCCTCCAATGTCTCATACTGGGAAGCACGATTTGTACACTTAGTCTGAATTCAATTGGCATTCTCACAAGCTGTGAGTTGCAGAATTGGCCTTGGTGAGCTGAACTACTGACACACCAAGGTTCGACTCAAATAATAAAAATGTGAAATTTGTTGACATGTCCAAATGCACTATTTATTAAAGGTCATCTAACCAACCAAACGCCACTATTATAATATATACACATATCTAAAATGACCTTCATTATCTTTAAACAAAATATTTTAATCAGTTTCTGTATGCTAAAGAAAATGAACTGTAGCATTTGCTGCAAAACCAACTAAATAAGTATCAGTGGCAACAATCAAATTCTTTTCAACATCTATATTTCTCTAAATTTCATAAAGCCATTAAACCATATCAGTTCACACCATTAAAAGAATCTAATCAATTGCCATAATAATTATTTAAAACTGCAGTCCCCATTTAAGTTCACTACCCTGTTCTGATATCTTCCTCTGCACCAGGTATTAGCTGACTACAATTTCTTGTGGAAAAGTACTATAATTATGAACCAACAACCAATGTAAAAAGTCTTTTTTGAAATCATTTTTTGCATTCGGGTGGCTCAATGGTTCGCACTGCTGCCTCATGACACAAGGGAACTGGGTTCAGTGCCATGATTAGATTAGATTCCCTATATGTGGAAACAGGCCTTTCGGCCCAAGAAGTCCACACTAACCCTCCGAAGAGTAACCCACCCAGACCCATTTCCCTCTGACTAATGCACCTCACATTATGGGCAATTTCCATGGCCAATTCCAACAGTTAACACTTTAACTCCCCCTCCCACTCCACCGAGGACATGCAGGTCCTTGGACTCCTCCACCGGCAGAACACAACTACACGACGGCTGGAGGAGGAGCGCCTCATCTTCCGCCTGGGAACCCTCCAACCACAAGGTATGAATTCAGATTTCTCCAGCTTCCTCATTTCCCCTCCCCCCACCTTGTCTCAGTCGGTTCCCTCAACTCAGCACCGCCCTCCTAACCTGCAATCCTCTTCCTGACCTCTCCGCCCCCACCCCACTCCGGCCTATCACCCTCACCTTGACCTCCTTCCACCTATCCCACCTCCATCGCCCCTCCCCCTAGTCCCTCCTCCCTACCTTTTATCTCAGCCTGCTTGGCTCTCTCTCTCTCTTATTCCTGATGAAGGGCTTATGCTCGAAACGTCGAATTCTCTATTCCTGAGATGCTGCCTAACCTGCTGTGCTTTGACCAGCAACACATTTGCAGCTGTGATCTCCAGCATCTGCAGACCTCATTTTTTACCCATGGCCAATTCACCCTCCTTACAAATCTTTTGGACTGTGGGAGGAAATCGGAGCACTCAGAGAAAACCCACGCAGACACGGGGAGAATGTGCAAACACCACAAAGACAGTCACCCGAGGCTGGAATCGAACCTGGGACCCTGGTGCTGTGAGGCAGCAGTGCTAACCACTGAGCCACCGTGCCACCCCACCCTTTGGGTGACTGTCTATTTGGAATTTGCACATTCTCCCCCTGTCTACATAAGTGTGTTCTGGTTTCCTCCCACAGTCCAAAGATGTCCTTTGGAGGATTAGTGTGGATGTGATGGGCCAAATAACTTGTTTCCACACTATGATTCTTATAGTAATCACTTTAGGGGTATGACTACATAACCATACTCAATAAATGTGCAAGTGTGGGTAGATAAAGCCATAAAAAGACCACCAGCATAACTAGAAATAGGTGAATTGATTCAAAGACAAATTTGAACAAACCTCGGATGTTCTTTGGAGGGTTGTTGTGGACTTGATGGGCCGAATGACCAGCTTCCATACAATAAGATTCTATGATTCTTGCAGGAATCACTTTAAATAGACATGTGCACTGGATCCCAAACCCCTCACCACCACCACCCCCACCCCCACCACCCCCAAAATCACCTTATTTTTCACTGCTCTGCTATAAACAGTCTCAGCTTTGCCAGAACATGGAATCTACTCTCAGAAATTGAGGCAGGCAGTATGGAAAGCTACATTTAAGAGAAATGAACAGAATAATCTGCATAAACACATAAACCAAAGACTACTAGCCAGCTGTTTTTGCGCCATTTATTTTATGCAATTCTTGTGTCCCAAGTCAGTTTCTTCCCACAGGCCAAAGATGTGCAGGTTAGGTGAATTGGCCATGCCAAATTGCCTGTAGTGTTAGGTGCATTAGTCATGGGTAAATGTATGGGAATGGGTCTGGGTGGGTTGCTCTTCAGAGGGTCCATGTGGAGTTGTTGGGCCAAAGGGCTTGTTTCCACACTGTAGAGAATCTTAAAACAAAGACATAAGTTTTGTCGTCATAATCAGTTTCCCATTAATGATTTCATTCTGGTAAATGAGGGCTGTCTACTCTCTTAGTGTTAGTGTCTTTTCAGTATGTATTGCACAGTACTCTGGGACAGAACCAAGGTTTGTACAAATTTGTCTTACTTTGGTCTTTGAATCTATTCATCTATTTCTAAATATGCTGATGGTCTTTTTATGGCTTTATCTTCTCATACTTGCATGTTTATTGAATGATATAATCATGTATTCACACCACTTGGTTCATCTACAGCTTTCAGCATCTTTCAACTGAGCGCATGCTTCCATTCTTTGCGTAAATCCCAAAAATCCATTAATTTTCGATGTGTCCACATCAAATTGCATCTGTTCCTTTTCTGATAGGTCAATAAATCTGTCTTTGCCTCCATGATTTCCTTAGCAGACCTCTCTGCTGTTTGCAAACCCGCACAGGTGACTGACTGTGTGGAGTTTGCACGTTCTCCCCGTGTCTGCTTGGGTTTCCTCCGGGTGCTCCGGTTTCCTCCCACAGTCCAAAGATGTGCGGGTCAGGTGAATTGGCCATGCTAAATTGCCCGTAGTGTTAGGTAAGGGGTAAATGTTGGGGTATGGGTGGGTTGCGCTTCGGCGGGTCGGTGTGGACTTGTTGGGCCGAAGGGCCTGTTTCCACACTGTAAGTAATCTAATCTAATCTGATTATTTTAGGTAGATTAAAGTAAATATCCTTGACAGGAAACCAAATCTGGGTCATGGGGGTGAAAATGCTTGGTCCTGGTCCTGATGAGGCTCCAAACAACCTCCAGCTAAGCTAAAGGTTTGACATCCATTATAGTATGAGCAGCAAGACTGTTCAAAGGGAAATGTACTGGGAGCAAGGACATAGGCCCAGTTAAGGACTGGGTTAAGAGTGTGAATGAATAGTGTCACCAATTACCTGAACTCAAGAAAGAAGTTAGAAGCAGACAGATAATCACAGAATCACACAATCCCTACTGTGTGGAAACAGGCCATTCGGCCTATTGAGTCCACACCAACCCTTAAAAGAGCATTCCACCCAGACCCACCCCATCTTTGTAACCCTGCATTTCCCCTGGCTAATCCACCTCGCCTACACAAGCCTGGACACTGTAGGCAACTTAGCATGGACAATCCACCTAACCTACACATCTTCAGACTGTGGGAGGAAACCGGAGTACCCATAGGAAATCCACACAGACATGGGGAGAATGTGCAAACTCCACACACCGTCGACCAAGAGTGGAATCTGAGTCCCTGCTTCTGTGAGGCAGCAGTGCTAACTATTGAGTCTACTTGTTGACCGAAAACAAAGAATACAAAAACAAACTTTCAGAAAAGATTGTTTACATTGATTGTTGTGAGATAACTTCAATACTTTGCCACAGGAAATTGTAGTTTGCTGTAGTTAGTTAATAATTATAGTTAGTTGTAAGTAGTTGATAATTGAGGTTAAAAATCAGGATAATTGAACAGAGTAAGGCAAGGCACTGGGGGAAGGTAGCAGAATGATGGTCGAAGTGATGCCAGTTAAACTTTGGCTAGTACCAAGATGGCCATCCTCACCAGCAATGCATGCACTTGCATTGGCTTTGTGTGGATTTAATTTAACATTGTATTGTCCCATTGAAATCTTCAATGCAGGACATGTACCTGTCCAGATGGCATGCTGTAGATGGGAGTATTATGCATTACCACAAGTAACTGGTTATTCTGCTCTGACCATAATATCCTGCCCCATTAAGAATACAAGCTTCTGACCATTGAACTGGTGCCTATAACATACATATGCCCTCCACAGAGGGAGCAGATAAACATCACAGACGACCTCAAAGAAAAACTGATGAGGTGGTTGGAGCACAACAGGATCTCCATTTACATTTGCCAAGAGCTGCTTCAGCTCGAACATGATATAGAAGTCAAATTGACAGAGGAACTGTGATGGCAGAAGCTCTGGGACAGGGGCAGTATCATGGCTTGGGGTCAGGATCACGCTGCACATGCTGGAGGTGGTGGAAGTAATAGCTAGATCCTGCTTGTGGTCAAATCTGAGATTTGTTATCGACTTCAACACAGGCAGGGCATTGGCAGAGGTAGAATCCAAAGGGTCAGACAGATGGGCATGAGCTAATGGGGAAACATGTAATATAACAACAAAGAACTATTGGTATTCACGAATCTGGCTTCCCGACTGGTCACTAGGATCTGAGAATAGGAGTGAGAACCATCAATCCTACTGCCTTCTTTGGGCAATGTCAAAGGCCAAAAGAGAGGAACTGGCAATGAGAGGAAGATGTTGAAGTTAAAAACACACTATAATTCATTACATAGAAAGAGTGATATACGGGCACAGCTTTGTGGAAGTGGAGCGGGGATCAGTAAGCGACATTCCTGCCTCAAACCTAGACATCTTTAGGAATTGCAAAGGAGATCAGGATCACAGAATTATGTGAAGTATATCATCATTTAACCTTATAAAGACATGACAGTGGCAAAAAAGATTGTGGCAAAAAAAAAACTGGCTTAAAATCACAAAGGGAATTAATATGCTGCTGAAAGGACTAATCACAGCAAATGGAGGGGAGAACTGTTTCTGAAACATAAAGAGGCATGATTATCCTGGAATGTGTAATGTGAGAGAACTGATTAACCTTAGAAAGAGCATGATTACTGAAGAATGTGCTGACCAGGGACTTGTCTGGTTACACAGAATTACAAAGTACTATAATACTTTTGGGTGACTCATAATCATGTATTATTCAGAATCCCTAAGCATCTGACAGTATTGTAAAATGCAACATGCAGTGGGACAAACTGCAATCAAGTATATAGTATTTTCATAAGTTTTGTCCCCTGTGTGCATTTCTGAATAATAAACCATTGTCTTGTTTAAGTTTTCAGCCACCTCCTTCTGTAGTGTTATTTCAACACTCCAACAATTCTTCACCATAGTCATATATCTAGAAAGTTGGCTAAAGTTTGAATTATTGGTAAAAAAAATGAAGTATGATCAAAAGAGGTCACTAAACATTGTCATAAACTTCAACGTTCAATAGTCTGGCTGTTCTATGACTTGGGGGTCTTTGTTTCATATTCTGAGCAGTTGCAATGTCAAGTCTAAACACCACATCTCCTCTACAGCACTGAACTTTCAGCTTATGTTTGGCACACCACAGACAAGGTCTCACCAATTCATTTCTCATGCTTTCAATCTCCACTGAGCTCTCAATATTGACACATTGCAACCACCCACCAATCAAGACTTTCCTAACCTCTGAAGAGCTTTGATTTGATAGTTTCAAACTTCCAGACGAAAGTGCTCACAGGAGCCAAATAGAATCTTGTGAATGTACTAATCATCGCTAACATTAACTTCTCAGCACTCCAAGACCCAGTCTCTCCTTTGGAGAGACATTTACTTTGGATATCATCAATTCTTTCTCCATTATCCCTTGGTCGTACTCTGATGTGTCCACCAAATATCTTATTTTCTTCTAGCAGAAACTCCTTCCTTGCTAACTACACCATGAACCTACATAGCAGCATCTCCAATTCAATCCTAACGCACATTATTTCCAACTTGCTGGCTACTTCTGTAAGAAAAAGAAATAAGTATGACAGGACGACAGTCTATGTGAAGGCCATGGAAAGGTATGCAGGAAACAAAAAAAAACCAAAAAGTTTGGGAATAGTTAATAAAACATGGTCTGAGATAAAAAAGAGAAATATAGACAACGCATTGTGAATTGTAAATGCACAGTTAATTCTACTTTCATAGAATACATTACAACAAAATGGCAGAATGCTACCAGTCTCTGAACTGCCAGGTCACTCCACATCTGACTCTAAATCACTCATAATGATCCCGACCCCTCAACTTCTCTCTCGACCCACCTTTACTCCAATCCCTAACTAAACTACAACCCAACATGTATCCCCTCAACCACTTGACTACCAGTTCCACCCCCGACTACCAAACCCAACCGACCTACCTACCCAAGCATGCTAAACCTTGACCATGCAATTAACCCTGACCCTATCTGTCCCAATTAGCCTTCAATCTATCTCTTCCAACTGACCCAATTACCCACTTATTCATCTGCCACCATATCCTGTCTGCCAGGTTACCTACAGACTCTTTGTCTCTTACAGACCATTTCACCAACCTTCCACCTCTCCCACCTTCCCCATTCACCCACCCATTCACCAAATTTTAAACTTGTGTCATACGAACAAGGCATGGTTCATCTTCCCAGCAACCCCCAGCAGCATTGTGATAGAGTATTATTGTACTCCCCATCTCTAAAGAAGCCAGACTAGGAAGTGTCAATAAATAATGCAGAGCAATGTTGAGATGTGAGAAAGTTGGAACCAATCCAATCATGATTCCTATAGGTTGAAAGATTCAGCCTTTTTTATTGTTCTGCTAGTTGCACTGAAGTTGCAGGTATAGTGTAGAGGGTTATCTATTGAGATTTGTCCACAATCAATATTAGTTGAAACAGTATTGCTCACATTGGTCTGCATTCAGTTGAAGATTGCTAGCTTTCTTAAAGCATTGTCATAGTGACTTCTTAGTGAATCTCCATGTTTAGACTATACCATTGTTCAAGTAATTGTGTGTTTATATAGGTTCACTTTGCATCACAGAACTAACTTCCAGATTGTAAAAGAACTTGCGCATGTATGTTTTACAAAAGAAATCTGGCTCTTATTCCGCAAAGCTATGCACAAAAGTACTTTTAAAAGTAAAAGCGACTGAGGTGTTCTTTTCAGAAGAATGTCAGCATTTGAATTGCATAATCTATATATGTATTTTTTGTATGTAGATTGAACAAATATTCATTTATTTACATCTTTGGTGGTATAAGTACTGGAGTGGCAGCAAAGAAAATACCAATTAACACTGCCACTGTAGTTTTATTTCTTAATAAAGTTAATCATGATTTAATTACAGGTAATAATTATCTGACCAAAGCACTTTTGGAACTATAAAAACTCATTCATAGTGGCTGAAGAATACAATTAGTCTTGACCCCTCCAGAGTCATAGAGTCATAGAGATGTACAGCATGGAAACAGACCCTTCGGTCCAACCCGTCCATGCCGACCAGATATCCCAACCCAATCTAGTCCCACCTGCCAGCACCCGGCCCATATCCCTCCAAACCCTTCCTATTCATATACCCATCCAAATGCCTCTTAAATGTTGCAATTGTACCAGTCTCCACCACTTCCTCTGGCAGCTCATTCCATACACGTACCACCCACTGTATGAAATAGTTGCCCCTTAGGTCTCTTTTATATCTTTACCCTCTCACCCTAAACCTATGCCCTCTAGTTCTGGACTCTCCGACCCCAGGAAAAAGACTTGGCCTATTTGCCCTATCCATGCCCCTCATAATTTTGTAAACCTCTATAAGGTCACCCCTCAGCCTCTGACGCCCCAGGGAAAACAGCCCCAGCCTGTTCAGCCTCTCCCTGTAGCTCAAATCCTCCAACCCCGGCAACATCCTTGTAAATCCTTTCTGAACCCTTTCAAGTTTCACAACATCTTTCCTATAGGAAGGAGACGCAATATTCCAACAGTGGCCTAACCAATGTCCTGTACAGCCGTAACATGACCTCCCAACTCCTGTACTCAATACTCTGACCAATAAAGGAAAGCATACCAAACGCCTTCTTCACGATCCTATCTACCTGTGACTCCACTTTCAAGGAGCTATGAACCTGCACTCCAAGGTCTCTTTGTTCAGCAACACTCCCTAGCACCTTATCATTAAGTGTATAAGTCCTGCTAAGATTTGCTTTCCCAAAATTTATCTCGCATTTATCTGAATCGAACTCCATCTGCCACTTCTCAGCCCATTGGCCCATCTGATCAAGATCCTGTTGTAATCTGAGGTAACCCTCTTCGCTGTCCACTGCACCTCCAGTTTTGGTGTCATCTGCAAACTTACTAACTGTACCTCTTATGTTCACATCCAAATCATTTATGTAAATGTCAAAAAGTAGGGGACCCAGCACAGATCCTTGTGGTACTCGACTGGTCACAGGCTTCCAGTCTGAAAAACAACCCTCCACCACCACCCTCTGTCTTCTACCTTTGAGCCAGTTCTGTATCCAAATGGCTAGTTCTCCTTGTATTCCATGAGATCTAACCTTGCAAATCAGAATCCGATGGTGAACCTTGTTGAATGCCTGATTGAAGTCCATATAGATCACATCTACTGCACTGACCTCATCAATCCTCTTTGTTACTTCTTCAAAAAATGCAATCAAGTTTGTGAGACATGATTTCCCAAGCACAAAGCCATGTTGACAATCCCTAATCAGTACTTCTTCAGGGCTTCCTGAAGAAGGGCTTATGCCCGAAACGTAGACTCTCCTGCTCCTTGGATGCTGCCTGATCTGCTGCGCTTTTCCAGCAACACATTTTCGGCTCTGATCTCCAGCATCTGCAGTCCTCACTTTTTCCAATCCTTAATCAGTCCCTGCCTTTCCATGTGCATGTACATCCTGTCCCTCAGGATTCCCTTCAACAACTTGCCCACCACCGAGGTCAGGCTCACCGGTCTATAGTTCCCTGGTTTGCCTTTACCGCCCTTCTTAAACAGTGGCACCATATTTGCCAACCTCCAGTCTTCTGGCACCTCACCTGTGACTATCGATGATACAAATATCTCAGCAAGAGGCCCAGCAATCACTTCTCTAGCTTCCCACAGAGTTCTCGGGTACACTTGATCAGGTTCTGGGGATTTATCCACCTTTAGCCGTTTCAAGACATCCAGCACTTCCTCCTCTGTAATCTGGACATTTTGCAAGATGTCATCATCTATTTCCCTCCAGTCTATACCTTCCGCATCCTTTTCCACAGTAAATACCAATGCAAAATATTCATTTAGTGTCTCTTCAATTTTCTGTCGCTCCACACAAAGGCTGCCTTGCTGATCTTTGAGGGGCTCTATTCTCTCCGCAGTTACCCTTTTGTCCTTAATATATTTGTAAAAACGCTTTGGATTCTCCTTAATTCTATTTGCCAAATCTATCTTATGTCCCCTTTTTGCCCTCCTGATTTCCCTCTTAAGTATACTCCTATTGCCCTTATACTCTTCTAAGGATTCACTCGATCTATCCTGTCTATACCTGACATATGCTTCCTTCTTTTATTTAACCAAACCCTCAAATTCTTTAGTCATCCAGCATTCCCTATACCTACCAGCCTTCCCTTTCACCCTAACAGGAATATACTTTCTCTGGATTCTCGTTATCTCATTTCTGAAGGCTTCCCATTTTCCAGCCGTCCCTTTACCTGCGAACATCTGCCCCCAATCAGTTTTCGAAAGTTCTTGCCTAATACCGTCAAAATGGGCTTTCCTCCAAATTAGAACTTCAACTTTTAGATCTGGTCTATCCTTTTCCATCACTATTTTACAACTAGTAGAATTATGGTCTCTGGCACCAAAGTGCTCCCCCACTGACACCTCAGTCACCTGCCCTGCCTTATTTCCCAAGAGTAGATCAAGTTTTGCACCTTCTCTAGTAGGTACATCCACATACTGAATCAGAAAATTGTCTTGTACACACTTAAGAAATTCCTCTCCATCTAAATCTTTAACACCAAAGCAGTCCCAGTCGATGTTTGGAAAGTTAAAAACCCCTAACATAACCACCCTATTATTCTTACAGATAGCTGAGATCTCCTTACAAGTTTGTTTCTCAATTTCACTCTGACTAGTGGGGGGGTCTATAATACGATCCCAATAAGGTGATCATCCCTTTCTTATTTCTCAGTTTCACCCAAATAACTTCCCTGGATGTATTTCTGGGAATATCCTCCCTTAGCACAGCTGTAATGCTATCCCTTATCAAAAATGCCACTTCCCCATCTCTCTTGCCTCCCTTTCTATCCTTCCTGTAGCATTTGTATCCTGGAACATTAAGCTGCCAGTCCTGCCCATCCCTGAGCCATGTTTCTGTAATTGCTTTGATATCCCAGTCCCATGTTTCTAACCATGCCCTGAATTCATCTGCCTTCCCTGTTAGGCCCCTTGCATTGAAATAAATACAGTTTAATTTATCAGTCCTACCTTGTCCCTGCCTGCCCTGACTGTTTGACTCACTTCTGTTCTCAGCTGTACCCATCTCAGATCAATCTCTTTCCTCACTATCTCCCTGGGTCCCCCCCCCCGCCCCCCCCCCCCCCCCCCCCCCACCTTACTAATTTAAATCCTCCCGAGCAGTTCTTCCAAATTTCCCTGTCAGTATATTAGTCCCCTTCCAATTTATGTGCCATCCGTCCTTCTTGTACAGGTCACTTCTACCCCAAAAGAGATTGCAATGATCCAAAAATGTGAATCCTTCTCCCATACACTAGCTCCTCAGCCATGCATTCATCTGCTCTATCCTCCTATTCCTCCTATTCCTGGCCTCACTAGCTCATAGCACAAGGAGTAATCCAGATATTACTACCTTTGAGGACATCCTTTTTAAATTTCTGCCTAACTCTCTGTAATCTCCCTTCAGGACTTCAACCTTTTCCCTTCCTAAATTGTTGGTTCCAATGTGGACAATGACCTCTTGCTGACCCCTCTCCCCCATGAGAACATTCTGCACCCTCTTTGAGACATCCTTGATCCTGGCACCAGGGAAACACCCTGCCATTCTGCTTTTTCTTTGCTGGCTACAAAAATGTCTGTCTGTACCTCTGACTGCAGAATCCCCTAACACAATTGATCTCTTGGAAGCCGACGTACCCCTCATTGCATCAGAGCCAGTCTCAATAACAGAAACTTGGCTGTTCGTGCTACGTTCCCCTGAGAATTCATCACCCCATACATTTTCCAAAACAGCATACCTCTTTGAAATGGGTATATCCACTAAGGATCCTGCTGTAGATGCCAACCTCTTTTACCCTTCCTGGAGTTAACCCATCTATGTGACTGTATCTGAGACTTTCCCCCCTTCCTATAACTTCCATCCATCACATACTGTTGCTGTTGCAAATTCCTCACCGCTTCTAACTGCCTCTCCAACCAATCCACTCGATCTGATAAGATTCGCATCCAACAGCATTTATGGCAGATATAATCTGCAGTAACCCTTAAACTCCCTTTAAACTCCCACATCTGACAAGAAGTACATATCACTGCAAAGGCCATTTTTTGCTCCTTCACAATCTACAGACCCAGAAAATAACACCGTCTTATTCCTCTACAAACACTGCCCCAGGTTAAATGAATAGTTATGGTTTATATTTTAAGTTTAATCAAGAGACTTATCTCCAAAAACATATAATCAAGAAAGAACCCATTGTACTCACTATTGCAGCCTTTCTATTGGACAGACTTAAAACAACGATTAGCTTATCTGATTCAGTGTTGTGAACTTCGCCCAAACCGGTTCCTCCAAGATTAGTTGTGAAGTTCACTGTTTGTTAATTTTCCCACATGCACTCTGATGTCCAGTGACACATGAATTCAAACAGCAAAGGCAGTAACTGTACAGGTTTTCTCTTGCACTGTCCTCACCATGTGCTTCCTTTGTCTGCTCCTCTCCCTTTTAAAACTGCTGTTGTTTTGACTTCTAATTCCCTAAGTTCCAAAACAATGCAACAGCATATAAAACATTAATTGCTGCTCCTGCAATTAGAGGAAATCACCTCCAACACCTAAAATACCTCAAAAAAGGAGCAGCTCTTACAGCCAGAAATTTTTCCCGTCCTCCATCTTAGATTACCCAGGCTCTAGACATGTACTGAAAAGGTGATTCATCTAGGAAACAGTTACGTGCAGTATTACATTGACAGCAACAATATTACTGACTGTCATCTGGCGAAATCCGATCACAGTGAGATAGGTCTATGTTTTAACAGAAGTTTCTATATGATGTGCTGGGAGACACAGTATTATTGTACAAAAGTGGAGTCATGCTGAATGTTCTGGACTAGTCGGAATGTGTGTATATCACCAAGTCTTCCTTATGTGAGTCAGCAGTACTGACTATGTCACAAAATCATCAGTACTGTGTTCCAGATTAAAAGGTTCAACTTCACACTCATCCCATTGGAGGAGTTGAGTATACTCAAAATGTTTTTGGGAATTGAGGAAATGATGGGATATTGGGATTGTGAGGGATGGTAGAGTTGCTGTAGTCATGAGCTTATTGAGAGACAGAGCAGTTTCAAAGTACCAAATGGCCTACCTATATCTGATGCTCTTGTTTTCCTATATTGATAGGAAAAGAGAAAAATGAAAATAGAAAGGGGCTTTACAAAGGGCTTAGAAGAAAGCAGAAATAGTTACAGGAAAGGTCACAGGCGATTCAATTTTCTCTGATTGACTGAGCAGTGCTATCATGGTCGTATATAACTGAAGTGATTGTGCCTTGCGAGTTTCAGCGTAAAGTGCCAAGTAAATCATACACCAATTTCTTCTCAATGTCTCCGTGATGCCTGAGTTTCAGCTAACTCCTTTCATTTTTACAACGTCAAACTGTGTGAGTAGGTAAATGCACAGCAGATGCAGTATAATGTGGATAAATGTGAGGTTATCCACTTTGGGAGCAAAAACAGGAAAGCAGTTAACATTTGAATGGGCATAAATTGAGAGAGGAGAATGTACAACAAGACTTCGGTGTCCTTGTACATCGGTCAGTGAAGATAAGTAAGCAGGAATGCAGGAAGTCAAGAAGGCAATTGGTACTTTGGCTTTCATAGGGAAGGGAGCAGGGATATCTTGCTGCAATTATACTTTGGTGAGACCATACCTGGAGTATTGTGTGCATTTTTGGTCTCCATATCCAAGGAAGGGTCTTCTTGCTACATAGGGAGGGCAGTGAAGGTTTAACGGACTGATTCCTGTGATATGACATATGAGGAGAGGTTGAATCAAATAGGATTATATCGCTTGAGTTCAGAGGAATGAGAAAAATCTCATAAAAAGCTATAAAAATCAAAATGATGAGACTGGTTAGATGCAGGAAGGATGTTCCCAATGACAGGGCAGTCCAGAACCAGGGGTCATGGTCTACGGAGACAGAGTAAGCCATTTAGTACTGAGATGAGAAGGAATTTCTTCACCCTGAGAGTGGTGAGTCTGTGGAATTCACTCCCACAGATAGCAGTCAAGACCAAACCATTGTTTAATTTCAAGAAGGAGCTGGATATAGCACTTGGGGCTAAGAGGAAGGTAAGAACAGGCTATTGAGTTTAAAGATTAGCCATGATTATAGTGAATGGTAGAGTAGGCTCAAAGGACTGAGTAGCCAAATCCTGCTCCTATTTTCTGTGGTTCTACATAACTAGCCACACTTTGCTTTTGGCTTGTAGATGGTGGGCAGACTTTGGGAAGTCAGAAGTGAGCTTCTTGCCTCAGAGTTCCCAGTCATAGCGATGTACTGTTTTTGTAGCCACCATCTAGTACTTGCATGACATGGATGTAATTTGTTAGTTATGAGCACAAGCCTGAATATTATCCAAATCTTGCTGCAAACTGTTCCGTGGAAGGGTCACTCAACCCAAAACGTTAACTCTGATTTCTCTCCACGGATGCTGCCAGACCTGCTCAGCTTTTCTAGTAATTTCTAATTTCACCCTGAGAAACCGTTGAGTAATGATCTGGAACCGAAATGATTGACTTCCAACATCACAACCATTTTCCCTGGTGCTAGGCATGATTCCAACCAGTAGATGTTAATGGGATCCAGTCTTACATTGATTGTCTCTGAGCAGGTTTTAGCTGTGTTATAGCCCCTTTAATGATATTTTCCTCACTTTGATTATGTTTGAGAGCAGCAACTGGTCAGGTTGGGTCTGCCCTGCCTTTTGTGAAAAGGGCATATACTGAGCAATTTTTCATTATGTCAGGTAGGGGCCAATTTTGAAACCATCTGAGCACAGATTTACTCAGTGCCTGACTGGTTTAGGCGAACAAGTCTTCATGATTGCCGCTATAATGTAGCCAGGGCCCACTGCCTTTGCTGAAGACTTCCATTCAGGAGAATTAAGGTTAAGACAATGACCTAAAGCTTTGAAGAAATCAGAAATGCTACACCGCATGTGCTAGATAGAATATAGTATAAAATGCATTGAAAAAATCAACATGTTTTAATAGTTTATAACTGGTGCACATGATCTATGGTTTAATTGTTAATAAATTGAGCAAATGAAGAATTCCAAATTTCAGTAGTACATTCAAGAATAGCTTGTCATCTTTAAAACAAATGCAGAAACAACTGACCTAAAAATGCCTGAAATGTTAAAAAAAATGCAGATAGACAGCTAGCTCCGAATAAACCTCCTTTCTCACATTTCCACTGAATGTGAGTTTGTGGCCATAATTCCATATGCATCACCAATAGGGACTATAATTACATAACTATGGTACTCCAGTAGGAACAGTCTAATATTTTAGATTGAATCATCTTGATACATATTTCTTTAAAACAGGAAAGAAAACTGTTTAAAATATTTTTTCCTCTGTCTTGGCAGAGGTTTATATCTGAAACTCTTGGGGACAGGTAGTTGCAGAAGTACATTATATCTCAGCATGCAATGAGCTTTAATCTGTTTTGATTAGTACAAGCCTTCAGATTTTCTTTAATTATTGATGCATTGCCAAAGCTGGATGGTAGTCTTGGTTTAAAGATTTTCCAACTATAAAAGTTTTCAATGTGCATAGTCATAATCATATTTTACCACAGAAAGAGGCTCTCTGTGTACTGCATTTTAAATGTGTTTACAAATAAAGGATTTACAATTTTTCTACATTTAGCTCAGAGTAGAAATTTTCCCTCTGTTGAAACAGTATTTAACCTTTTCTTACATGACATATATTTACAGAAACCTTTATATGCTTTGGCGCCTGGTTTCGATTCCACTTTTGGATCGCACTGGATTGTTTCTTGGTGTAACCTGTGGCCTGATGCATTGTAGTATGGGGTTCTCTACCTGAATACCCTGGGCTGCATTTTACCAGAAATTGGCTAAGACTCAAGTTTGGCAAGTTCCATGGAAGGTTTCTCTCTGTGAGGCCTAGTGATTTTTTCACACTATCTTCCCAAGATCATCTCAATGATTATCCACCACAGCAATATGGCGCCCATCATATTCTCCCATTTGTCATAGGCAAAAGTACTCACCAGGATATCCACAGATAGAGTCATACAATGCAAAAGAGGCATTTTGGCCCCTGAAGTCTTCATTGACCTATCTATATTTCCAACCTTCAAATGTTGTGAAATTGCAAGTGCTCATCCACATATCTGTCAGCTTTCCCGCCTCTACAATCCTTCCAAGCAGTGCATTCCAAATTCCCTTCACCTTCTGGTGAAAAATGTTTTCCTCAAATCTCCTCTAAACCTCCTGCCTTTCCTTTTTAAATTATGCTATTGACCATTCAATTTAGGGGAATACCTATTTCTTGTTCGCCCTGTCCATGCCCCTCACAATGTGATAACCTCAATCAGACAATCCCTCAACCTTACCTGCTGGAAATAAAACAACCAGACCTCATCCAGCCTCTACCCATAATTGAAACACTCCATCCAGGGCAACATCCCCGTGAATCTCCTTTGCAACCTCTCCATTGCAATCATATCCTTCCTATAATGTGGTAACCAAACTCAACACTATTCAAGCTGTTATCTAACCCAAGTCGCAAACAGTTCCAACGTAACAATCTTCTTTCTCTTATAACAATGCCATGGCTAACAAAATCAAGTGTCCCATATGCCTTTTTTAACATCCTATTAACCGTCCTGCAGCCTTCAGGGATTTCGGGATAAGGAGCCCAAAATCCGTCTGGTCCTCTGGGCTTCCTAGTGCCTGGGATCCTTGGTGTTGGTACCATATTTAAAACACAGTTATGCATCAGGTTAAGCGCTGGCAATCTGGAACTGTCTGGTTCATTTCACTTTCCCTGGAGATGGCAGACAAGGGAAAAACCAGTGCCCTGCTCAGCAGACAGGGAGCTGAGCTCCTGGTGGTGCAGAACAGAGAAATCCACATCCCCCAGAAGCTGTAAAGGAGACCACAACAGCAGACCCTGTTAGCTTCAACCAAGATTGCCACTCCAGTCATTGTGGCCTCAGCAATTCAGAGAAAAGCCAGGAAGAAGGTCAATGACCTTGGCTTTGCTAGTTTGCATTCACTGTATCACTGCTCCTGCACAGAGTTCCCACCAGGGTTCATGCTCTACCATTCTCTATTACATTCAACATCTTCCCTCTCTTGCTCTCAGCTACCCCACTCAAATAAATCTGTATAACTGCCTACTCACTCACTCGTGACAACTCTGTGCCTTTCCCCCATCTATACTGGCACTAATGGATGTCTCAGCTGCTTTCATCTCATTCCATCCCTCCTTTTGTCTCTCTTGAGGAAAAATGACCCACGGTAAGTTGGAGAGAGCTGAAATGGATGGTGGGTGCCTGAAACACCAGGTGAGTGAGCAGAAGATCTTGGCCCTTGCAGCAGCATCCATCCCCTGGAAATCAAGTAAGACCCATTGTCAGTGCTACACCTCCATCACCCTCACTGTAAATGTATTCCTAATATACCTGAATTTATACCCCTCATCCACGATGCAGTCTCCCTCATGGCTCCTATAGGCATTAGTGAATTATTCATGCTGCAACTTGCCTCATTAATGGTCAGCTTTCAAAAATGCCAAATTTGAAAATTCTCACCACAGAAGTCAGTGTGGGGGTCAGGTGATTTCAGCTCTCCGCCGGCTGTGAGGAGCCTCTGTGTTAGTCTGCACCAAGCAACATCTCAGGGTGTGATGCACAGGCACCATCCGCACACAATGACACTGACATTTGATGTTTGACAACTCTGACAATTATCATGGTGCCTCTCTGATCCATTTGGAGGCTGCTTAGGAAGTGGAGAATTGCATTGCAGTGTGCACAGGCAATCAACATTGCCAGGCTGCTGCAAGGACACTTTGTGCACAGGGAGAGGATCCAAACTAATCGGTTGTACCAGGCTGCTTCTCAGGTCTGTCCACTTGCTCTTTTAGTGCTGAATTACCTGGAGGCTATCTGCATATTCACAGCATCCCTGCCTTGCTGTGCCTATTAGTGCAGTCACATAATTAAGCTGCTGGTCAGCAGTGCTCAGATAAGGCAGTGGATGTCTTGTTGTACATCAGTGGGGTTTGTCTATTTTACACGTGCAGCATGTACCAGCAGCATGGGTTGCAATCACAATGCACATGCAGCAACTAGGCAGGCTGGCACGGCTCCAAGAGTAGCCCTCACCAAAGTCCATGGAGTCATCCGTCAGTTAGGGATACCCAGTTCAGGAAATCAAGGGCAGCCTCCGAGGGACTGACCATGGTTAACTGTGGCAACGCAATTCTTTTCTGCCTCCGAGTGGATCGGAGAGGTGCTGTGGTGGGCATGGGAGGTTGGCAAATGTCAAATGCCAATGCCTGTGATGGAGCAATGCTGGCACAGTTAAATTCAAGGCTTCCAGAGAGACTCAAGCAAACAGATATATTTCAAAGATAAGCAAATTTATACGAAGCTGATGTTTGTGACACATCACATACAGTGAAATGTTACCCCTGCCACCAACATGCCCTCAATTAGATTTATTCTTTCTCTCCATCTCACTATGACTTAGTGGACATCTCAGGTTCTGCGGCTGGGGTGGAGGGTGCCTGCTCCACAGGGAAGCCCATTGACCCTGGGAGGTTTGGTCAGGTGATCCGGGGGGGGTGCAGGTGTGTCTGGATGACCCAGACACAATGAGGGGCTTCTTGCCAGCGGCAAGTTGACACCCCCCTCAGCCTGAACTCACAGTCATTGAAGAGGCCATGCAGGATGGTGGTGACCACCTTCAAAGTATCCTGGGAAGAGACTTCTGAGGGGCCTGTGAGGCAATCTCAGACCAGGAAGGTGGCATGGCCTCCTTTGGAAAAAAGAAGACCTTCCTTTGCACCACCTCATCCACCAAGACCTCCACATCCCTGTTGGAGAATCACACCTGCATGTGGAAGGACACTACTTCGACTGGGACAACACATCCATCCTAGGACAAGCCAGAGAAATGCACGAGAATTCCTAGAAGCATGGCATTCCAAATGGAACTCTATCAACAAACACATTCACTTGGATCCCATTTACCACCCCCTGAGAAAAATAACAGGGAATGGTGTCACCACAGGAAATGAATCACCAACTCAAGGACACCCAAACACATAAATAGAAAGTGGGCCATACCACTAGTGCTTCATCTGGAGGCTCACTGATGATATAACCTAGTGTGGCGAAGAAATGTCTAAAAATGAACCTTCCAGCTCAATGAGCAAACCTACATAGAGAGTCATGACATCATTAGATTAGGTGGAACTTAATGTAAAGGCACATTAAAGCTTTCCGCCCTAGGGAAAAGACCTTTGCTATTCACCTTATCTATACCCCTCATGATCTTATAAACCTCTGTAAGGTCACTCCTCAATGTCCTAAACTCCAATTTAAAAAAGTCCCAGCCTACCTAACCTATTTTTATAACTCAAACCCACCATCCCTGGCAACATCTGATGAGTCTTTTCTGAACCCTCACAGTTTAAAAATATCCTTTCTATAACAGGGCGACCAGAACTGCACACAGAAGAGGCCTCATCAATTTCCTATCGAATCTCAACATGACATCCCAATTCTAATACTTAAAAGTCCAAACAATGAAGGCAAGCATGTGAAACACCTTCATAACCACCCTGTCTACCTGTGACACAAATTTCAAAGACTTGTGTACCTGAACCCGAAGAAGTAATGGATGCAGGTACAGTTACAATATTGAAAATACATTTGCATAAGTACATGAATAGGAATGATATGGAGGTACATGGGTCAAATGCAGGCAAGTGAGATTAGTTTCATTTGGGAACTTGGTCAGCGTGGACCACCGGGTCTGTTTCCATGCTGCATCACTCAATGACTTCCGGCAGATCCTTCAAAATTCTCAGCATCTCAGCCTTAGGGCCAGCTTTAGGACACCACGTAAACAGAATGGGAAGTTACCTCTGGCCAATAGTTGACCAATTTCTTTAAAACAATGGCAGACACAGAAGTAAATTGGGATGGGATCAGGACTCAGAAATACTCCTGCTGTCAGCTATTAGATAGCTAAATGGGCATTCAATCAATGTGCACCAGAGAATCACCAAAAAAATCGCACAAAGCTCACACTTCATCTGTCAATTTTCATGACCATCTGAGAACTGGTGCATCAGCCCTCCTCATTGTAACTCTCTTTGCAAGGCTGTAACAAAGATTTTTCATTTATTTCGTACCAGGCTATATCACACTTCAATTAAAATGCTGTTTCCTGGTTCAAAATTACAGAGTGAACTTACATGTTTTCAGGAGTGAAAGTTCAAGGAATTAAATACTTTTTGACCAGGGAAACTAATAAAACACAACATCAAACACATGCATAAACATAGATAATGAATTTTAAAAGGATAATGTGTCTGGTACTAAAAGGGAGATCACGACTATACAATTTATCGAGTCATTAGCATTATTGAAGATTTGAGGTTTTAACCTGAGACTAGAATTGTTTAATGGCTGACCAATATCCTCTAGAGCCACAAAATTGTAGATATCCTTGAGTTGTCAGTAAATGGTCATTTCTCTATTTTGCTTTTCTCTGGATGTTGTCTTTCAAGGAGCTGAGACAAAAACAGGGCGAGAGACAGTCTTTCAGTTCTATCGTTGCAAATCAATTTTTTCCCTCTCCCTACTCAATGCCAAAGCAGTTACCTGAAGTAAAACTTACTTGAGTGTTCTTGAGTCTGGATTCTTTGTTTTATTTACCTCATGTTGGATAATGTACAGTTAACTTTCATCAAAATGCCTAAAGCTTCCCAAAGCCTGTACATCAAACAGGGAATACATATCTGAGTTATTAATTTCAGTTAATTTAATGGCATTTTAATTTCAGTTCAGTTGGGCCCTTGTTTATTGATTGGCTCATGCAGTTTGGTTCAGTTGGTTAAGTGATCACTGCAACCATGTTTATTCAGTGATTTTATTTATAAAATAAGCATTTTAGACCATTGATGGTCTCAGGTAATAAAATCAAATCATAGAAGTCAAAGTCCAAGGTACAGACGTTTCTGTGGCCAGCAGCAAAAAATCAGAATAGTGTGTTTCTTCCTGGTGCCAGGATCAAGAATGTCTCAGAGAGGTCAAGAATGGGGGAGAAAGGCCAGTCAGAGGTCATTGTACACATTAGAACAAATGATATAGGAATGGAAAAGGTTGAGATTCTGAAGGGAGATCACAGAGAGTTAGGCAGGAATTTAAAAAGGCAGTCCTTGAGAGTAGTAATATCTGGATTACTCCCAGTGCAACGAGCTAGTGAAGGTAGGAATAGGAGGATAGAGCAGATTAAAGCACGGTTGAGGAGCTGGTGTATGAGAGAATTCCCGACTCAGGCTACTGACTGTGTGGAGTTTGCACGTTCTCCCCGTGTCTGCGTGGGTTTCCTCCGGGCGCTCCGGTTTCCTCCCACAGTCCAACGATGTGCGGGTCAGGTGAATTGGCCATGCTAAATTGCCCATAGTGTTAGGTAAGGGGTAAATGTAGGGGTATGGGTGGGTTGCGCTTCGGCGGGTCGGTGTGGACTTGTTGGGCCGAAGGGCCTGTTTCCACACTGTAAGTAATCTCATCTAAAAGAAGGATTCACATTTTTGGATCATTGGAAGCTGTTTTGAGATAGAATGACCTGTACAAGAAGGACGGATTGTACCTGAATTGGAAGGGGACTAATATACTGGCAGGAAGCTTTGCTGGAGCTGCTCAGGAGGATTTAAACTAGTAAGGTGGGGGGGTGGTACCCAGGGAGATAGTGAGGAAAGAGATCAATCTGAGACTGGTACAGTTGAGAGGAAGTGAAGACTGCAGATGCTGGAGATCAGAGCTGAAAATGTGTTGCTGCAAAAGCACAGCAGGTCAGGCAGCATCCAAAGCTTTGGAGAATCGACGTTTCGGGCATGAAGAAGGGCTCATGCCCGAAACGTCGATTCTCCCAAGCTTTGGATGCTGCCTGACCTGCTGTGCTTTTCCAGCAATACATTTTCAGCTCTGGTACAGTTGAGAACAAAAACAAATCAAACAATCAGGGCAGGCAGGGACAAGGCAGGGACAAAGCAGAGAACAAGGTAGGACTGATAAATTAAACTACATTTATTTCAATGCAAGGGGCCTAACAGGGAAGGCAGATGAACTCAGGGCATGGTTAGGAACATGGGACTGGGTTGTCATAGCAATTACAGAAACATGGCTCAGGGATGGGCACAACTGGCAACTTGATGTTCCAGGATACAAATGCTACAGGAAGGATAGAAAGGGAGGCAAGAGAGGAGGGGGAGTGGCATTTTTGATAGGGGATAGCATTAAAGCTGTACTGAGGGAGGATATTCCCAGAAATACACCCAGGGAAGTTATTTGGGTGGATCTGAGAAATAAGGAAGGGATGATCACCTTATTGGGATTGTATTATAGACCCCCTAATAGACAGTGGGAATTGAAAAAACAAATTTGTAAGGAGATCTATGTAAGAATAATAGGGTTGTTATGGTTTAACTTTCCACACACAGACTGGGACTGCCATAGTGTTAAGGTTTTAGATGGAGAGGTATTTGTTAAGTGCGTACAAGTCAATTTTCTTATTCAGTATGTGGATGTACCTACTAGAGAAGGTGTAAAACTTGACCTACTCTTGGGAAATAAGGCAGGGCAGGTGACTGAGGTGTCAGTGGGGGAGCACTTTGGGGCCAGCAACCATAATTCAATTAGTTTTAAAATAGTGATGGAACAGGATAGACCAGATCTAAAAGTTGGAAGTTCTAAATTGGAGGAAAGCCCATTTTGATGGTATTAGGCAAGAAATTTCAAAGCTGATTGGGGGCAGATGTTCACAGGTAAAGGGACGGCTGGAAAATGGGAAACCTTCAGAAATGAGACAATGCAAGTCCAGAGAAAATATATTCCTGTTAGGGTGAAAGGAAAGGCTGGTAGATATAGGGAATGCTGGACGACTAAAGAAATTGAAGATTTGGTTAAGAAAAAGAAGGAAGCATATGTAAGGTATAGACAGGATAAGTCGAGTGAATCCTTAGAAGAGTATAAGGGCAATAGGAGTATAATTAAGAGGGAAATCAGGAGGGCAAAAAGGGGACATGAAATAGCTTTGGCAAATAGAATTAAGGAAAATCCAAAGGGTTTTTACAAATACATCAAGGATCAAAGGGTACCTAGGGAGAGAATAGGGCCCCTCAAAGATCAGCAAGGGCGGCCTTTGTGTGGAGCCGCAGGAGGTGGGGGAGATACTAAACAAGTATTTTGCGTCAGTATTTACACTGGAAAAGGATATAGAAGATGTAGAAGTAGGGAAATAGATGGTGACATCTTGTCCATATTACAGAGAAGGAAGTGCTGGATGTCTTCAAATGTATAAAAGTGGATAAATCCCCAGGACCTGATCAGGTGTACCCTTGAATTCTGTAGGTAGCTAGAGAAGTGATTGCTGGGCCTCTTGCTGAGATATTTGTATCATCGGTAGTCACACTTGAGGTGCCAGAAAACTGGAGGTTGGCTAACGTGATGCCACTGTTTAAGAAGGGTGGTCAGGACAAGCCAGGGAACTACAGACCAGTGAGCCTGATGTCATTAGTGGGCAAGTTGTTGGAGGGAATCCTGAGGGACAAGATGTCCATGTATTTGGAAAGGCAAGGACTGATTAGGGCTAGTCAACATATGCTTGGGAAATCATGTCTCACAAACTTGACTGAGTGTTTTGAAGAAGTAGCAAAGAGGATTGATGACAGCAGAGTGGTGGATGTGATCTGTATGGGTTTCAGTAAGGCGTTCAGCAAGGTTCCCCATGGGAGACTGGTTAGCAAGGTTAGATCCCATGGAATATAGGGAGAACTAGCCATTTGGAAACAGAACGGGCTTGAAGACAGAAGACAGAGGGTGGTGGTGGAGGGTTATTTTTCAGACTGGAGGCCTGTGACCAGTCGAGTGCCACAAGGATCGGTACTTTTCATCATGTATATAAATGATTTGAATGTGAGCAGAAGAGGTATTGTTAGTAAGTTTGTAGATGACACCAAAATTGGAGGTGCAATGAACAGCGAAGAAGATTACCTAAGATTACAACGGACCTTGATCAGATGGGTCAATGGACTAAGAAGTGGCAGATGGAGTTAAATTTAGATAAATGTGAGGTGCTGCATTTTGGGAAAGCAAATCTTAGCAGGACTTATACACTTAATGGTAAGGTCCAAGGGAGTGTTGCTGAACAAAGAGACCTTGGAGTGCAGGTTCATAGCTCCTTGAAAGTGGAGTCGCAGGTAGATAGGATGGTGAAGAAGGCATTTGGTATGCTTTCTTTTATTGGTCAGAGTATTGAGTACAGAAGTTGGGAGGTCATATTCAGCCACTTTTGGAATATTGCGTGCAGTTCTGGTCTCCTTTTTATCAGAAAGATGTTGTGAAACTTGAAAGGGTTCAGACGAGATTTACAAGGATGTTGCCAGAGTTTGAGCTATAGGGAGAGGTTGAATAGATTGGGGCTGTTTTTCCTGGTGCATCAGAGGCTGAGGGGTGACCTTATAGAGATTTACAAAATTTTGAGGGACATGGATAGGATGAAGAGATAAAGTCTTTTCCCTGGGGTCGGGGAGTCCAGAACTAGAGGGCATAGGCTTAGGGTGAGAGGGGAAAGATATGGACCAGGTGCTGGCAGATGGGACTAGACTGGGTTGGGATATCTTGTCGACATGGATGAGTTGGACCGAAGGGTCTGTTTCCATGCTGTACATCTCTATGACTGTATGAACTGATAGTTCATTGCTACTATTACACACGTACAATACAGAAACTCATGAACATTCATTTCTAATTTAGTTTTTTTTAACATTATGGGTTAGCTCCAGGCAAAAAGTACTTAATTTGAGATTTCCTGAAAAGGAAGTTTAGAAAAATCATGAAGATAAAATAACATGGGCCTTTCATTTCTCATCTTACATGCTACTTGATTATGATAGTCAGCTGAGATGATTTTCTACAAGACATCGATCAAATGAGAAAATAATAGGGAGGACAGCACTCTTTATTGATGTAGTAAGAATCAATATTCTTCTATTGTGCCTGGTCCTCTGCCCAACCCTGCCCTTCACCAAACATCCCCTGCCATTCCCATTACATTACAGCTCGTAGTTTCAGCATTGCAGTATTGACTGTTGTATTTCAAAAGGAATACAAGAAAATGTTCCCATCTTGTAGTCAGGTTCTGACATTTCAATTTTCTATTATAAACCTCTTCATGGCCTGGCATTGTGTTTGAGATTGACCCATTTATACCAGTTGTTTTTTTAATTCTGAAAGATTATGTGCTCTGGAGTCATATCTATTGATAACTAGATTAAGGTTGACATGAGCTTATTTGACCTTAGTTATTCATTAGCAGGTGACAGCAAAAGAGTTTTGTATTTTCAGTTTATGCAGGGCTAGCTGTAACCCACAGTAAAAGCCGAGTTTTCAATTTCAGCTAAAATCACACTGAATTGACTGTCCGTGATGTTAAAGCTCAAGTGAATGATTATTCTGCTAAACTATTGTCTTGGTACAAGAAACCAGCCTAATGGGATACAAGAAGAATCTAGTCAGCAACTGAGATTCAAAGAGATGTATACACATGCAGGCGTGACTGTTAGGGGAGCAAATATTAGAGTCATAGAGTCATAGAGACGTACAGCACAGAAACAGACCCTTCGGTCCAACCTGTCCATGCTGACCAGATATCCCAACCCAATCTAGTCCCAGCTACCAGCCCCCAGCCCATATCCCTCCAAACTCTTCCTATTCATATACCCATCCTCTTAAATGTTGCAATTGTACCAGCCTTCACCATATCCTCTGGCAGCTCATTCCATCCATACACCACCCTCTGTGTGAAAAAGTTGTCCCTTAGGTCTCTTTTATATCTTTCCCCTCTCACCCTAAACCTATGCCCTCTAGTTCTGGACTCCCCGACTCCAGGGAAAAGACTTTGTCTATTTATCTATCCATGCCCCTTATAATTTTATAAACCTTTATAAGGTCACCAACACTCCAGGGAAAATAGCCTCAGCCTGTTCAGCCTTTCCCTATAGCTCAAATTCTCCAACCCTGGCAACATCCTTGTAAACTTTTTCTGAACCCTTTCAAGTTTCACATCTTTCCGATAAGAAGGAGACCAGAATTGCACAAAATATTCCAACAGTGGCCTAACCAATGTCCTGTACAGCCGTAACATGACCTCCCATCTCCTGTACTCAACACTCTGACCAATAAATGAAAACATACCAAACGCCTTCTTCACTATCCTATCTACCTGCAACTCCACTTTCAAGGAGCTATGAACCTGCACTTCAAGGTCTCTTTGTTCAAAAACACTCCCTAGCACCTTACCATTAAGTGTATAAGTCCTGCTAAGATTTGCTTTCCCAAAGTGCAGCACCTCGCATGTCTCTAAATTTAACTCCATCTGCCACTGCTCAGCTCTTTGGCCCATCTGATCAAGATCCCATTGTACTCTGAGGTCGCCTTCTTTGCCCTCCACTACACCTCCAATTTTGGTGCCATCGGCCGGAATAAGTTTTAACATTTGTTTAAAATATTTGTCAGCTTTGGTTGCTGCAAATTATATCCTATGTGACAATGACAGAAGTAAACCTTCCTGCTTTAACCTTCTCAAACCTTTTGCCATTTTTGGCATCGTTGACCACACCGTCTTCTTCCAACACCTCTCCACTGTCATACAATTGGGTGGCACTGCTCTCTTCTGACTCTAATCATATTTATCTAATCATATTCAGAGTATCATTTGCAATAGCTTCTCTTCCTGCTCTTGCACTGCTATCTTTGAAATCCCAAAAGCATTTATCCTTCGCACTCTCCTCTTCCTTATTGTCATGTCCCTCTGATAGCAGCATCTGAAAGAACAAGGGATGTAGGCAGAGCTAACAAAGCCAGAGTTGATCACCTGTCCTAAATTACCCTTGAGAAGGTAATGGGGAGCAGATATTCTGAACTGCAACAGTCCTTGGAGTGTAGGTATAGCCAGAGAATTCCAGGATTCCAGTGATATTGAAGGAACAGAGATATCATTCCAAGCTGGTGTGTGACTAGGAAGAGAATTTATAGGTTCTGATGTCCCCAAGCATCATCTGCCATTGTCTTCTTGGGTCAGAGAGGTGGTGAAAGGAGTGAATATTGAAGATAGTGAATGTTGTCCCTTGGCAGCTGCTTTGTCTTTGATAGGTGTCAAGTGTCTTAAGTATTGTTGGAGCAGCCCTCATCCAGGTAACTGGAGAATATTCCATCGCATTCCTAATGTTTGTCTTATAAATGCTGGATGAACCTTTGGGAGACAGCAAGTGAGTTACTCACTGCGGAATTCTTAGCCCCTGACCTGCTATTGAAGCCATATGATCCAGTTCAGTTTGGGGTCAATGGTAGCCCACAGAATATTGATTCTGGGGAATCATGGTAGTAATGCCATTGAATGCCAAGTAGAGATGGTTACATTCTCTTGTTAGTCCAAACATGGACACAAATTTGAACTCCAAAGATGAGGTGAAAGCAACTACCTTGATTCAAGGAAGATTTGACTAAGTTTGGCATCAAGGAGCCTAGCAAAATGAGAGACAATGAAAATCCTGAGAAAATTCTTCTCTGGTTTGTCATATCTAGCACAAAAGATGGTTGTGGTTGGTGGAGGTCCATCATTTCAGCACAAGGACACCTACACAGGAGCTGCTCAGGGTAGTGTCTCAGACTCAACTTCAGCTGCTTCTGTAATGACCTTCCCTTCACCGTGAAGTCAGAATTGGAAATGTTTGTGATAATCTCACAATATTTAGCACCATCCATGACACCTCAGATACTGAAGTAGTGTTTGTCCATATGCAGCAAGAACGGTCAATTATTTGCCCACTCTACAAGTTCAATAATGTTCTTTTGTAATTTGTTAAAGTTCTCCTCAGCATGGATTAGTTCTCTATCCCATTCTGCCCCAAACTTAATGCCATCTGCAAATTTAGAAATGGTAATTCTGGCATTAAAACATAAATGTAAATTGTGAACACCAGTGATCTCAGAACTGATCCTTGTGGAATAGCATTGATTACCTTGTGCCACTCTGACTAACTATTTTTACTCCCACTCTCTGCTTTCTGTCCTGAAGCCAGTTAGCAACCATTCTGCCATTTAGCTCCACATTTTCTGAGCTAGTTCATTAGTCTATTTTTGGACAAGTTATCAAAGGGCTTTTGAAATCCAGAAAATTACATCCACTGCATGATCATTGCCTACCCTCGCTGTAAAAAAGTTTAATAATGATGACTTAGCAAGGTTTGCCTTTTTGAAATCCACGTTGACTATGTGTTATTATACTCTTGCTTCAAGGTGTGTTTTTCTCTTTTCGCAAAGATTTCATTATTTTTCTTACCAATGGAAACTTTCTCCCCCAAAGACAAAATAATACACAATACATCAGCTTCCCCAAGTAATCGCGAAACACTTTGCGAACATTACTATGTTGGAAAGCTTTTGATTTCTCACTGTAAACAGAGATTTTTAAAAGAGGAAATAATGAAAAGAAAAAAATAGCGAGAGCAAGTTTCTTAACAAGAAAGCTGTGAAGAATTTTGCTTTTGCATAGAGTTTTTATATGTTGAAGAAAAATCAGCAAGTATCCTATTTAAGTTAAATAAGATAAATGGCTGATGTGAGACAGTGTAGCATGTTCTTCAATTTGCATAGCATATAAACAAAAAAAGGGAGTTCTGACATAATCTTTGCAGTGTAGATTCAGCTTCATGTGAAATAAAAGATCTTACTAATTTCCATCAGGCCTCATCTGACTGAATCTTTGCTCAGTGTACCTTCAGAGAAATTGAAGAGGTACATAAGAATAGTGTTCAATCAGGTTACCATTGTTACAGGCCTGGATTATACTGTTGTACAAGCAGATATCAGGTGATTGTGTGAGTGAACACCAAAGCTAGGATTTGGAGATGGCTGGGGGGAAAAGCTGATGCCATTGCACTTGAGAACCGATTCAAAGCAGCCTAAATCTATAACACGTATATACCCTTGAGTTATGCACTCGTGACTTGCTGTGAAAATTTTCTTTCTATTTTCTGCACCTCAAAAATAGAGGCTGTGGGGAGAATAGGCAGTGTTGTTGGATAGAATGTTGATAGAATTTTATTCTCCTTTACGACTTCATTAAAGTAAACAAGCTACCATCAAATAACAGCAAAATATTGCGGATGCTGCAAATCTGAAATAAAGGCAGAAAGTGTTACAGACATTCAACAGGACTGGCACTGTGGAGAGAGAAAGAGATTTAATATTTCAAGTGAATTATGATTGGTTTGAGGTTTAAACAGTCATTTCCTCTATTTCTCTCTCCACAGATGCCACCAGACCTGTTGACTTCCTTCAGCATTTTCTATGTTATTTAAGTTATCATCAGGCTGGTTGAGTTAACATTATCCCCCACATTTTTGACATGTTAAGCAAATGTTTCTGATCGAAAAACCTCTGAAGTCAAGACCAGGTAGGTGATGATGCATCTCCTAGTCAATGCTAGAGTTGCTGTGACAAGACTATGGAAAATAACATGCCTACTCTGCCATTAGACAGGCTTTTCTCTGATCAGTTCTCTGCATCTCCTTCTAATCCACAAGATTCTGCAGCACAGAGGAACTGACAAAAGATGGAATTTAATGCCAGGTGGTTGAAAGCAAATTCAAAGGGTCAGAATTGTTAAAAAAAACTCAAAGGAATAACAACAAATTTCTATTTTGATAGGAACAATCTTGAGGGAGCTTTTTTGTTTAAGAAAGAAACATAATTTCTAAAGGCTTTATTTTGGTGATCCAGAATGCTTCATGCAACATTAGGAAATTGAAGGCTTGGGATATCTATTGTATTCATACCTTTAATGAGGCTCTTGAGTAATCGCGATAAAGCTTCAGACAACTAATATATGTCCATGATATTTGGGAGGTGGACAATACATTAGAAATATTCTGAGGTGGGGAAACATTGTATTTACAATTGCAGCAGTCCTTCGCCTACCCAGCTTCTTGACACCAACCTATTAGGATACACTTATTCAATCGATCCCTGATCAGGACTCCCAACCCACGGACTCAGCACCGCCTTCTTGACCTGAAACCTTCTTCCCGACCTCCCCGACCCCACTCCCTCTCCGGCCTATCACACTCACCTTAACCTCCTTCCACCTATCGCATTCCCAACTCCCCTCCCCCAAGTCCCTCCTCTCTACCTTTTATCTTAGCCTATTTGGCACGCCTTCCTCATTCCTGAAGAAGGGCTTATGCCCAAAATGTCAATTCTCCTGCTCCTTGGATGCTGCCTGAACTGCTGCACTTTTCCAGCAACGCATTTTTCAGCTCTGATCTCCAGCATCTCACTTTCTCCTTATCCATGCTCAGTCTGTCTTGAAATCAAATTTATGGATGTGGGCTTGAAGCTACCTGAGTTCTGAAGGAGTGTCACTGGACCCGAGACGTTAATTCTGTGTTCTCTCCGCTGACATTGCTGAGCTTTTCCGGCAATTTCTGGTTTTGTTTCTGGTCCAACATCCACAGTTCTTTGTTGTTTGCCCTACAATTCTATCCATCTGAAATGTGAACTGTCGGAATGGCTGACAGAGTGGGAGTGCAGAAGGAATGGAGGGTTTGGCTCCCACGTTTGGCAAGGAGGACCTCCAGGTTTTGGTGGAGGAAGTGCAGAGGAGAAGAGATTCACCTGGATCTAATTGGCCAGTGTAATCTTCCACAACTGCAATGGAGGCACAGACAGAAATCCCAACAGTGGCTAATACAGCCAGTCATGGAGACAATACTGGGATAGGTTCCATGGTCTGCCACAGTGAGGAAAGTTGAATTGTTCAGCAGAAGCAAACAGAGATCCAAATGAAGGTTCAAACCTACACACTGCAGCTAAGGAGCAAGATCCAATATATACCTCTGCTGCACCACAGAGTATTGTATGTCCAAGCTACTGCGATAAGTATGCACAGTAAATATAAGGACGAGCCCTGTGAAATTACTTCTTGCCTATCCTCTGTATCAAACTGATGTCACTTTATGTTCACTGAATGGTTTAAGAGGGTCTAGAATACAAAGGAGCTGGCCCAGACTGGAGTTGAGTCATCAAGGCAGCGAAAGACCCATAATGTCGAACAAGCAGCCATGGAACATTTCCTTTTCTGGACAAGATGGCAGTAGAGTAGGACACTCCAAATGGAGATCCTCCGCTCCTTCTGTTAATTTCCCATTGCTTTTCCCTTTGAAGTAGAGCGGGTTGGAGGCCAGAGAGGAGCAGGACTGCCTCTGGGCCCTGGCCACATTAGGGAAGACCAGCGGGATGGAGGCCTGAGTGGAGTGGGGATGGTCAAGTGGGCTGGAGGGTCCAATCAGAGCAGGGAATGGTCAGTGGGCTGGAGGGTCCAATCAGAGTGGTGAATGATCAGTGGGCTGGAGGGTCCAATCAGAGTGGGGAATGGTCAGTGGGCTGGAGGGCCTGAGCAGAACGGGGGATGGTCAGTGGGCTGGAGGGCCCGAGCAGAACGGGGGATGGTCAGTGGGCTGGAGGGTCCGAGCAGAGCGGGATGGTCAGTGGGCTGGAGGGTCCAAGCAGAGCGGGGATGGTCAGTGGGTTGAATGGCACAAGCGGAGTGGGGATGGTCAGTGGGCTGGCGGGTTTGAGCAGAGTGGGAATGGTCAGTGGGACAGAGGCTTGAGCAGACCGGGGATGGTCACGAACTGGAGGCACGAACAGAGCAGGACATGGTCAGTGGGCTGGAGGGCCCGAGCAGAACGGGGGATGGTCAGTGGGTTGGTGGGCACGAGCGGAGTGGGGAATGGTCAGTGGGTTGGATGGCCCAAGCGCAGTGGGGATGGTCAGTAGGTTGGTGGGCACGAGCGGAGTGGGGATGGTCAGTGGGTTGGTGGGCACGAGCGCAGTGGGGATGGTCAGCGGGCTGGGGGGTCTGAGCAGAGTGGGGATGGTCAGTAGGTTGGTGGGCCCGAGCGCAGTGGGGATGGTCAGTGGATTGGAGGGCCCAAGCGGAGTGGGGATAGTCAGTGGGCTGGCGGGTCTGAGCAGAGTGAGGATGGTCAGTGGGTTGAAAGGTCTGAGCAGAGCGGGGATGGTCAGTGGGTTGGAGGGTCTGAGCAGAGTGGGGGATGGTCAGTGGGACAGATGCTCAAGCAGAGTGGGGAATGGTCAGTGGGACAGACGCTCAAGCAGAGTGGGGATGGTCAGTTGGCTGGAGGCACGAACAGAGCGGAACATGGTCAGTGGGCTGGAGGACCTGAGCAGAACGGGGATGGTCAGTGGGTAGGAGGGCCTGAGTGGATTGGGGGGTGGTCTGTGGGTTGTTGGGCCCAAGCGGGGTGGGGATAGTCAGTGGGTTGGATGGCCCAAGAGGAGTGGAAATGGTTAGTGGGTTGGTGGACCCGAGCAGAGTGGGGATGGTCAATGGGTTGGATGGCCCGAGCAGAGTGGGGGATGGTCAGTTGGCTGGAGGGCCTGAGCGGAGTGGGGATGATCAGTGGGCTGGAAGGCCTGAGTGGAGTGGGGATGGTCAGTGGGTTGGATGGCCCGAGTGGAGTGGGGATGGTCAGTGGGTTGAATGGGCTCGAGTGGAATGGGGATGGTCAGTGGGCTGGAAGGCCTGAGTGGAGTGTAGACAGTTGTTGGATTGGGGCCTGGTGTGGGCAGTCAGCAGCTTGCAAGTCCAGTTAGACCATGTGTGGCACCCCCCTGTGCTGATCTTCTGCTGGCCCTTAATGGAAAGACTGCAATGTTTAACTTCTTACCTTTATTTCTCATTTTTCTAACTTATACTGTGAGTAACTGTAACTTATTTCTTTTTTTTTTCCTTTAATTCTCTATTTTGTATCTAAGAATTGTACCGAGGTACTTTGTACCTAAGATGACACCATGCGGGGTGACTTTGTAAACTTGTCACTCCGTTACTTCTGTACTTGAGTTCACTTGATAATAACGGCTTTTTTTATTGTATTCTATTCTATGGAACTAGCTGGGTCTGTCCAGCTGCATGTCAGTGATGGATAATCATCTGAAGCAGGTGACAAAGATGGTGGTAAAGATACTCGGATTGTAATGGAGATCACTTTGTCAGGTCACAGAGCTCAAGGAGATTTCAACAGGACAGGGAGTACCAGGATCAAGTTGCATCATAAGGGCAACATGAATATAATTAAAGGAAAGGGAGTCCTAAATAATCACTTTCCTGTCTCACAGGTCTCAGCTCTGCTCATTCACACCCCTAACCTGGGTCAGATTATTCAATGTGCATCAGGATTGAGGAGGAAGAGTTATCCAAGGAGGCAGCACCATGTCAGATGAGTCCTCAGTCTGCTATTGCACATACCAGTACATTGGAAGGATTTAGTGTGCGAATAGAGTCAATGGTACAGGATGCAGGGCAGCACCTCAGAATGAATGGGGAGGTATCAGAACCAGAGCCATTCAGGTACAGGCCCCTTCAGAGGAATGAGAAAAATCATGATAAATCTCCAAAGGGCAGAAACCTGGAACCTGGGAGGTCACCTTTCGGTGACAGTGTTTAGACCTTCAGCAGCAGGTATGTGGACATCTCACAGAGTTCCCGAGGCAATGCAGGCTCAAGCACTGTGACTGGAGGACTCCATCATAGTGATGAACTCTATATTGAACAAGGGGTTCAACCTCATGAGCTCCAAGCATGAGGGACTGGCTACTTTGCTGAAAAGACACATGTACACATTTTAGTTGTGATCTCCTAATGTTCTCTTTGCAATATACTTATCTTGGTGTCATCTACTCCCATGGAGAAAGTGAGGTCTGCAGATGCTGGAGATCAGAGCTGAAAATGTGTTGCTGGAAAAGCGCAGCAGGTCAGGCAACATCCAAGGAACAGGAAATTAGACGTTTCGGGCATAAGCCCTTCACCACTTTCCTCATTCCTGATGAAGGGCTTATGCCCGAAACGTCAAATTTCCTGTTCCTTGGATGCTGCCTGACCTGCTGCGCTTTTCCAGCAACACATTTTCAGCGTCACCTACTCCCATGTCAACACTCTCATCATTTGACAGAATCTTTCCTGACGCTAGAGATTTCTAGAAAATTAGCATCAATGCAACTCCTGCCTCATTAACCAACTCTTAATACTCTCGGATGAATTCCATCAGGAGAACTTGTCAGCACAGAGTTCAATCAGTTTGCTTGGTACCACTTCCCTCGTAACAGCAATTTTACTGTCTCCCGCTCTGCTTTCCATCTTTTGATTTGCAGCTATTACAATTCTGTATAAAAAAGACAGGAGCGAAATGTGAGTACATTTCATGTCACATTCTTTATTTTTTATAATAACTCCTATTCTCACAGACTAGAGGATCATTATTTTACTTTACTGACTGTTTTCTTGGAAAATATCTGTCGATACTCTTGCTATCCATTTTAATATTTTAGTAAACATTCTCTCATAACTTATTTTCTCTATCCTGATCAACCTTTTAATCATTTTCTGCCATATTATAATTTATCCAATCATTTGACTTTGTAAACTTGTCACTCCGTTACTTCTGTACTTGAGTTCACTTGATAATAATGGCTATTTTATTGTATTCTATTCTATGGAATGAGCCGGGTCTGTTCAGCTGCATGTCAATGATGGATAATCATCTGAAGCAGGTGACGAAAATGGTGGTAAAGGTACTCGGATTGTAATGGAGATCACTCGGTCAGGTCACAGAGTGCAGTTATGTATTTTTTCCATAAGTGTGATGCTTTCAATAACTTCTTCAGTTAACCGTAGACAATGGGTGCTCCCCACAGTATTTCTCTTTACATTAAGAACATACTTATTCGGCATGTTCTGAAAAAGCTGCCAGAATGGCTGTATAGGTCTAATCCGTCATCAAGTACCCCAATTTATTTAACTAACTCAGATTTCATACTCTCACGGTTGTCCTTATTTAATTTTAAAATACTTGTCTTAGACCCATTCTTCTCTGTTTTAGACTTGAAGTAGAATTCAATCAGATTTTCATTTTTATCATATGCCTTGATTAATTTTCAAAGAGAAATATCAAAGCCACATAGTCCTCACTCTGTAATATATTTCAGCCCTGCAACCCTGTGAGATAGCTACACTTTCTTAATTCGGGTGTCTTCAGCATCTTTGATTTTAACTTCCCCACCAGTGCCTTTAGCTGTCAGAGTCCACAGCTCTGGAATTCCCTTACTAAACGTCACACCTTTCTATCATATTTCCACCCTTTAAGCTGCTCCCATTGGTTTTGCATTGCCCCGTGAAGGAATTTGTGACATGACAATATCCACAAAAACAGTTTGCTAATGTTAGAGAATTTGGGGTTTGTTTAGGAACGGAGAATGTTAAGAGGTGATTTGTTTAAGGTTTGTAGCACTATTGTGTTCTCCTTAATACAAGAGTCAGTAGCAAAGGACACAGATTTAAGTTATTTGTCAAAAGATCCAAAGGAGACATGAGGAAACTGTAGAAGGCCTGGTAGTGTGGTGGAAACAGTTCAACAGGAATGTACAAAACAAAATTGCATGAATACATAAAGAGATAAAGTTTAGATAGAGCTCTGGGAAAAAGAGCGGACAGGGGAGGGTGGATGTTTCAAAGAGCAAACAATTATACAATTTTTTACTGCTCATTTCAAGATTCTCGGTCCCCATGGAAATCAGTTTACATTGACAACAGACTTCAATGATTCAATCTTCTTTTGTTATTTAACTAAGGTTTCAACAGACTTCAGTCACAATGTGAGCTATGTTTATGTATTATTAAAAGTTTTTTCATTCGTGTCAATCTTGTTTCTTGTACATTATCTTATTAACAAGTGACATCAATAATATCTTATGTGCTCAGTCAATGTCTAGACCAGTGGAAATTCCCATATCAGTTTCTCCATGGACAGCACAAGTTAAGAGAGTACTAAATAAAAACCAAAAGAACTGAGGATGCTGTAAATCACAAAGAAAAATCAAAGTTGCTGAAAAAACTCAGCAGGTCTGGCAGGATCAGTGAAAATAAATCAGAATTAACATTTCAGATCTGGTGACCTTCCCTCAGAAGTTTGGTTTTCGTTTAAGAGAACACTAAGCCCTCAACACATTCCAGGTTATCCCCACTATGTTAGATGATGCATCACCACTATGCACTTTACCAGAGGCTCACTGATGATCTTACCTAGTATAGTGACAAAACGTCTGAAAATGAACCTTCCAGCTTGGCGAGCAAACTTGCATCTAGACCCTCAACCTGAGCTACAAATCTTCTCAAAACTCACTCACACCTATGGGTGTAATACACTAAAATTGGTCCAAAAATATGAAACCAATGCCATCCGACCACATAAATAGAAAACGGGTCACCAAACGCCAGTGCTTCACTGGAGGCTCACTGATGATGTGACCGAATATGGTGACGAAACATCTGAAAATGAATATCCAGCTCTGCAAGCAAACTTACACCCACATCCTTTGCCATTATCCAGAAATCTCAGGCTTAGGCCTTTGTTGGACCATAGAGTTTGCTGGACGACAGGAAGCCCTTTGTCAATGTTACTTTTTAAACACATTTAACTGGACATTGTACAACATAAAAATGAGATGGCAAGCAGTTGTTCAGAAAGGAGAGATTCAGCCAGGAAAAGATGCAACCTCACATGGTAGCCTGGATTTGTCAGTTCACAGCATTAGTATTGACATACATGAGAAGTTATCCACCCTGGACAAAACAGTTGCCCCGTTGGCACAACAGTTGCTGAAACAGTCTGCTATACAGAACGTCCCAGCAACTTTCCATGAAGACCAACACACGTCTCTGGAATTTATTGAGGCAGGTGAACCAATTGAAAGTTTCTCAGCACCCTCAACATCTTCTATCACCCTAACTCTTCTGCCAAAGACCTCATCTGATTCCCAGGCACAAGTGATAGGGGATACCTTCGGGTAAGTGCAGAGACAGCAGTCTGAGGTAGTTTACCAACGGTCCATCCATGCCAAAGCTGGTACCCAAGCTCCAAGACGTGAACAGCCCATCTCCACCGAATCTGAGGAAATCTTGGAGGGGTGGGGGTAGGGTGGGTGCACTTCAAAGGATTGTGCACAAGAGCAGGGCACCACCTGACCTACAGCAGTCAAGGGTGAATCTTTTAGGTTTCTAAGTATCAAAAGTAAGCATTTTGTGAATGTGTCAATAGACTAAGGTGGCTCAGTGTGTGTCTGTACTCGATAAAACTCAATCAGAATGTTAACACAATGAAAGATATTCTTACTAGAGACATTGAAAACTTCTTGCTGAGTCTATTTTGCAGTGACATTATATGTCTAAGGGTATGACCATTTTTGACTGACAATAGAAGACTTTTCCAGTTCTAGTCCATCACACAAGATAGTATTGAATGAAGAGTCAAGGATTGCAATTGGCCTCACATCACACATTTTCAATCCACAAATGAACTTAAGGGACAATGAGCAATCAGACTCAATGATCTTTATAAAGTGGACCTCAAGCATGAGGATTGAGAGCAAGGCAGTCTTGTACACATCAGTGTTACACAGTTAACAACCGGAGGCTCCACTATTCATGATGCCATATGTAGAGTGTTTTCTTAATGTATCCTTCCCTTAATGACCTTCCAAAATGCATCACCTTTCATTTATCAGGAGTAAAGTCCTCCCTCCAATGGCATTGTGGGTCAACCTACAGCACGTGAATTGCAGCAGTTCAAGAATTCATTTCACCATCACCTTCTCAACAGCAACTATGAATGGGCAATAAATGCTGACCTAGCCAGTGATGCTCATTTCCCTGAGTCCATTAAAAAAAGTTGAGGACAATACCATGGTATTTTCCAAAATAATTATGACTTCCATGGGAGACAGCTTATTCATAGAATCCCTATAGTGTGGAAACAGGCCATTAGACCAAGAAATCCACACCAATCCTCTGAAGAGTAACCCTCCCAGACCCATTCCCCTGACCTACACATCCTTGAACACCATGGGTAATTTAGCATGGCCAATTCACCTAATCTGCACATCTTTGGATTGCGTGAGGAAGCCCACACAGACACAGAGAGAATGTGCAAATTCCACACATACAGTCACCTGAGACTGGAATTGAACCCTGGTCCCTGGTGCTGTGAAGCACCAGTGCTAACCACTGAGCCACCATGCTACCCTTACCTGTGGAAGCTGCTCACCAGAACTGAAGTAAGTGGAAGATTTCAGAACTCTAGGTAAATTCTTTTTGAATTTAGTATGCTTCTGGTGATGATTCTGTTTTGCACAGTTTCAGCTATGTCCACACAAGCTTCATCATTGCAGCCTCCTCATCCTCCTGAGGGATCATGGAAAAGGGCATCCTCCCCCTCAGATATTCCAGTCCTTAGCAGGTCTCTTACATTACCAGCCATGGGCCTCTCTGCTGTTATGCAGCAAGTAGCACATAGCTGCTGTTCGAGACATTGGTGCAGAGTAGAAAACAAGGCAGAACCTACTGGCACAGAGAACATGATATATGATACATGTTTCATCCATCAAATGGTCATGTCAGAACATAGGTGAGAGCTAATTTTTGGCCCAATCAAGGAGGTACTAGGAGGTACTACTATCATAGAGAAACATAGTAAGTAGGAGCATGAGTAGGTCAATGGGCCTTTTGAGCGTATTCAGCCATTCAATAGGATCATTCAATCGAGTACCCAGTTCCCACTTTCTCCCCACACCCTTAGATATGGTTATGATGACTAAAAGGATCAATCTCCTTCCTGGAAATAGTCAGTCCAATTGGGCCATCCTGAGCAGTCAGGGGAACTGCATCTTGTCAGACAAGAACTGCAAAGACAGCAGCCAAGCTTCTGGATGGCCCATGTCTAAAGGCTGCTCATTGGAGCTGAGAGGGTTATGGGAGTTTAGCTTTAGCCATATAGTCAGAAATAAGCAATGGTAGCAAGGTACAGGGTAGCAAGATATGGAGAAATGAATAACAGACAAAACATTCAGACAGTCAATGTTGTAGCTAAAAGCAGTACGATCAGAGGCCTTAGTTAAAGAACCACCAATGCCTATAACGATTGTGAGAAACAAAGATAATATGGGACACAGGGGTGTTGAAATGTAGGAATTGTAACATGCATAAGCTGTAACCCAGCAGTATGAGCTTTAACCTTCAGTAATGAGGCTTTCTCTCCACATATCTGTACAAAATAAGCAATCATACCCTGTTCTCCTGATGTCCTCTATCAAATTGCCAAGTATACTTAACAATGCTCTGGCATTACTGGCAGGATCTCAGGTCACACTGTCAGGACAGCACTGCATTTGAATGAGTATATTTTAATTTACCACTCGTAGTTAGGATGAAGAGCTGTATTAAACAGGTGTGGGCAAGTTCCAAGGAGGTGAGTAAGGACTTGGTGCTGGGTGAGGTAAATGAACTATATTGGTGGGGCAGGAGAACATTTGGTGAGTAAAACCAAAAAGCTGCCAGAGAGCCCTCAGGAATTGTTGGTGAAACAGGGAGGCCGAAGCATATTGATGAGAAAGGTAAGTGAGCAGGCAAGCAAAAAAATGGCAACTAGAGATAGTAAAAGGCATAAGTAATCCCTATCCTCTGAGGCGCTTTGGGCTCCATAATAAAACACAAAGCAGAAAACCATGAAAAAAACTATTCAAGAGAGTACAGAAGAATGGATGGAACCCACTGGGCACCCCTAGAGAAATGGATGGGTCAGAGAAGGATAAAGAATGGGATAATGATCATCACTACTTTTTGTAATTGTGGAAGTGAGTTAATGCTAATATAAGAACAAACAGTGGAACAACGGCTGCAGCAGGCATCAAACCAGATGAGGATAAGGTAGAGACAGCTGAAAATGGGGAGAAGATAGGGCCACCACCACTAAACAAATCACAACTACCCACCCACCACAGTATGAGGTGGTGGTAATTTACTCGACAGTTAAAGAGGTATAAATGAATGTGAGAGTGACATTCACAAACATTAGTGTTTCAAAACTGGGTTGACAAAGAAGCTCAAAAGTTTGGATAAACTGCACTTTAAGGGTTAGTGAGTTACAATTTACTATATCATCAGTAATAAGCAATGTTAGTAAAGTATAGGGGAACTACAGATATACAGAGAAATGAATTTTAAAAAAGGTATTCAGCCAGTCAAGGTTAGTAGCTGGAAGCAATATCAGAGACCTTGGGTGAAACAATGAATGAGACACAAATCAGATGATGTTACCTTTGTCAGTAGAGGTGCTAATGATGACAATTTTCATCCTACAATTCAACCTTGAGGAATGGTTACCAATAACCAATAATGTGGAGACATAGGTGTTATGTACTCTCTTGCGTGTCTACTTAAATATGACAGATTAAACCACCTAACAGATGGAAGAAAACTAAGTGGACCTAAATACATCCTGTCAATGTAATGCTAACAATGAAGTATTTCTGATCTAGCATCCATCCACTAAGTTCTGTCTGAACCCATTAAAATGTAACAAAATGTTCAAAGATAGTTTCTTAGCATCTATTATTCTTCCAAAATTCAAGCTTACTGTAGAAAATACAAAGTTGTTGAAGATCAAGTCCTTGCATCATTCAAGCTTGCTTCTCTTGTCCATTGAAAAGTCATTCTTTTCTTGTTATGTTGAGGACTCCGCTTTCAGTGAAGTAACAAATTAGCTTCTACGTCTGTGGAAACCTGTGATGGAGAAGGTAGTAATGACTATCTTTGGGTATGTTTAAGGGCCACTGATATAACATTTTTAAACTTTTTTTTAAGTACTTATTTCTGTACTTTAGACTTATGACTTTTAAAGGTTTAACATTGAAAAATGTATGTTTATATTGGTCAGCTGTCAAAACTCACTTGGGTGCTTAAGAACAAAACATATCACAGCCCTGAAAGGGTGACCTCCTAATTTAACACAGTCTTTCCTAGATTTGGACTGACCCACAAAAGGAAGCATCATTTTCACATCCACTTTGTGAAGACCATTATACATCTTAAACAAGACAAGTCCAGCATGTTGAATCAATAACTGTCCATTCATTCCAGTTATTAATTTAGTAAATAAAACCAGAAATTGCTGGAAAAGCTCAGCAGGTCTGGCAGCATCTCATAGAGTCATAGAGTCACAGACATGTACAGCACAGAAACAGAGCCTTCAGTCCAACTCATTCATGCCGACCAGATACCTCAACCTAATCTAGTCCCATTTGCCAGCACTTGGCCCAGATTTCTCTAAACCCTTTCTATTTTTATACCCATCCAGATGCCTTTTAAATGCTGTAGTTGTACTAGTTTCCACCACTTCCACTGAAAGCTCATTCCATACAGGCACTGTACCCTCTGTTTCAAAATGTTGCCCCTTCAGTCCCTTTTAAATTTTTCTTTTCTCACCCTTCTCACCTTAGACCTATGCCCTCTAGTTCTGGACACTCCCACCCCAGGGAAAAGACTTTGTCTATTTATCCTATCCATGCCCCTCTTGATTTTATAAACCTCTATAAGGCCATCCCTCAGCCTCTGTAAGGCCATCCCTCAGCCTCTGATGCTCCAGGGAAAATAGTCTCAACCTATTCAGCCTCTCCCTATAGCTCAAATCCTCCAACCCTGGCAACATCCTTGTAAATTTTTTCTGAACCCTTTCAAGTTTCACAACATTCTTCCATTAGGAGGGAGACCAGAATTGCAATATTCCAACAGTGGCCTGACCAATGTCCTGTACAGCCCCAACATGACCTCCCAACTCCTGTACTCAATACTCTGACCAATACAGGAAAGCATACCAAATGCCTTCTTCACTTTCCTACCTACCTGCATCTCTACTTTCAAGGAACTATGAAACCGCATGCCAAGGTCTCTTTAGCAATACTTCCCAGGACCATTAAGTGTATAAGTCCTGCCCTGATTTGCCTTTCCAAATGCAGCACCTCACATTTATTGAAATTAAACTCCATCTGCCACTCCTCAGCCCATTAGCCCATCTGATCAAGATCCCATTGAACTCCGAGGTAACCTTCTTCGCTGTCCGCTACATCTCCAATTTTGGGGTCATCTGCAAACTTACTAACTTGTACTTCTTATGCTCACATCCAAATCATTTATATAAATGAGGAAAAGCAGTTGACCCAGCATCGATCCTTAAGTTGACATTTCGGTGCCAGCCACCTTTCCTCAATTTAGTAAATATGTTCTTAACTGCTTATAATGCATTTACTTCCTTTCTGAATGAGACCAAAATTGCAATGTTCTCACAAGTCCTCTCTATAATTGAAGCATAAAGCATCTATACTTTTATGTATAATTCCTCTCATAAGAAAAGATACACTCCCATAAGCATTGTTGATTACTTGCTATTCCTGCAAACTAACTGACTTATGCACCAGACCACCTAAATCACTTTACTCTCAGAATTTTGCAATAATTTTCAGTTTAAATAATACTTTGACATTTTTTGGTTTTTTTTGCCCAAAATGAACTACTTCACATTTTCCCACATTGCACTCTGCCTGTCAGATTTTTGCCCAGCCACTCAACTTACCTATATCTATCTGCAATTCCTTTATATCTTTTCATGCAACAAACTTTCCAACCTGTCTTGGTGCCATTGGTAAGTTTAGCTATCATGCCTCTACTCTCCTCAGCTAACTCATTGATGAAAATTGTAAAAAGTTGATGTCCTAGTGTAGACCCTGAACAATTATTTGAATGCTACTTCTGTTCCCTAGTGTATGGAAGTCAAAGAGGTGATTTATTTGCGATTTTAAAATATGTAAAAAAAATGGCAAGTAAGTTAAAGTCTTTTCATGGGGATGGGGGTAAAGGGTGTATATTAACCTCAAAGTCAGAGCCAGGCTATTTATCATAAAAGTGAGAAATATTTTTTTTAAAAGGAACTCTCCCACAAATAACAGTAGACACTAGCTAAATAATGTTAAAGGTGAACCCTTGTATTGCCAAACTGGCCTCCTTCTTCTTGGGCAGACTCTTAGGATTGAAGATCACTTTCTAACAAAAGATATCCGGAATATACTGTTCCTATTCCTTAGGAAACCGTAAATACATGAATCCACAAATCTGTTACTACTAGCATGAATCATTGGTTCCAATAATAAAACCTGTGTGGTACTAATAAACAGCCACCAGGAATAAGCCACATAAACATTACCACATTCAACAATTTTAAGAAGCATTTCACGAATAGAAGTACATTTGTCTCATGAATATTTATGGCACAGTGGCTCACAGCACCAGGGACTATGGTTCAATTCCTGCCTCGGGTGACTGTCTGTGTGGAGTTTGCACATTCCCCTCGTGTCTGCATGGGTTTCCTCCGGGTGCTCCAGTTTCCTCCCACAATCCAAAGATGTGCAGTCAGGTGAATGGGTCATATTAAATTGCCCATAGTGTTCGGTGCATTAGTCAAAAGGAAATGGGTTTGGGTGGGTTAGTCTTCGAAGGGTTGGTGTGGACTTGTTGGGCCAAAGGGCCTGTTTCCACACTGTAGGGAATCTAATCTAATCTACTTGAACACTTTCCAGTGAAAATGATTTGTTGTAGCAAAACATGAATGAGCACTGATTCTGACGTCAGTGGTGATGTGTCACTGATTTTCAGCTATTGCCAAGCAAGTGAAGGGAGAGGGAAGGTTGGGAGGCGTATCTTTATTGTGGATTGCAGCCATGTAAAGCTTCACCACAGGTAATGGCTAAAGCAGAGGCCATTATATCGTTTATGGGAAAATCGGGTAAATATTTAAAGCAGAAGTGGTTACAAGATTATGGGAATAGAGAAGGTCATTGAGTTTAGTTTTAGTTTGTTATGGCAAAGACCCATCGTTCATACAAGCAATTTGTCAGTCTCCTTTTATAATGAAAAATATAATCATAAGAATGAATTAAGTTATCAAGAACAGGGAAATGAGGTCAATTTATTTCATAGAGGTAATTTGCTTATTAGTTTTGCAATAGCCCATATCCAGCGAAATGAGAAGTGCCTGTAGTCTGGTAATGAAGATTTAGGATCCTGTGTGTTTTGAGAGAATCCAATAAATGTAGCACTGTGTGGGAGGGTATTCCAAGATTTGGAGTTGGGGAAAATCCTTTCTCTAGAATCCCTTCAAAAGATGTTTCTGAACAGGGGTACGGTGGGGAAGAGTGGTGGTTGAGAAGGATCAAGGAGTATGATGTTACTGAACCAGTTAGAGTCTAGCATGTTGTTAAAATTTAAAATCTGATTGAAGATTTGTAGCTCGGGTATCCGTTGTTGTGGTTCTGCTCGCCGTGCTGGAAGTTTTTGCTGCAAACGTTTCGTTCCCTGGCTAGGGAACATCATCAGTGCTGTTGGAGCCTCGTGTGAAGCGCTGCACACGAGGCTCCAACAGCACTGATGATGTTCCCTAGCCAGGGAACGAAACGTTTGCAGCAAAAACTTCCAGCTTGTTGTTAAAATATTTATGGAACATGCTGTTATGACTCACTGGGATAGCATTGGAAATCAAATACCTTTATTTCCAGAATCAACACAAATCTAAAGATTTTTAAATGTTTCAAAGTTCCCCAATTAACCCCAATTAATCAACTCAGTTTGATAGAAAGAATGGACCAGGATTCTGGACTGAAGGGAATTACTATTTATTTCAAATAATTAGACTCTAGCTACAATAAGGAGTTATGAACAATTAGCATATAATACTACAAATTGAAACTCTAATGAGCAGGCAAGCAGATTGGTATTTATACTAACTTCACAATCAAGCATATTTTGACCCAAGTCTTCTTCAAATGAGCGATGGGATAAAATAATGTCAAAAAAACAAGGGACAGTAGCCATTGAATAATGAGTCAAGGAACAATCAGCTATGACCTGTCAAAGGACAACTGCTGAAGGACTTCATAGGACTCTTTCAACCCTTGGGCTAACTTAAGCAGAAGACGGAATTCATTGAAATGAGTTATGTTGGTATAAGAAATTAGTTTCATACTGTTTGCAAGGTGGAAGTCTGTGACTGTAATGGATTGGATAAAAAATGTTTCCCCATGATATCAATGCTGACGAGATTTCACACTACAAGAATACTGAAGCTTCTGTGTAAACACAAATGATGAGATAATCAATGAGCCATATACTCCATTGAGTTTATTGATGAATCTTCAACTGAGGCAACTCTGATGGAAGCAGCTTGGTGAGAAAGTAATTGATTGATTCAAGTCTGATAGTAGGTACTGTGAGATAAACTTGAGCACAAAATTCATTTCTGTATTTTTCCTGGAAGAATCATCAGTATTATTACAAAAAACATATAAAGCAAAAATAACACTTTAAGTAAGATGAGTAAGGAAGTGAAAGTGTCGATTTCACCAACACTGCACTCGCAGAGAAAATGAAAGTTGTCAGTTGATCATTGTCTTAAATAATCAGACAATCATAAATCAACTTAGATTTACAAGCAGTTTGAGGGAAAAATCTGCCCATACCGATTGAAGAGATACTGTTCAATTTCATGGAAGCCACTACTGAGGTGAGATGATTAAAATTCCCAGATTCCAGCTACTGTCAAAAAGACATTGCCTGGTTCAGAGATCAAGAATGCTGTCGCAAACAGAAAATTGCCCAAATGTAGCGATTCATGATTCTACAAAAAATAAAGCAGAACTGAGAAAGTGGACATGGTCTCATCAATATTGGAAATGAGGAATTGGACATGGTCTCATCAATATTGGAAATGAGGAATCGGACATGGCTTCATCAATATTGGAACTGAGGAAGTGGACATGATCTCACCAATATTGGAACTGAGGGTGTGGACATGGTATCATCAATATTGGAACTGAGGAAGTGGACATCGTCTCACAAATACTGGAACTGAGGGAGTGGAGATGGTCTCATCAATATTGGAACTGAGAAGGTGGACATGGTCTCATCAATATTGGAAATGAGGAGTGACATGGTCTCACCAATATTGGAAATGAGGAATCGGACATGGCTTCATCAATATTCGAACTGAGGAAGTGGACATGATCTCATCAATATTGGAACTGAGGAAGTGGACATGGTTTCACCAATATTGGAACTGAGGGAGTGGACATGGTCTCATCAATATTGGAACTGAGGAAGTGGACATGGCTTCACCAATACTGGAACTGAAGAAGTGGACATGGCTTCACCAATATTGGAACTGAGGAAGTGGACATGGTCTCACAAATACTTGAACTGAGGAAGTGGACATGGCTTCATCAATATTGGAACTGAGGAAGTGGACATGGTTTCACCAATATTGGAACTGAGTAAATGGACATGGTTTCATCAATATTGGAACTGAGGAAGTGAACATGGTCTCATCAATATTGGAACTGAGGAAGTGGACATGGTTTCTCCAACATTGGAACTGAGGAAGTGGACATGGTCTCACAAATACTGGAACTGAGGAAGTGGACATGGCTTCATCAATATTGGAACTGAGGAAGTGGACATCGTCTCACCAATATTGGAACTGAGGAAGTGGACATGGTCTCACAAATATTGGAACTGAGGAAGTGGACATGGTCTCACAAATATTGGAACTGAGGGAGTGGACATGGTCTCATCAATATTGGAACTGAGAAGGTGGATATGGTCTCATCAATATTGGAACTGAGGAAGGGGAGATGGTCTCACCAATATTGGAACTGAGGGTGTGGACATGGTATCATCAATATTGGAACTGAGGAAGTGGACATCGTCTCACAAATACTGGAACTGAGGGAGTGGAGATGGTCTCATCAATATTGGAACTGAGAAGGTGGACATGGTCTCATCAATATTGGAAATGAGGAGTGACATGGTCTCACCAATATTGGAAATGAGGAATCGGACATGGCTTCATCAATATTCGAACTGAGGAAGTGGACATGATCTCATCAATATTGGAACTGAGGAAGTGGACATGGTTTCACCAATATTGGAACTGAGGGAGTGGACATGGTCTCATCAATATTGGAACTGAGGAAGTGGACATGGCTTCACCAATACTGGAACTGAAGAAGTGGACATGGCTTCATCAATATTGGAACTGAGGAAGTGGACATGGTTTCATCAATATTGGAACTGAGGAAGTGAACATGGTCTCATCAATATTGGAACTGAGGAAGTGGACATGGTCTCACAAATACTGGAACTGAGGAAGTGGACATGGCTTCATCAATATTGGAACTGAGGAAGTGGACATGGCTTCATCAATATTGGAACTGAGGAAGTGGACATCGTCTCACCAATATTGGAACTGAGGAAGTGGACATGGTCTCACAAATATTGGAACTGAGGAAGTGGACATGGTCTCACAAATATTGGAACTGAGGAAGTGGACATGGTCTCACAAATATTGGAACTGAGGGAGTGGACATGGTCTCATCAATATTGGAACTGAGAAGGTGGATATGGTCTCATCAATATTGGAACTGAGGAAGGGGAGATGGTCTCACCAATATTGGAACTGAGGAAGTGGACATGGTCTCACCAATATTGAAGCTGAACGAAAGCATCCAAGCTCAGCAAAATGTTATGGTAAGGAATTGACACACTTCCACCCAGATTTATCTGTGGGGATAAAAATTGAGGATAAGAATCTGTTAACACAGTTTGAAGTAGTGGGTCAAAACAATGCATGGAAGCCACTGCTGAGAAGGATGTTCAATGTTCAGAGCTCCAGGATACAATCAAGAAGAGATGACCTGTTTCGGAGATCCAGGATAGTACTCAAAAGAAATTGCCTGTTTCAACAGGAAGTCCAGAATTTGTGATGTCAGAGATTTATGTAGAGAAAGTTATGGTAATTATAATTATGTGAATAAATGAATGCAAAACCATTCATAATAGGTAAAAACATCTTGAGGATGGGAGATATCATATAAATCATAGAATCTCAACAATGTGGAGATAGACCATTTGGCCCACCAAGTCCACACCAACCCTCTGAAGAGTAACCCGCCCAGACCCATTTCCCTACCCTATTACTCTACATTTACCCCTGACCAATACACCTAACCTACATATCCCCGAACACGGTGGGTAATTTAGCATGGCCAATTCACCTAAGCTGCATTGTGGGAGGAAACCAGAGCATCTGAAGAAAACCCACGCAGATAGAGGGAGAATATGCAAACTCCACACAGGCAATCACCTGAGTATTGAAAGAGTGTGTGAGACTCTGGAAGGGTTTATGTTGAGGAATGCCTTAATCACCGCCTACTAGGATGAGCAGTGATTAAGATTCATCTTACAACATCAGCCCTCAGGCTCCCAAAATCTATAAATATAAAATATCTCATGATTGTTCAGCTCTCAACCTTCTGATTACTCATCACTACTTCTCTCAACACTGTTTTGCCATGGTCTTGCAATCAATTTCCTGCTATGTCTGCCATTGACTTCATGCTGTCGCGACAATTCCTCTGTATTTTTCCTCCCTTATTCAATTATTCCCTCATTCTGAGCCCTGGCTCTACCCATTGCAGGTCTTATGCCATTGTTAACATGCTGCAGTTTTTTTTAATGTTACTCTCAGCCTGTTCCCATTCTTCTCTGTCTTAAGATTGTTCTTGGAAACACTGTTGCTCTGATTTTTTCATATCCTGTGCTTTTAATCATTTTGCTGATGCTGGAGAGCAGAGATGCAGAGTGTGGCACTAGAAAAGCACAGCCAGTCAGGCAGCATCCGAGAAGGAGATCTTCCTGCTCCTAGGATGCTGCCTGACCAGCTTAGCTTTTCCAGTGCCACACTCTGCGTCTCTTAATTACTCTTCCAAATCTAGCAAAAACTGAAAGAACTGTGGGATGCTGAAAATCAAGAACAAAAACAGAAATAGCTCGAAAAACTCAGTAAATCTGGCAGCCTCTGAAGAGAGAAAGCAGAGTTCTTCAGAACTTAGGGTCACTGGACCCGAAACATTAACTCTGCGTTCTCTCTACAAATGCTGCCAGAACTGCTGAGCTTTGTAAGCCACTTCTATTTTTGATATTATATCTCATATCTGCATTCTGCACTCCTTCTGCTATTTTAATATTCTCCTGGTGTCTCCTCTCAGCCATATTTTACTTTACTAGTTTCCACCATTAAGCAACGCAAAATATGATATACGTTACTTTGCTGTGTAAGTCCATCACATTGTTGCCTGTTGGATGAGCAATCTGTACCACTCCTTATCATATGAACTAGCTGGACAATTGCTTATGATAAGATAGACTTGCCGACAACATCCTCTTTCAGAGTGGGGATTGACAAAGTCAACTTGGGCTACAGTAATGGAGGAAAACCATCCGATATTCTAACGAGATTAAGTATTTGCTGAAGTAGAATCTTGTTTATTTCATGATGGTAACTATGTATAAATTACACTGTTGTGATAAACATTGTTAGGGATACTATGAGGAAGAGCCAGATAGTTGGTCATTCTCCTTCAAGATCTTAAGCTGAGTCCAACCAATCCACATAACAGCATCACAGTGAGTGCCCATAAGACACTCCTCCACATTAACCCTTTCCGACCTCCATGCAAAGTGCTCTTATGTGAATTTATCCTGATGTCAGCTGTGACAGAACATAATCCCCTCATTTACTGTGTGCCATAAGCCAGTACACCTGGGAAGATATAAACATCATCAAAATAAGATTGTCTTTTGAGGATGTTAAGACATGATTTGCTGAATTCTTCTTGTTCCTACATCAGAAAAAGGGCTCCCATATTTTTTATTCTGTTTTACCAATTCCAATTGTTAGTTGTCCAAGATTGGCCAAGTTTCCGTTTCCAGAGTTCCTTGGAACTTTAGAACTGGACTTAAAAAGAACCTTGAAACGGAACAGAAAATGAAATGACTTTTTGAATATACTCAACATGAGAGGCCAGAGGCAATCAGACCACAACATGATATGTACCTATCCAAGACTTGAATGATTTCGCTCTCGCATTGAGAACACACGGTCAAACTATAAAGCTCCAAATTGCACTTAGAAGCTGTCAATTGCAGAATAACTGGGTGTATACACTCATTAATTGGAAATTCTAATCCCAACATCAATTAGTACGATACTCAGTCCCCAGTCCAATTATGTTAATTACTGGAATCATCCCCATCAAAACATCTTCAGGCTATCCACAAACCCAGGAGTATGAAGTAACCATCAAGAGTGGAAGGTGTTTAGGTCAGTCATTTCCATGAGTGTTTTTTGCACTTTAGGAAACATGGATTTAGAGACAGAGGCAGCAACTTGCAAGGAAATCGCACCCAGGGTATATATTCCTCTAAGCAATCAAGTGGACGTGTCCAGTTCAAAAATAAAGGGAGTGTGAATTGTGAGAATTGATTGACCTTGAAGGGAGCAGGGTATTAATGTTTGTAGGTTATTGGAGGTTACTGATGTTTTTAAGTTATTGGTTGTACAATAAACAGTTAAAGGAATCTAAGGGATATTGAGTTGCAAGCCTAGACCATTAATATGAAGGTTGATGGAGTTGTGGATAGTGTGGAAGGTTGTGGTAGGTTGCAACAGGACGTTGACAGGATACAGAGCTACATAGGATCCCTACACCTTGGAAACAGACCAACAGGCCTAACAGGTCATCAGCGACCCTTCGAAGAGACCCATTTCCCTACCCTATCACTCCTCATTTTCCCTGAAGAATGCACCTAACCTACACATCCCTAAACACTATGGGGAACTTAGCTTGGTCAAATCACCTAATTTGCACATCTTTGGACTGTGGGAGGAAACTCACGCAGATACAGGGAGAATGTGTAAACTCCAGACAGACAGTCTCTCATGGCTGGAATCAAACCTGGGTCCCTGGTGCTGTGAGGCAGCAGTGCGAACCACTGAACCATCTTGCCACCCAGTTGGGCCCAGAACTGGGCTGAGAAGTAGCAGATGGAACTCAACCTGGAAAAATGTGAAGTCATTCACTTTGAAAGATTTAATTTGAATGCAGAGTACAGAGTTAAAGGCAATTCTTGGCAGTGTAGAGGAACAGAGAGATCTTGGGATCCACATCCAGACATTCTTCAAAGTTGCCACCCAAATTGATATGGTTGTTAAGACGGCATATGGTGTGTTGGCTTTCATTAGCAGGGGATGGAGTTTAAGAGCCACGAAGTTGTGTGGCAGTTCTATAGAGCCTTGGTTAGACCACACTTGGAATATTGTGTTCAGTTCTAGTCACCTCATTATAGGAAGGATATGGAAGCTTTAGAGAGGGCGCAGAGGAGATTTACCAGATGTTTTCTGGACTGGAGGTCATGTCTAATGAAGAAAGTTTGAGGGAGCTAGGGCTTTTCTCATTGGAGCGAAGAAGGATGAGAGGTGGCTTGATCAAGGTGTATAAAGTGTTCAGAGGCATAAATAGAGTGGATAGCCAGAGACTTTTTCCCAGGGCGGAAATGTCTATCATAAAGGGCATAACTTTAAGGTGACAGGAGGAAGGTTTAGGGGAGATGTCAGAGGTCAGAGTGATGGGTGCATGGAATGCACAACCTACAGTGGTAGTAGAGTCATACACATTAGGAACATTTAAGCGACTCTTGGATGGGCACATGGAAGGTAGTACAATGAAAGGTATGTAGGTTAGTTTGATCTTGGAGTAGGATAAAAGGCTGGCACAACATAGAGGGCCAAAGGGCCAGTACTATGCTGTACTTTTCTATTCTACCAACTTGGCTGATTCAGGTCAGATTTTAGAGTAAAGAACATAGGAAGGTTGGTGCCAGTTCACCTTGCTACACCAATGAAATCTGACAAGGGTGAAAATAGATGTTTAGAGAAACTGTTCCCAAGTAATTCAAATTCTGGGACATATCTTGAAGAATTACCAATATATGAAAAATATATTTCTGTGATCGAAACTGACCTCTTGCAAATTCTACTTATATTCTTTGTATGTATTGGTTTCAAGTTGGAGAATTTTATAATACTTCATAGCACTGTGTGGCATTTAATCTGTCAAAAAGTTTGTTAAAATAATTTTGAGCTCGAAGCATCAATCATGAGATACAATTTCTACCTTTGGAAATTGAGAAAGTATTGTTGACACTTGGCATGTTATGTAGTGTCCAGAGAATGAGGAAAATCTGATGGAATTTGTTGATGTCAAGAGTAGATAATTTTGAAAGATTATTACTGTGTTTATTATAAATAGATTCAATAAACAATTGGACATCTCTAGAGAAAGAGATTGAGGAAGATGATAAGTAGCTGATCAAATTGGACTTGGCAGATCGAAAAAAAAGCAAATTTGCATACGGATCACACCATTTTATTCGAGGCATTTTTAATCAATCTGTTCAGTTGTGTTATGAAACACCTCTAAAATAGGTGGGATTTGAACCCAGGACTTCTGGCCTAGAGATAAATACTCAGCCATAGAACTCTCACACTGTTTTGTCTGTGCTACCTTTAAAACCCTTGGTTGCCAATCACTAGACTTATTAGCCTAGTGAAGGGCCACTGAAAACAATCAAAGCCCATTTTACTCTTTGGATGATTCTCTTTTTCACTGAATTCAGGCAAAACCAGTGAGGTGTAAAACAGGCGGGCAATTTACCATCATTTGCTCATCACCTGACAAGAAATGACAAAAGTCTTGCCATTTCCAATGAAATCAGCAAAGTTCTTAGGATTAAAAAATCTGATAACATTTTTGCAGGGAGGTGATCTTCTCTAAGACATGGTTTCATGAAACTTTTGTTTGCTAAACATTAATGGCAATACTCTTCAACAATCCTTTTTTTGATAAATTGTCAAGTGTGTTGCTCATAACAGTTTCAGACACAGAAATAAACATTTTAGTCAATTTTCTTAATAAATGGATATGTGGAGGGGAGTTTGGTCTTGAATACCTGAATGCAATGTCCAGAGAAACAGATGAATGACTATTCCACTTATTCACTCAGTGAGCAAAATGGAGATTTGCAATAGGAATCCAGGCAATGACAAACGGAAGAATTATCTGGGATTTTCTGACAGTCACTCAGCTGTTACCCCAGTATTGAAAAGAGTTGCATATGGGTACCTGCACAATCCCCATCAGAGTATGTCTGCTGGCAACTCCTATCTGCCTGAAACTCCTGAAAGTTCCTTTTGAAACCAGAAAGTTGAGGACTCTTGCCTCAATGGGTGCAGCTCCAACACTCCAGAAGCTTGGCAGCATCCAAGACAAAGTAGCCCTCTTGATTGGCACTACATCAACAAAGGGAATGCAGATTTCTCCAGCTTCCTTATTTCCCCTGCCCCCACCTTATCTCACTCCCAACCCTCGGACTCAGCACCGCCTTCTTGACCTGCAATCTTGTTCCCGACCTCTCCACCCCCACCTCCTGTCCAGCCTATCACCCTCACCTTAACCTCCTTCTACCTATTGCATTCCCAACGCCCCTCCCCCAAGTCCCTCCTCCCTACCTTTTATCTTAGCCTGCTTGGCACACCCTCCTCATTCCTGAAGAAGGGCTTATGCCCGAAACGTCGATTCTCCTGCTCCTTGGATGCTGCCTGACCTGCTGCGTTTTTCCAGCAACACATTTTTCAGCACTACATCCACAAACATCGACTCTCTCCAACACCAACAGTTAGAAGCAGTGGTGTGTACTATCTACAAGAAGCCCTGAGGAAATTCACAAAAGATTCCCAGACACCACCTTCTAAACCTATATCTAGAAGGACAAGGGTAGCAGGTATAGGTTAACATCACCACCTGTAAATTCCCCTCCAAACCAGTCACCATCTGGACTTGGAATTCTATTGCCATTCCTTCACTGTCGCTGGGTCCAAATCCTGAAATTCCCTCCCTAACAGCATTGTGGATCTACGTACAGCACATGGACTGCAGCAATTCAAGGCAACAGCTCACCACCACCTTCCCAAGGGTAACTGGGAACAAGCAATAAATGCTGGCCAGCCAGCAATGCACACATCCCATCAATGTCATAGAGTCATAGAGTCATTCAGTACAACCCGTCCATGCCGACCAGATATCCCAACCCAATCTAGTCCCATCTGCCAGCACCCGGCCCATATCCCTCCAAACCCTTCCTATTCTTATACCCATCCAAATGCGTCTTAAATGTTGCAATTGTACCAGCCTCCACCACTTCCTCTGGCAGCTCATTCCATACACCTACCACTCTCTGCGTAAACAAGTTGCCCCTTAGGTCTCTTTTATATCTTTCACCTCTACCACTTCCTCTGGCAGCTCTTTTTCCATATGTGCACCACCTTTTGTGTGAAAAAGTTGCCCCTCAGGGCCTTTTAAATCTTTTCCCTTTCACCTTAAACCTTTGCCCTCTGGTTTTAGACTCCCCTATTCTAAAGAAAAAATATTGGCTATTCACCTTCTCTATGCTCATCATGCAATGGCTTCTTTGTAAACGCTCTCGGTAATTTATTAACAATTACTGAAGACCCTGAATGTATTCTGTTTTCCAGAAATCATTTTATATGCAGTTATTTTGATGTTTGCCATGTGTAGCTGATGGGTTAGCCTTGGAAAATTGAAAATTTTGATTATATTGGCAAGTGATCCGAACCCAAGGTGGAGCGTTTCTCATTTCTGTTTTCCCCTTTCATATGAATTGTAAAACTGTTTTAAGCTGTGTGCAGTTCAGAGCCTCCAGCACTGACACTGATCCATGACAGAATGGAATAAAGACATCATGATGGGTTTTCTGCTTCAGAGACTTGGCTGCCTGCCATGAGATGTTGTCAGCTCCACATAATGGGACTCTTAAAATGTAGAACATGGAGACCCTTCAGTAAAATCTCTCTACATTGTTCTTTGCTTTCAGGAGGGGAAAGAAACTGCTTGGAGCAAAATTGTGACCTTTATTTAAAAATGAACCCATTCCAGTAGAATGAACACGATAAGAATGTGTTTGGAAAATGTTGTCACATCAGTAATTTCCTTAATCCATTTAAAATGGCTATCTGTAGTATAAGTATTCATAGGTTAGTGACTTCTCATGTGTTAACTGCTGCACGGTAAATAAACAGACTCCTTTGACTTGGTGTGTGGTCCATTTTCCATAGGATAATATATCTATTCCAAGATGCTATTACATACAAAAATGTGAAAACAATGAGGTCAGAGCAAAGCTCAGATGTCATTCACATTGGGTAAAATTTATTCACTGTTCTTCTATTTGCATAATTTATTCATGTATCTGGGTTAGCATTGATTTGTTACTGTGCTCAGTCTCTGAAATTCGCTCCAAACATTTTGCATTTGATTAATTCCTTTCATTGTTACACTCATTTTGCACATACTTGATATACTAGCGCTGAAAATATGTTTAGAACTAAAATGCTCGGCATAAATTAGGGCACTGAAGGTATTCACTTCCTGGTCATTGACAGTAAGTGGTGACACATATCTTGTGGTCTCCAGATTGTCAGAGACTGGGTATACACTCATTAAGACTCTGCGGACATTCTGAAGTGCAGATAGTTAAGGAGTTGACCTCAGCCAAGTGTTGCAGACTTGTTCCAAGGTCCAAGGACTCTGTGCTGAGGGAACACGGTGAAGCTTGTGGAGCTGTTACCAAGGCACAGTAGGGAAAGATCATTGTCTAAGGTCTTTCTGCCAAAGTTAGATGGGGGTCCATTCAGTAATTGGACCTTCCTGATGCCTCAAATGTATAATATATAATCTTGTGCAAGTAGGACATGCCTTTGATTTGTTTGCTGGATATAGTCAAAGCAGACATATGTGAAATTTAAACTGATTCCCTGATGTATGGGACCTTTGACAAATGTGTCCAACCATGAACTAGAGTGGAGACTTGTGCTAGATGGACTGCACTTACCTTGGTAGCTAACAAGGAAGTGATCCTTTCATCACATTAATTGCTCAATTCAGTACCTCTCCCAGGCCAAGCAAATGGTACAGGAAGAATAACTGGGCAGAGGCTACTTTCCCTGAGTCTCAGTGGGAAAAGTGCTATCCCCAAGCCCTCATCTGATTGTCTGCATAAGTAGAGGGGGAGTTCATTGATTTAAAAAAAACAGCAGGACATTTTATATCACTATCCACTACACAATGGTTTCAAGGAACTCTATCAGTAGGGAACTCACCCATGCTGAGCCCCTTTTCAATGGAGAAAGTGAGGACTGCAGATGCTGGAGATCAGAGCTTGAAATGTGTTGCTGGAAAAGCGCAGGAGGTCAGGCAGCATCCAAGGAGCAGGAGAATCGACATTTCAGGCCCTGAAGAAGGGCTCATGCCTGAAACGTCAATTCTCCTGCTCCTTGGATGCTACCTGACCTGCTGCGCTTTTCCAGCAACACATTTTCAGCCCTTTTCAATGGCCAAGTACATCACTCCCACTCAGCCTGCAGGGAAAAGGCAGCATTTCCAGACATTTTTTGAGGTTGCTACAATGGCAGAGGGGACTACTTTCGTCTATCTTCATCACACAGTCTCAATGCTCATATTGATGTGCACCAAGACCTTCACCCACGACTGTTTCTGATAGGCCTAAAAGATAACAGGGCCACTGGAGCAAGGACGTAGCCAGCCCTGTATTTATGTAGCTAGGTTCCGCAACCAGTGATTGTGATATTGGGATTGCCATGGGCTGCAGAGTGATATTAATAATAATATTAATGAAGATGGTTGTTTGGGGGACAACTAAAGATGATGAATTGCTTCCCACCTCACAATTATTTTTGATTTTGGACAGAGAAAGGCGAGAGAAAGATAAGACAAAGAAAGAGCAAAGAAATGAGGGCAGTCTCAAGTGGAATAGGTACTTTTTTTTATTTGCTCACTGGAAACCAGTATCTCTGGCTAGGCTAGCATTTACTGCCTGTCCCTACTACCAAAGGGTAGTTAAGAGTCAACCACATTGCTGCAGGTCTGGAGTCACATGGAGGACAGATCAGGTAAGAATGGCAGTTTCCTTTCCAAAAGAATGTTAGATAGGTTTTCCCTGACAATCAATATTGGATTCATGGTCATCATTAGATTCTTAATACCAGACTTTTATTGAATTTAAATTCCACTATCTACCCTGGCAGGATTTAAACCCAGGTTCCCAGAATATTGCCTATGTCTCTGGATTAATAGCCAAGTGATAATACCATGAGGTCATTGCCTTCCCATTTCTTTTTGACATTTACAACAGGTGGCTGTCAATAGATGGAGTTGCAGAGGTGATATCTTCTCTGGGATAGCTAGATATAATCGGCAGCCTCTATACAGTTCTGTCCTTACCCTCTCCTTTTCTTACCCACCCCAAAATGCAGCTAGAGTAAGCTATGAGGTGGAAGTAGCTCTCCTCTCCCTTTTTCTAAAATGCAGTAACGTCCTTATGTTGATTATGGTTGCTGGGGTGCCTCGTTCTCTTCTCAAAATGTTGATTTATTTTCTTTATTTTCTTGTGTGGTAGCAGAGCTCACAAAATCTCTTTCTCTCCGTAGCCAGCAGTAATAGCAGCAAGCAGTCCACTCTTGTGATTTGCTTTATGTTTCTCCTGGTCTCTCAGCAGTTTAGTAGAAAACAGTTGCTGGAGATATTCATTCACCCGATTGGGCCTTGGCTTGTAGATTCTGCTGTTTTCAAAGTGAATATTTCTCCAGTCTCCTTTTCTAGCCCCACCCCGAAACTATTCCTCAGCTCTGAGTAACCAACCTGTGTTGGTTTGGAGTTGAGGGAACTCTTCTTTGTCCATGAATATGGTTATAATTTGAACACGAGACAAAATTGTACTTTCTTTTCATATCAACTAGGTATTAGGTTTTTTTTGTTATGACAACACAACAGATTCATTCCTTCCAGCTTGGAAAATCTGTTAAAGGGACGAAAGCTAAATGTTATGACTATGACCAACCCCGATAATGCATTCTTAACAAACTATCATGGAACTACTTTTCATTTCCAACTAGAATTGTTTCAAAACTACAATAAAGGTCATCAATATGAGAAAAAGGCCCAACCTATCCAATCTGAGGCAACAATTCATGCATTATTATGATGATTTCCCTCCTCGAAAAGGTAAATGGTTCTGAAAGCATTCATGTTGAAGCCGCATTAAGTTCCATCCAATCTGATGAGGTTATCTAATCTTTGTCTGGAGGATTGAGCAGTCTAGGAGGAGGTTCTGATGACCCTAAACCCATCCATCATTAATTTGATCAATTATCTTTCACACCTAGAGCCCCTACAGTGGCTCAGTGGTTAGCACTGCTGCCGCACAGTGCCAGGATCCCGGGTTCAATTCCTGCCTCAGGCGACTGTGTGTGGAGTTTGCACTTTCTCCCCGTGTCTGCGTGGGTTTCCTCCGGATGCTCCGGTTTCCTCCCATAATCCAAAGATGTGTGAGTCAGGTGAATTGGCCATGCTAAATTGCCCAGAGTGTTAGGTGCATTAGTCAGGGGTAAATATAGCGTAGGGATATGGATCTGGGTGGATTACTCTTTGGAGGGTCGATAATGGACTTGTTGAGCCGAAGGGCCTGTTTCCATACTGTAGGGAATCTAATCTAATTGAGAGCACCTTGTCACATCAATCAGCCAATTCATCAATACTGGATTTACCCCCATTATCCTTCCCCTGAGCAGAGACAAAAGCAGGGCAATCTCCTTGTCCTGTTGCAGGCAAATAGGGATAAAAGCTACAGGAACCATATCTAGGAGCAATAGGTTTTGCCAGGTGTCCAGGAATAGAATATCAGTCTCCAGCTATGTGCAATCCTAAAGGAAATTCATTGTGTTACTAATACATATTGTTTTTTGTTATTTTCTGTGAAAATCTTTCTTTACGAGATATGAGAATATTGAAAATTGGAAATATATGGCTTTCAGCTGATGGTCAAGCATCATCCAATTGTTTTAGTTATTGTATGAATACAGTGCATAACAAGGATACATGTGATAGTTAATTAATAATTGGAGTATGTTGGACATGAAAGAGGACTATGGAGTGCCATAAGCACCACCACTACGATTTTGTTCATATGGATTGGGGGGAGCAGAAAAACTTAAGATCTTGGAAGGAATGTAACCAAACATCGGTCCTCCTCAAAGCCACTGGAACAACCTCTAATCATACCAATGTGAACAATAACTAGTTGGTATCATTCAGTAAATTATCTTGCTAACAAAAACAACTCTTCTAGCAACACAAGGAAGTAGCTTTCCTCAATAACACTCGACCAAATGGACCTTGTAGTTTCCTACACTCAAACAGGATGATGCCAGCAACCTTTACAATGAGCAGCAGCTTATACAGTGCAGTGAGCTGGCATATTGAATGGGAGGACAAGCCAAGAGTTAAAGAATATATTTAATTAGAATTGGTAATGTTTGAGACCAAGTGGTTTGGACAGTAACCTTTAAGTCAGAACTAAGTCACATGTCATGTTTTATAAAATTCAGTAAGTTTAAACAACTCTGGAAACAATCAGACATTTATGTAGTCCCAGCAAGAGTCAATAAAAATCAATCAGCAATTAGTCTGAAAGTAGTTGGTGATTGCTGTAACTGGGATTGATGCTTTCAGCTGGATATATTCAAGAGATGACATTAGCTTGAGAGATGAGCTGTAACATTCAGTGCTGGTGTCAATTCAGCATTGCTTGAGAATTGACATCTCACTCTTCCAATTTTGCATTCTTCTAGTGACCCATCCAATGCATGCATTCATCCTAATGACAGCCAGAGAGAGTGTGCTTGTGTGCCAGAAACACATTTCAAAGTCAAAATAGTTCTCACTGTGCTGGAAAAGCTGTGTCCTACAGAGCTAAATCTTACAGCCCCGTTCTCCTAAAGCACATTCTCAAAATGTGAGCAAACATATTTCAGAATAGATTGTTCCCAAATTCAAGTATTATTCTTTCTTTGCTACATTTAAAGACACCCAGAGAGAAAAATAATGCACAAATAAGTGTAAAGGTTTCAACCTTCAGAACCAAGTAAGAAATTTTTAGATACATACCAATCCACCTTTTCAAGAGAACTTCATGATATTCCAAGTATATTTATGCTTGCATTTTATTGACTAATACATTGTAGTGTTACATATTTTGAAATGCATCTGGCCATTGCTATTCATATTTTTGCTGTTTGTACAATCATCTGAGTAAAACCAACTGATATAGTAGTCATGATTTGGAGGTGTCAGTGTTGGACTTAAGTGCCCAAAATTAAAAATCACACAACACCAGGCCATAGCCCAACAGGTTTATTTGGAAGCACTAGCTTTTGGAGCACTGCTCCTTCATCAGGTGGTTATGGAGTATAAGATCATAGGACACAGAATTTATAGTAAAAGTTTACAGTGTGATGTAACTGAAATTATATTTTAAGAAAGACCTGGATTGTTTGTTAAATCTCTTATCTTTTCGGCTGAGCATATTGGCTTCTGGTCTTTCATATGTAAATTCTAGAACTTTCTTAAAGTTACATTCTCAAATGAACTTTAACAATAGGTGCCATGTTGACCCAAATAATGCGCTGAAGGTGTAAGGTTCCCTGTGTGAGACTGTCTGTGCCCCAATGTTCAGACTGATTCTAATCTAAAAAAGGGATTTACAGAATCTTACATGGATTCATGCAGTTTTTGAGCAAAATAAAATGTAATTCTGCAAGTACAAATTCACCCCACAATCTTCTATGTGTGTGAGTGCATGTGGATGTGTGTGCACAGGGGTGAGAGGTTATGAGTGTCTGTGAGAGAGTTTGTGTGTGTGTGTGAGTGTGAGTGTAAAGGGGTATAAGTCTCTGAGTGGGTGGTGGGTGCATATATGAGTGTGGAAGTGTATGTGAGAGTATATGAGAGACAGCTTGTGCATGAGAGATGGTCTGCATAAGTGAATGGATCTGTAGGGTGTGTGTGTGTGTGTAGGGGGGAGATACAATGGAGTCACCTATAGTGTGACATGAGCCCAAGGTTCCGGTTGAGGCCATCCCTATGGGTACGGAACTTAGCTATCAGCCTCTGCTCGGCCATTTTGCGTTGTTGCCTGTACTGAAGTCCGCCTTGGAGGATGGTCACCCAAAGGTCTGAGGTCAAATGTCCCGGACCACTGAGGTGGTCTCCAACTGGGAGGGAGCTCTCCTGTCTGTTGATTGTTGTGTGGTGTCTATTCATCCGTTACCATTACACGCGGGGACACCACCCACCTTGTACGTGGCAGGTACTCTTGTGACTCAGCCAACATTGTCTATCTCATACGTTGCAGGCAAGGATGCCCTGAGGCATGGTACATTGGTGAGACTAAGCAGAGACTACGGCAACAGATGAATGGACACCGCACAACAATCAACAGACAGGAGTACTCACTCCCAGTTGGAGAACAACTCAGCGGTCCGGGACGTTCAACCTCAGACCTTCAGGTAACCGTCCTCCAAGGCGGACTTGGTACAGGCAACAACGCAAAGTGGCCGAGCAGAGGCTGATAGCCAGGTTCGGTACCCATGGGGATAGATTCAACCCGAACCTTGGGTTCATGTCACACTACAGGTGACGACTATGGTGCACGTCTGTCATATGCTCCCTCATACATTTCCACACTCACACATGCATCCCTTTACACTCGCACTCACAGACACTTATAACCCCCAACCCTGCACACGTGCACACATACATACACACATATACGTAGAAAATTGTGGGGTGAATTTGTACTTGCAGAATTACATTTTATTTTGCTCAAAAACTGCACGAATCCATGTAAGATTCTGTAAATCTCTTTTTTAGGTTAGAATCAGTCTGAACATTGGGGCACAGTCTCACACAGGGAACCTCACACCTTCAGCGCATTATTTGGGTCAACATGGCACCTATTGTTAAAGTTCACTTGAGAATGTAACTTTAAGAAAGTTCTAGAATTTACATATGAAAGACCAGAAGCCAATATGCTCAGTCGAAAAGATAAGAGACTTAACAAACAATCCAGGTCTTTTTCAATATATAATTTCAGTTACATCACATTGTAAACTTTTGCTATAAATTATGTGTCCTACAATCTTGTATTCCACAACCACCTGATGAAGGAGCAGCGCTCCAAAAGCTAGTGCTTTCAAATAAACCTGTTGGACTATAACCTGGTGTTCTGTGATTTTCAACTGATATGGGATTGCCAAAATCTCCACCAATCAAGAAAACTTCAGCAAGCTGCTTCAACCAAAAAATAAATTACATGAAATTCATGTGGCTATCAGTATGACAAAATAAAACTGAGTTGTACAACTAACCGTCACATTTCACCACCTCTGGGCAATCAGAAGTGTTTTCACTTCCAAGTAAATACATTTGAAGGATTGTCACTGTCATAATGTAAGGAACTGTGACAGTCAATTTTCACATGCCAATCTCCCACAACGTGCAATCCTATGATGACCAGACATTCTGTATTAGTGTTACTGGTTAATGGTCAGGACACCCAAAAGAGAGCAAGAGAATTGACTTACTTTTCATCAAAAATTAATTGGGGCTAGTTTATTTCAACCTGAGAGGCTTTACGTGTGAAAGATGATTCTTCCAACATGCAGCATCCCTTTAATACTGCTGTGGAATGTCAGCTCAGATTTTAAACGCACAACATTCTGACTCTGCGAGAGAGTTACCAACTCAAGTAGACCTGGCAGAAAGAGTTTATTTAACATTTATTTTTTCAAAGTTGGGAAAATTAAGGTCTAAATCTTGGCTTCAGTCAAACATAGTTCTGTGAGGAACACATTCATTGACAGCACAGTAATTTATACTTATTACAGAGAGTACAACCTGTCTAATACCACGTCTCCAGTGGTGAATAAAGAACTAAATGGGCTATATTCACCTGTTTCATTATGTTTGGTCAGGAACTAATTAAATATAATGGTGTTAGATCACCATTTATAAGTGCTAGCATGTGCTGTGCAATATGTGGAATAGATACGTTGTATTTCTCTAATTGTTGGACCATGAAGGGAAGTGATAAACTTTCAAGTATTAGCACTTTGTCTCACAAGGTTTGTGCTCTATCAAAGTCTGTTTGTTTGCCTACATGCAGAAAATTGTGAAAGCATCCCACATATGAAACATAGTTAATGTTGCTCAGCTTTAATCCTGGAAAACTCATTGGATGAAATGGATTGATTACACATAACAAACCCAGAACTGGTGTTGAAAGAAAAGGTGGGATATAATTCACATAGTATAATTCACATATTTGGTTTGCAAATTTGAGGAAATGTGGGTCCAAGTGATTTATACCCATAATTTATTGATCTTTTCTGCTGATTCCTCAACACCTCCATTAAAATGCTCTCCTAGCATAGTTAACTATGTCTCCTAACCATTGTCATAGTTCAGTTTGCACAAAAATGCAATTCAGCCTGAAGCTCTTCTGAAGCCTAACATTCTTGACAATGTATTTTTACCTGTTCTATACCAAAGTTTTAGATTTTTTTAATATTCTCCATCACTGAGATCTACAACATGCTTTCAGTCCCATGACTAATTTAAGGAAGCAGATTTCTTAAAATATTGCATCTCTTTTAAATTCAAAGGAACGATAGGTGCCACACTCGGTACATTCAGCAATCTGGATAAAATTGACACAAAATTACATCAACTTTCGCAAATGGTTTAAACTCATTCACATAAACAACTCCAGACTCCTTCCATAGCTCTTTTAAACATGAGAGATCAACTACTTAATGTGACAAGGGTAGCAGGTACAGGGGAACAACACCACATGCATATTCTCTTCCTTTAAGCCACTGACTTGGAACCGTACCACAGTTCCTGCACTGTCACTGGGTCAACTCCCTCCCTAACACATCTGTGGGCATATATGGACCAAACAGACAGCTACAGTTCAAGAAGGCAGCTCACCATCACCGTCTCAATGACAATTAAGAGATGGAAAACAAAAGCTGGCCTCGCCAGCAGGACCCACATCATGAGAAAGATGTTTTCAAAATTCTGAAATTAAAAGCTACAAACGAATGTGAAAGTTTAAAAGTAACCTTCTCTTAGATTCAAAAACAAGTCCTTGATGTTTATAAGTATGGCAAGTTGGTGAATTTTTGTCAATGCAGCTGAAATTTGGGGTGCCATTAAAAACGTAACATTTCAATATGTACGTCCAGTTGACCACCAATGAGCACCCAGATTTTAAACGACTGAAAATTATGATTTTAATATTTACAGAATTTTCTGGTTTCTCTGGTATACATTGGTCAGTTTCTTAGTAAAATGTAATCATGTTTAAAAGTCAATTTTTTAAAATTAAAAACTCACAATTCAAAACAACCCCTTGATAGCCAGCAAATGGGTGCAACTTCAAAAACACACTATGCTCATTAATTTGACTTGTGGTCCTGATCAGTTTTGTGGCAAATTGATTTCTGGCATTTTAACCCAGAGCAATGGATGATTGAACGTCAATTTGCACTGCAGGTAATTGCATTTAAAATTACTCAATAGTTTACCCTGCTTTGACTGATCTTGTATACCAGTACAACCTATCGAGAACTGTAACTCTCTCTTATGGTGCATACACACTGACTTGACGGCTTCTCACTTTTACATTTTATGCAGAATGAATGAGTTAACAAAGGAATATCATGCAAGTTTGGTGCTTTTTTAGACTAATTGCTTCTGACTTGTTTGTAGCCTGCTTTTTATGTTCCAGTGTGTTTTAATGAGATTTCCAGGGAATCTCAGGATAAATTGAAATAGGTAGATCGACATAGCTTTGAAGTAATTTGGCAGTTAGTATTTCAAGAAATTTCATGCCATCATCTGATCCCCCACCAAGAGACAAACTTGACTGTTCCACCCTTGAGATTCATTTATATAATAATTTCAAATTTATAATGGTTTAGTATCACTATCGCTTAGCTTCCTGTATGCTTATTAACCTGTAAATAAATCACACCAAGTAATTGCAGACTATATGCACTGATTGGTCAGATCAGTATATTCTACCTTCATAGAAAACAGAGGAAAACATAGCAAACCCCCTCCATCATAAGCGATATATTGTAATGAGGTTTTCATGGTAAATCTAAGCAAGCTATCCGACGTACAACAATTCAGGTTCTATTTTCTGGCGACCTCTATCTGCATGTAGTCATGCCCCAAAATATTAATGACTTTCGTAGTTCATATCTTTACTTACAAATGGTATTCATCTATCACTGACAGGGAGAAAGACAAAAATACATTGATTAACTACTGAAACCCAACCATTTACATTTAACATCCTGCTTTCCCAATGAGCACATTGCTCCCAGGAGACAACAGAGAATGAGCATCTGTTTGCACAGTTGCAAGAGGTGCATGTGAGAGTCCAGGATAATGATCATCCCGCAAGGTGGTCTACATTGAACTCGAGAGAAGTCAGAGGTCTTATCAGATTTAAATGGACCAAGCTAATTGAATACAATTTTATATAAAGTGCTGTATTTGCCTCAAGTGCAGAAAGCTGACACCTGTGCACCCAAGTCTTTGTGCCACCTTGGTAGCTGCAGCTGAGCTTGCCATGTTGCCTTAGATGATTTTGGCATTAGTCCTCTGTCAGGTTCTGGCCTGCTGAGAGTTTCCCGCTTGATCTGATGGAGGCATTTGGTGCAGCAGGGCACATCTGACATATTCTGAGATGGCAATCCCTGGGTGCAAGACTGTTGCCCCTACTCCTTATCTGCATGCAATCGGAGGATGAGGCACTCGGAGAGAGGAAATGTCCCTTAGTTCGCTCTGGCTGAATCAGTAATTGAAAGCATCCACATCCTGACCAATGGACTGGAAGTGCAAGCACATATCCAGCAGCTACTGGCTGTTCTGATGGCCCAAGGTCTTCACAGTGGCTGCCATTTGTCCATGGAGATAGCTATGCACTCCCATGACAGAGCCCCAATTTCAGACAGAATGCGGGTCAGTTCTTTTGCCCTTTGCTCCAGCCTGTACATGATCGCTGACCCTTCTACCACACATTCCCCTGCTTGTCTACACATTTCCATTGTCTCGTTAATGGTCAAACTCAGAGGCTGTTCATTTGGCTTCATTGGAGGCCTGCACTCCAGCAATTCTCTGGGTTATCAGGCCATTTCCTTATCATCTGGGCCTGAGTCAGTGCTATGCTCACCAGGATATGCTTTCCAGCCTTCGAGAAAAATCACCTACTAATATCTCTACCCTGATGGAGGGTGAGGAGGAAGGCCATGACAGTATTGTCCCTCATGATCTTAACTGACCCTCAAGCGTGCTGTGATGGAGTTGTTGGAGAAGGACCTATGGGCTGGGCTCATCTGTTCTCTCTGTTCAAGCTGTGGAGAGAGATTTGAAGGCTGCAGAGAAATACTTCAGCAGACCTTAATGTCATGAGCTACCAGCATTAGCCATGGTATTATTCAGATATTGCGACAGGACTTTGCAGCTTTGGGTAGCAGTTTAGAGGCCTGCTTACCAAGTGGCTATGGATATCCAATCTCCTGTCAGTATGAATACTTTTCCTTTGCTCCCCTGTCAGCCTGAGGGCCTTCGTTGAGGGGTCCGGGGGCCTTAAATCAGTTACCCCCCCGCCCCCACCACCCATCCCCTAATGTGCACCTGATACTCCTGTGAGGTATTCATCCCAAGAACATGTTTGGTGTTTGTGACTTTGTTACATAGAAGCTCTCAGACATGTACTTGTGACGAAAGGTCAGTGAGCTGGTGGGTGCATGAGTTGCTGGGTGTTGTAGCTCCTTTTCGGTTAGGACAGATGTACAAGTAATAGTAGCACTATAGTACATTTGGTGCTACATTGTAGGTGCAACATAGCGACAGACATTGACTGCACTTGAATCATGTTGGAGAGGCCTGGCACCTGATCTTATGTGTGACTGTCCTGTTCAGCAGGTAATTAATGTTCACAGGAGCGTGAGGTATTGAGTAGGCACAGTGCTGGCCTTGAAGGTGTGCAAGAGACTATCCATCGACTTGAAATGCTGGTCCAATCTCTCGTGATGCTCCCTTGAGTATTGACATCCACAGCCGACCTCCATCCACTCTGCTTTGGTCATTTGGAATGGCTTTTGGTTCCCATCCATCAGAAACAGTACATATCTGGACACATCACAACTGCATAATGTTGCCTTTTGGTGGGTCCATGTTGCTTTAGGTGTGGGTAGGCTGTTGTACAAAGAATAAAGAGAACAAAGAACCTTACAACACAGGCCCTTCAGCCCTCCAAGCCTATGCCAATCCTGATCCTCTATCTAAACCTGCTGCCTATTTTCTAAGGATCTGTATCCCTCTGTTCCCTGCCCATTCATGTATCTGTCTCGATGCATCTTAAATGACACTATCGTTCTTGCCCCAACCACCTTCACTGGCAACACATTCCAGGCACCCACCACCCTCTGCGTGAAGAACTTTCCACGCATGTCTCCCCTAAACATTTCCCCTTTCACTTGAACACATGACCCCTCATAATTCAGTCCTCCACTCTGGGAAAAAGTTTCTTGCTATCCATCCTGTCTATAGCTCTCATGATTTTGTAGGCCTCAATCAGGGCCCTCGAGGAGAAAGTGACAACAGCAGATGCTGGAGATCAGAGCTGAAAATGTGTTGCTGGAAAAGCGCAGCAGGTCAGGCAGCATCCAAGGAGCAGGAGAGTCGACATTTCGGGCATGACCCCTTCTTCAGGAATGAGGAAAGTGTGTCCAGCAGGCTAAGTAGGGAGGAGGGACTTGAAGGAGGGGTGTTGGAAATGCGATAGGCGGAAGGAGGTCAAGGCGAGAGTGATAGGCCGGAGTGGGGGTGGGGGCGGAGAGGTCAGGAAGAAGATTGCAGGTTAGGAGGGCGGTGCTGAGTTTGAGGGATTTGACTGAGACAAGGTAGGGAGAGGGGAAATGAGGAAACTGGAGAAATCTGAGTTCATCCCTTGTGGTTGGAGGGTTCCTAGGCGGAAGATGAGGCGCTCTTCCTCCATCCATTGTGTTGCTATGGTCTGGCGATGGAGGAGTCCAAGGACCTGCATGTCCTTGGTGGAGTGGGAGGGGGAGTTGAAGTGTTAAGCCACGGGGTGGTTGGGTTAGTTTGTCTGGGTGTCCCAGAGGTGTTCTCTGAAACGTTCCGCAAGTAGGCGGCCTGTCTCCCCAATATAGAGGAGGCCGCATCGGGTGCAGCGGATGCAGTAAATGATGTGTGTGGAGGTGCAGGTGAATTTGTGGTGGATATGGAAGGATCCCTTGGTGCCTTGCAAGGAAGTAATGGGGGAGGTGTGGGCGCAAGTTTTGCATTTCTTGCGGTTGCAGGGGAAGGTTCCGGGAGGTTGGGTTGGTTGGGGGTGTGGACCTGACGAGGGAGTCACAGATGGAGTGGTCTTTTCAGAACACTGATAGGGGAGGGGAGGGAAATATATCTCTGGTGGTAGGATCTGTTTGGAGGTGGCGGAAATGACGACGGATGATACGATGTATATGGAGGTTGGTGGGGTGATAGGTGAGAACCAGTGGGGTTCTGTCCTGGTGGCAATTGGAGGGGCATGGCTCAAGGGCAGAGGAGCGGGAAGTGGAGGAGATGCGGTGGAGGGCATCGTCGATCACATCTGGGGGGAAATTGCGGTCTTTGAAGAAGGAGACCTTCTGGGCTGTACAGTATTGGAACTGATCCTCCTGGGAGCAGATGCGGCGGAGACGAAGGAATTGGGAGTATGGGATGGCATTTTTACAGAGGGTCGGGTGGGAGGAGGTGTAGTCTAGGTAGCTGTGGGAGTCGGTCGGTTTATAGTAAATGTCCGTGTTGATTCGGTCGCCCGAGATAGAAATGGAGAGGTCTAGGAAGGGGAGGGAGGAGTCTGAAATGGTCCAGGGAAATTTGAGGTCGGGATGGAAGGTGTTGGTAAAGTTGATGAACTGTTCAACCTCCTCGTGGGAGCACGAGGCAGCGCCGATACAGTCATCGATGTAGCAGAGGAAAAGGTGGGGAGTGGTGCCAGTGTAGCTGTGAAAGATAGACTGTTCCACATATCCTACGAAGAGGCAGACATAGCTGAGGCCCATGCGGGTGCCCATGGCAACTCCTTTGGTTTGGAGGAAGTGGAAGGATTGGAAAGAGAAGTTGTTTAGGGTGAGGACCAGTTCAGTCAGTCAAAGGAGGGTGTCAGCGGAAGGGTACTGGTTGGTGCGGCGGGAAAAGAAGAAGCGGAGGGCTTTGAGTCCTTCGTGATGGGGGATGGAGGTGTACAGGGACTGGATCACTCAATCAGGGCCCTCCTCAACCTCCACCTTTCCAATGAAAATAATTCTAATCTACTCAACCTCACTTCATAGCTAGCGCCCTCCATACCAAGCAACATTCTGGTGAACTGCCTCTGCACCTTCTACAAAGCATCCACCTCCTTTTGGTAATGTGGTGACCAGAACTGTACACAGTATTCCAAATATGGCTGAACCAAAGTCCCATACAACTGTACCATGACCTGCCAACTCTTATACTCAACATCCCATCCGATGTGCCATATGCCTTCTTGACCACTCTGTCAACCTGCGTTGCCACCTTCAGGGAACAAAGGACCTGAACACCCAGATCTCTCTGTATGTCATTTTCCCCCAAGATCTTTCCATTTACTGTATATTTTGCTCTTGAATTGGATCTTCCAAAACACAACACCTCGCATTTGTCCGGATTGAACTCCACCTGCCATTTCTCTGCCCAACTCTGTAATATATCTATATTCTGCTGTATTCTCTGACAGTTCCCTTTACTACCTGCTACTCCACCAATCTTAGTGTCATCTGCAAACTTGCTAATGAGGCAACCTACACTTCCCTCCAAATCATTTATGTATATCACAAACAACAGCGGCCCCAGCATAGATCCCTGCGGAACACCACTGGTCACCAGTATCCATTTTGAGAAGCTCCCTTCCACTACTACTCTCCATCTCCTGTTGCTCAACCAGTTCTCTATCCATCTAACTAGAGCATCCTGGACACCATGCGACCTCACCTTCTTCATCAGCCTACAATGGGGAACATTGTCAAACACATTACTAAAGTCTATGTGTATGACATGTACATTCCTTCCCTCATCAATCAGCTTTGTCACCTCTTCATAGAATTTTATTAGGCTTGTAAGACATGATCTTTCCTGCACAAAGCCATGCTGCCCTCACTGATAAGCACATTTCCTTCCAAATGGGTATATATCCTATCCCTTTGTAACTTCTCCAGTAGCTTCCCTACCACTGATGTCAGGCCCACAGGTCTGTAATTACCTGGAGTATCCCTGCTACCCTTCTTAAACAAGGGGACAAATTAGCAATTCTACAGTGCTCTGGGACCTCCCCCATGTTCAAGAATGCTGCAAAATAAAAGGCTTTGAAATTTTCTATAACTCTGCTCGCTAAGGATATCTCATGACCTCTTTTAGCCTTCTTAATTCCTCATTTCAGATCAGTCCTACATTCCCAAAATTCTTCCAAGGCTTCATCTGTCTTCAATCATCTAGCCCTTATGTGCGCATCCTTTTTCCTCTTAGCTAGTCTCACAATTTTACCTGTCTTCCATGGTTCCCTAATCTTCCCATTTATATCACTCATTTTCACAGGACCACATCTCTCAGGCACTCTAATCAACCTCTCTTTCAAAGCCTCCCACATATCGAATGTGGATTTCCCTTCAAACAGCTACTCCCAATCTACATTCCCCAGCTCCCGCTGAATTTTGGTATATTTGGGCCTTCCCCCAAATTAGCACTCTTCCTTTAGGACCACTCTCATCTTTGTCCATGAGTATTCTAAACTTAGGGAATTGTGATCACTATCCCCAAAATAATCACCTACTGAAACTTCAATCACCTGGCTGGGCTCATTCCCCAACTCCAGGCCCAGTATGGCCCCTTCTCCAGTTGAACTAATTACATTCTGCTCTAGAAAGCCCTCCTGGATGCTCCTTACAAATTCTGCTCCAAACAAACCTCTAACACCAAGTGAATCCCAGTTGGGAAAGTTAAAATCTCCTATCACCACCACCCTGTTGCTTCTACATCTTTTGATGATCTCTCTACATATTTGTACCTCTATCTCACACTCGCTGTAGGGAGGCCTGTAGTACAGCCCCAAACTTGTTACTGCTCCCTTCCTATTTCTGAGCTCTGCCATATTGCCTCAATGCTCGAGTCTTCCACAGTGCCCTCCTTCAGCACAGCTGTGATACCTTCTTACCTCTCCACCCTGGAGGCTCCCTGCCTCCATTCCTGATGAAGGGCTTTTGCCTGAAATGTTGATTTTCCTGCTCCTTGGATGCTGCCTGATCTGCTGTGCTTTTCCATACCACTCTGATCTAAACTGTGATACCTTCTTTGACCTGTAATGCAACTCTGCCACCCCTTTCACCTCCGTCTCTATCCTGCCTGAAGCATCGATATCCTGGGATATTTAGTTGTCAATCATGCCCTTCCCTCAACCAAGTCTCAGTAATAGCAATGACATACTCCCAGGTACTAATCCAAGCCCTAACTTCATCTGCCTTACCAACTGTACTTCTTACATTAAAACAAATGCACCTCAGACCACCAGTCCCTCTGCATTCATCCTCTGCTTCCTACCTACTCTTCCCCTTACTCACACTGACTTCATTATCTAGTTCCCCTTACAGACTTTAGTTACTACCTCCTTCCTGTGCACTAACCTCCTCATTTGATTCTCATCCTCCTACCACATTAGTTTAAACCCTCCCCAACAGCGTTAGCAAAAGCATCCCCAAGGACATTGTTTCCAGTCTGGCCCAGATGTAGACCATCTGATTTGTAATAGTTCCACCTTCCCCAACAGCAGTTCCAATGTCCCAAAATGTTAAATCCTTCCCTCCTGCACCATCTCTAAAGCCACACATTCACCCTGCTTGTTTTATCATTCCCACTCTGACTCGCACATGGCACAGTAACAATCCTGAGATTACTACCTCGGAGGTCCTACTTTTTAACTTGTTTCCTAATTCCCTAAATTCTTCTTGTCGGACCTCATCCGTTTTTTTTTTAACCTATATCATTGGTGCCTACATGCACCACGACAGCTGACTGTTCACCCTCCCCCTTGAGAATTTTCTGCGGTTGATCTGAGACATCCCTGACCCATGCATCTGGGAGGTAACATACCATTCGAGAGTCTCATTTTCGAACACAGAACCATCTACTTACTCCTCTTACAACTGAACCCCCTATGACCATAGCCCTTCCAAACTTTTTCCCATCCTTCTGTACAGCAGAACCAGCCATGGTGCCATGAACTTGGCTACTGCTGCCTTCTCCTGGTGAACCATCTCCCCCAGCAGTATCCAAAACTGTAAACCTGTTTTAGAGGGAGATGACAGCAGGGGACACCAGCACTTCCTTCCTGCTCTTTCGGCCACCCATTCCCTTTCTCCCCCAGCGATCCTAATCTGTGGTGTGAAGAAAGTAAGCAACAGATGTCTGTCACTTCAGGGTAATGATTCTATTGTATCAGACACCAATTCCCAAGCTCTTGACAACATGATTTGGAGATGTTGGTGTTGCACTGGGATGTACAAAGATAAAAAAACACACAACACCAGGTTATATTGGAAGCACTAGCTTTCGGAGCGCCACTCCTTCACCTGATTGTGTGGTTTGTAACTCTACAACATGGAACTGTTTAAACTGAGTGGGGCTTGGCAACTGTGCAAAAAGGCCCCAGTGAGGCTTGAACTCATGACCACTGCTTTACAAGACCAATGTGCTAACCCCTGAGTTATGGAGCCTGTGGATTAAATGAGTTGGAGAGGTTGGCTGATGCTCGTGGGTTGCAGTGGGAAAAGTAGACAAACAGGAGGCTGGAAGAACACAGCAAGCCAGACAGCATCAGGAGGTGGAGAAGTCAACGTTTAGGGTATAACCCATCTTCAGAACTGAACCTGCACTCCTATAGGTAATGACGTGAGAACAATCTAGTCCTGTGTGAAAATCAACCTGCCTCCCAAACAGATGTCCCTTCTGCTTTTGCACCCACCTCCACATTTAGTGTCAAAATTAAAATACCACGTCTATATTTTTAACTTTGAGAGAATAAATAACTTACTTTGTTTTAGATTCACAAAAGTTTTCTGATGATTTTGATTTAATTTGAGATCCACCTTCCAATGGCAAGAAAAGCAAATTTATTACAAAGAAAATGTCCTGATCACAGGCAGTAAAGACAAGCCATAAAATTTGTCTGTGACAATGTGAAACAAGTCTATAACATGAAAGCTTTGGGACAAAGTTGAAACTGGTGCTGCTGGCATGAACCAGTGACATGCATTATTGCTGCACTGCTTCACTGCACAACAGTATGAAAAGAGATATTAGAAATTTACTTCCTTAAAGAGAGAGAGAGAGAGAGAGAGAGAGAGAGAGAGAGACAATGGAAAGTTACTTGAATGATGTAATCATGGTTATTAAATAACATGCAGTTGCTATATCTGTAACTTAGGTAGCATTTTACATGACATGGACACAGTAGTAAATGAATGTTGTTGATTGGGAGCATAAAAGCCATTAGGGACATAATTCTCTGTGGAAGTCTCACTCTGTGCATCATATACAGAAATAGTTTTTTTTATATATACATAGGAGCAGGGGAAAGTTGAGCTCTGCTGGCGTCTGACCAGTTTAAGAAGTGTTGTGCCAACTTCCTGAACCCTTTATGCCAATCAGAAGCATCTGACTCTGAGCTTTACCAAGACTTCTAAAGTGGGTTACTGGACCTGAAATGTTAACTCTGCTTTCTCTCCACAGATGCTGGCAGATCTATTGAATTTTTCCAGCAATTCCTGTTTTTGTTTCTGATATCCAGCATCTGCATTTCTTTGGATTATTTTTCTCTGGCTTTACTTTCTGACTTAAACCATAAGACCAAAAGAAATGGGAACAGGAGTAGGCCCTTCTGCCCCTTGGGCCTGCTCCAACATTTAATAGGATCATGGCAGCCTAGATACTACTCATGTCCACTTTCCTGCTCTTTCCCCATAACCCTTCTGGTGGAGAGCTGATGCTCATGAGTTTGTCTTCACTCTGTCCTGTAAATACATGGGCAGTGCCATCTTTGTGGCAGTCAGCTGCCTTTCCGTCACCTTGAGTAACATAACACTGTAACCTTGCATTTCTGTGCCCGTATAGTTGCCGTGCCACCTGCCAGTGATGGCCTTGATAAACATAGTTGTCTTGGAAATTGTTAGAAAGCTTTGAAGACTGTGACTGTTTCAGAACTGAGCCAGTTGCAAAGACTGGAAGGGATTTCGGACTGTTAGCATTCTGTAGTGGCTGGTTGTACAATCTGCTTGGTGACAAACAAGGAAGAGCGTGTGCAACAACACGTGACATAATGGCACCATATTCAGAGACAATTTTCAGCAATCCATACGTTATTAAGGTGTCTTACAGCTTTTGTAAATAAAAGTTGTTTGTCAGTTTCAAAGGTTGCCTGTAAAGCATTTAGAGAAATTATGCAAAATAACAATTTTCCAGTTTTGCAAATATTATGGAAATGACTTCTACAGTAATTGATATTGCAAGGGCACACTTAGCAAAATGTATCTGATATGTGACACTTCTGCATTATTGTACAATATGGGTAATTTCAGATAATCATCACTATACGTTTCACATAAACATATATCATTATTTAAGTTGAAGTATTGATCATATAAAGTGTTTGAATGAAAGAAACTATTGAAAAAGAAAAAAAGAATTAAAATGAGGGTGGATTTCAATACAGAAAATGAAAGGTGCTTCCTGAGAAATGCTGTCATTGTTTGTCTCATCTAATGTTGAATTATGCACCAAGTTTCTTTGTTGCTATGGTGATGCTCTAGAACCACTGAAGCTGCAATTAACAGTATGATTGGGAATAATTTTAAGATATGTCTATAGCATACTTTCTGGTTACCTTTTCACTTCTTGAAACCACAGTGGTGAAGTCAGTGAGGCACATTTGTATCACACAATAATAGCTAGAATTAACTAGCCAGAATAGCAGAAGGTCAAGCACGATCCTGGTTAATATGTAGCTACTAGCCTTGGTTCTACAGATACACTTTTGTACATTGGATAGTTTACGATGCTTTGTTCAAGATAGAAATGACTGAAAGTAATGAACCGAGAACGTGCTGCAGGAAGGAGGAACTTCATAGGTTTGCATTACATTAAAAAGGAAACAAAGGTTTGGAGACACAAAAGGCCTGTTATGACTTCAGGACATATCAAAATGTTTTACAGCCAATGGAGAACATTTAAAGAGTAATACATCTCAGCACTATTGTAGAGTTATAACACGTCAGCCTCAAAATTATACTGTTGGACCATTACTTTCTGAACACATCCTTCTAAATTTCCTTTCTTTGCTACGTTAATGGAGGGTTCATTTTCGCACTTGGGAATTTCATAAGCCAGTGTTAAATTCTTTGTACCCTTTGTTCTGGGCATAATTCCCACCAGTTTTCCCTTGATTCCAATTGACTTCAATTTTACTACATGTTCCATCAAATGTTGCCTTGATATCAAGGCCAGTCATTACCACATCAGCATTGAAATTCAGCTTTGTGCATGCTTGGTTTAAGGTCGTGTTGGCATCTGCAGGCTAGTGGTCCTTATGGAACTCAAACTGAACGCCAATGAGTAAGTTGTTGCAGACTAAGTATCGCATTGCAGTACTGTTGACACCAATTTCTATCATTTTGCTGATGAGTGAGAGGAGATATCCTGCTTTCTGTGGAGAGGACAAGGTCCACATAATCGAGTGGTTGTAATTGTTGCATCTGTACTGCAACAGCTTAGCCAGGGGTGCAGCCAGCTTTGGATCACAAGTTTTCAGCACAATAGCCAGGCTGTTGCGGGAGCCCAAAGTCTTTACAGTATCCAATACCTTTAGACGTTTCTCGATATCACGTTGAGAGAATTTGATCGGATGAAATCTGGCATCTGTGATGCTTGGGATCTCAAGAGGAGTCTGAAGTGGAAGATTGTAGGATTGTAGGAATTGTGTCCGTACCACTTCCCAAAAAAGCAACAAAGCCAGTCACATTCTCCAGTCCCATCTCTGTAGCCCCTGAAATTAATCAATGTCAAATAAATACCCAGCTGTCTTTTGAAACCTGCTATGGAAATCACCTCCCCCACTCTGCCAGGCAGTGATTCCAAAACCTAACAACTCTCTGAATATGAAAACTCTCTGAGCATATGCTATAAAAACACCAATTTTGTTCAAAAGTTACTTACCAGATAAAAAAAAAATAATAATACAGAACATAGAACATAGAACAATACAGTGCAGAACAGGCCCTTCGGCCCTTCGGTGAACTATTCTCAGCTCGTCTCCCTACATTATCCCATCCATATGCTCATCCAAGGATTGTTTAAATCTCCCTAATGTGGCTGAGTTAACTACATTAGCAGGTAGGGCATTCCACACCATTACCACTCTCTGTGTAAAGAACCTGCCTCTAACATTTGTCTTAAATCTATCACCCCTCAATTTGTAGTTATGTCCCCTCATACAAGCTGACGTCATCATTCTCGGAAAAAGACTTTCACTGTCTACCCTATCTAATCCTCTGATCACCTTGTAGAGTCATAGAGTCATAGTGATGTACAGCATGGAAACAGACCCTTTGGTCTAACCCGTCCATGCCAACCAGACATCCCAACCCAATCTAGTCCCACCTGCCAGCACCCGGCCCATATCCCTCCAAACCCTTCCTATTCATATACCCATCCAAATGCCACTTAAATGTTGCAATTGCACCAGCCTCCACCACGTCCTCTGGCAGCTCATTCCATACATGTGCCATCCTCTGTATGTAAAAGTTGCCCCTTAGGTCTCTTTTATATCTTTCCCCTCTCACCCTAAACCTATCCACTCTTGTTCTGGGCTCCCCGACCCCAGGGAAAAGACTTTGCCTATTTATCCTATCCATGCCCCTCATAATTTTGTAAACCTCTATATGGTCACCCCTCAGCATCCGACACTCTAGGGGAAACAGCCCCAGCCTATTCAGCCTCTCCCTGTAGCTCAAATCCTCCAACCCTGGCAACATCCTTGTAAATCCTTTCTGAACCCTTTCAAGTTTCACAACATCTTTCCTATAGGAAGGAGACCAGAATTGCATGCAGTATTCCAACAGTGGCCTGACCAATGTCCTGTACAGCCGCAACATGACCTCCCAACTCCTGTACTCAATATTCTGACCAATAATGGAAAGCATACCAAATGCCTTCTTCACTATCCTATCTACCTGCAACTCCACTTTCAAGGAGCTATGAACCTGTACTCCAAGGTCTCTTTGTTCAGCAACACTCCCTAGCACCTTACCATAAAGTGTATAAGACCTGCTAAGATTTGCTTTCCAAAAATGCAGCACCTTGCATTTATCTGAATTAAACTCCATCTGCCACTTCTCAGCCTATTGATCCATCTGGTCCAGATCCTGTTGTAATCTGAGGTAACCTTCTTCGCTGTCCACTACTCCTCCAGTTTTGGTGTCATCTGCAAACTTACTAACTGTACCTCTTATGCTCGTATCCAAATCATTTATGTAAATGACAAAAGATAGAGGGCCCAGCACCGATCCTTGTGGCCTCCAGTCTGAAATACAACCTTCCATCACTACCCTCTGTCTTCTACCTTTGAGCCAGTTCTGTATCCAAATGCCTAGTTCTCCCTATATTCCATGAGATCTAACCTTGCTAATCAGTCTCCCATGGGGAACCTTGTCGAACGCCTTACTGAAATCCGTAATGATCACATCTACTGCTCTGCCCTCATCAATCCCCTTTGTTACTTCTTCAAAAAACTCAATCAAGTTTGTGAGACATGTTTTCCCACGCACAAAGCCATGTTGACAATCCCTAATCAGTCCTTGCCTTTCCAAATACATGTACATCCTGTCCCTCAGGATTCCCTCCAACAACTTGCCCACCACCGAGGTCAAGCACACTGGTCTATAGTTCCCTGGTTTGTCCTTACCACCCTTCTTACACAGTGGCACCACATTTGCCAACCTCCAGTCTTCCAGCACCTCACCTGTGACTATCGATGATACAAATATCTCAGCAAAAGGCCCAGCAAACACTTCTCTAGCTTTCCACAGAGTCCTCGGGTACACCTGATCAGGTCCTGGGGATTTGTCCACCTTTACCCGCTTCAAGACATCCAGCACTTCCTCCTCTGTAATCTGGACACTTTGCAACATGTCACCATCTATTTCCCTACAGTCTATATCTTCCATATCCTTTTCCACAGTAAATACTGATGCAAAATATTCATTTAGTATCTCCCCCATTTTCTGTGGCTCCACACAAAGGCCGCCTTGCTGATCTTTGAGGGGCCCTATTCTCTCCCTAGTAACCCTTTTGTCCTTAATATATTTGTAAAAACCCTTTGGATTCTCCTTAATTCTATTTGCCAAAACTATCTCATGTCCCTGTTTTGCCCTCCAGATTTCCCTCTTAAGTATACTCCTACTTTCTTTATACTCTTCTAAGGATTCACTCGATCTATCCTGTCTGTACCTGACATATGCTTCCTTCTTTTTCTTAACCAAACCCTCAATTTCTTTAGTCATCCAGCGTTCCCTATACCTACCAGCCTTCCTTTTCACCCTGACAGGAATATACTTTCTCTGGATTCTTGCTATCTCATTTCTGAAGGCTTCCCATTTTCCAGCCGTCCCTTTACCTGTGAACATCTGCCTCCAATCAGCTTTTGAATGTTCTTGCCTAATTGACCTTTCTCCAATTTAGAACTTCAAATTTTAGATCTGGTCTATCCTTTTCCATCACTATTTTAAAACAAATAGAATTATGGTCGCTAGCCCCAAAGTGCTCTCCCACTGACACCTCAGTCACCTGCCCTGTCTTATTTCCCAAGAGTAGGTCAGGTTTTGCACCTTCTCTAGTAGGTACATCCACATACTGAATCAAAACATTGTCTTGTACAGACTTAAGAAATTCTTCTCCATCTAAACCTTTAACACTATGGCAGTCCCAGTCTATCTTTGGAAAGTTAAAATCCCCTACCATAACCACCATGTTATTCTTACAGATAACTGAGATCTCCTTACAAGTTTGTTTCACAATTTCCCTCTGACTATTGGGGGGTCTATAATACAATCCCAATAAGGTGATCATCCACTTCTTATTTCTCAGTTCCACCCAAATAACTTCCCTGGATGTATTTCCGGGAATATCCTCCCTTAGCACAGCTGTAATGCTATCCCTTATCAAAAATGCCACTCCCCCCTTCTCTCAGCTTCCTTTCTATCTTTCTTGTAGCATTTGTATCCTGAACATTAAGCTGTTAGTCCTGCCCATCCTTGAGCAATGTGTCCGTAATTGCTGTGATATCCCAGTCCCATGTTCCTAACCATGCCCTGAGTTCATCTGCTGTCCCTGTTAGGCCCCTTGCATTGAAATAAATGCAGTATAATTTATTACTTCTACCTTGTCCCTGCCTGCCCTGACTGTTTGATTCACTTCTGTTCTCAGCTGTACACGTCTCAGATCGATCTCTTTCCTCTCTATCTCCCTGGGTCCCACCCCCCCAACCATACCAGTTTAAATCCTCCCAAGCAGTTCTAGCAAATTTCCCTGTCAGTACATTAGTCCCCTTCCAATTTAGGTGCAATCCGTCCTTCTTGTCCAGGTCACTTCTACCCCAAAAGAGGTTCCAATGATTCAAAAATGTGAATCCTTCTCCCATACACCAGCTCATCAGCCATACATTCATCTGCTCTATCTTTCTATTCCTGCCCTCACTAGCTAGTAGCACTGGGAGTAATCCAGATATTACTACCCTTGAGGACCTCCTTTTTAAATTTTTGCCTAACTCTCTGTCATCTCTCTTCAGAGTCTCAACCTTTTCCCTTCCAATGTCATTGCTTCCAATATGGACAATGACCTCCTACTGGCCTCTCTCCCCCGTGAGAACATTCTGCACCTTCTCTGAGACACCCTTGATCCTGGCACCAGGGAAACAACACACCATTCTGCTTTTTCTCTGCTGGCCACAGAAACATCTGTCTGTACCTCTGACTGCAGAATCTCCGAACACAATTGATCTCTTGGAAGTTGACGTACCCCTCATTGCATCAGAGCCAGTCTCAATACCAGAAACTTGGCTGTTTGTGCTACATTTCCCTAAGAATCCATCACCCCCTACATTTTCCAAAACAGCATACCTGTTTGAAATGGGTATATCCACAAAAGTCTCCTGCTCTAGCTGCCTACCTCTTTTACCCTTCCTGGAGTTATCCCATCTATGTGACTGTATCTGAGACTTTCCCCCCTTCCTATAACTGCCATCCATCACATACTGTTGCTGTTGCAAATTCCTCATCGCTTCTATTTGTCTCTCCAACCGATCCACTTGATCTGATAAGATTCGCATCCAACAGTATTTATGGCAGATATGATCCGCAGTAACCCTTAAACTCTCTTTAAACTCCCACATCCGACAAGAAGTACATATCACTGCAAAGGCCATTTTTGCTCCTTCACAATCTACAGACCCAGAAAATAACACCGTCTTATTCCTCTACAAACACTGCCCCAGGTTAAATTAATAGCCATGGATTATATTTTAAGTTTAATTAAGAGACTTATCTCCAAAAACATATAATCAAGAAAGAATCCCCCACTGTACCCACTACTGCAGCCTTTCTCTTGGACAGACTTAAACAACAATTTACTTATCTGATTCTGTGCTGTGAACTTCGCCCAACAGTTCCTCCAAGATTAGTTGTAAATTTCACTGTTTGTTAATTTTCCCAGATGTACTCCGATGTCCAGCAATACACGAATTCAAACAGCAAAGGCTGTAACTGTGCAGGTTTTCTCTCTCTCTCCTGCACTCTCCTCACCATGTGCTTCCTTTGTCTGCTCTTCTCCCTTTTAAAACTGCTGTTGTTTTGACTTTTGTTTTCCCAAAGTTCCAAAACAATGCAACAGCATATAAAACAGTAATTGCTGCTCCTGGAATTCGAGGAAATCACCTCCAATACCTAAAATACCTCAAAAAAAGGAGCAGCTCTTACAGCCAGAAATTTTTCCCATCCTCCATCTTGGATTACCCAGAATCCACTATGTCTCTATCAAATCCTCTCTTAGCCTTCTACTTTCCAATAACAACAGATCTAAATCTCTCAGCCTTTCCTCATAAGACCTTTCCTCCAGACCAGACAACATCCTCATAAATCTCGTCTGCATCTTTTCCAATGCTTCCACATCCTTCCTGAAATATGGCAACCAGAACTGTACATAATCTTCCAAGTGTGGCCGCACCAGTTTTTTGTATAGTTGCAGCATAATATTGCGGCTCCGGAACTCAATCCCTCTACAAATGAAACCTAACACACTGTATACCTTCTTAACAGCACTATCAACCTGGGTGGCAACTTTCAGGGGTCTACGTACATGGACTCCAAGATCCCTCTGCATATCCACACTACCAAAATCATTCCATTGACCCAGTATTCTACCTTCCTGTTATTCTTCCCAAAGTGCATCACCTCACATTTAGCTGCATTGAACTCTATTTGCCACCTCTCGACCCAATCCTGCAGTTTATCTAAGTCCCCCTGCAATCTGTAACATTCTTCTACACTGTCCACCACTCTACCGACTTTAGTGTCATCTACAAATTTACTAACCTATCCACATATTCCGGCATCTAAGTCATTTTTTAAAATGACAAACAGCAGTGGTCCCAAAACAGATCCTGTGCCACACCACTAGTAACTGGACTTCATGCTGAATATTTTCCATCAACCACTATTCGCTGCCTTCTTTCAGAAAGCCAGTTTCTAATCCAAACTACTAAATCACCCTCAATTCCATGCTCCTGCATTTTCTACAACAGCCTACCATGTGGAACCTTATCAAAGGCTTTACTGAAGTCCATGTACACCACGTCAACTTACCCACCCTCATCCACATGCTTGGTCACCTTCTCAAAAAAACTCAATGAAATTTGTGAGATATGACCGACCCTTGGCGAAACCATGTTGACTATCTGAAATCAAATTGTTGCTTGCTGAATAATTATAAATCTTATCTCTTATAATCCTTCTTTCCTACAACAGAAGTAAGGCTCTCTGGTCTATAATTACCTGAGTCATCTCTACTGCCCTTCTTGAACAAGGGCACAACATTTGCAATCCTCCAGTCCTCTGGTGCTAATCCTGTAGACAATGACGACTCAAATATCAAAGCCAAAGGCTCTGCTATCTCCTCCCGAGCTTCCCAGAGAATCCTCAAATAGATACCATCTGGTCCAGGGGACTTGTCTACTTTCACTCCTTCTGGAATTGATAACTGGTGTAAGGCAGAAGAATCCGAATCCTTCTGCTACAAGGATCTATGGTTCTCTGTTCGTTTCATGGCCTTATATTCTATAGATTTGAACACAGTAAATCCCCAATTCTGAACTTTAATTGTGGCATTGAACTTTTTTGAAATGCAGAAGTGGCTTGTGTTGTTGCTTTAACTTTGTAAATATCTCATTTCAGTTTGCCTCAGTTTATGAAATAATAAAAAAAATTTGTAAATGGATAAACTAGAATCTCAAATTCCTCATGTTGAAAGACCTTATACCAGTTAATTGATTTTGTAATTTTGTAATATAAAGCTTTTCTCCCAGATAATGTTTAGGTGAGCCTAAGGAAATTTTCAAATCCTAATAATGTCACTGAGAGCTCATTTTGATGAGATTGCTTAAGTTTTTCTGGAGCAGAATGAGTGATTTTCTTCAAGATACTAAGAATACAGAGTTAATAGCATATAATAATCATGAGAAAATGACAAATTTGCTTTTGACTTCATTAAAAATAATACAAAGCATATTTTAATAATAACTATAAAACAGAATGTGAAAGAGAGAGAGGAACTTAGTGAAATGACAATCATAAAGAAGTGGCATTAAACTAACTGTTGGGTGGGAGCTGCAGTCTGACAAGTCCTTGTGTACAAAGGGAACTTTATCCTGGAGTCTGAAACAAGGTGGTTCATGAGGTAACAGATGCATTGGTGCTAACATTTCAAGATTTCCTCAGTTCAGGAAAGAAGCCATTAGGATGGATAATAGCAAATATTCACTAAGGGAGGGAGGCAGAGACAGGTAACTACGAGCCAATCAATTTGATGGTTTTCTCAAGAAAAGTGTTAGAATTGTTCATTAAAGAGATTATTGCTGGGCCCTTCAAAAAATTCAAGGTAATCATCCTATCTCGTACATACTCTCTTTTATTCACTCTCCCACTCACTCACACACTCAATTTCTCACTCAATCACACTTACACATTCTTTCTCACTCAAACTCTCCCTCACTCACTTCAACATACTCATACTCACATATATGTATACTCTCACTCCCTCATACACACTATTTCACCCCTCTCACATTCAAATGCACTCTTTCATTCTTTCATATTCAAACACACTCACTCACACGGACCCATTACTCTCACACACTCATTCACTACATACTCTCTCACTCATACTATCTCACTCACTCCCTCATTTACTCCCACTTATGCACTTTGACTCACTTACTCATACTTCTTTACAGGCTCACTAACTTGCTCACTCTCTCACATACAGGCTATGTGGCCAAATGATCTATTCCTGCTTATATTATTATGAAACTATGGAATATGATCAATCTCATCATACATGTGTACATTGCCACACACTCATGCACCCATTTCCTCATTCAATCACTATGCACTCACGTCACTAACTCACAAATATTCACTTTCATTCAGTCACATGTACATCTCTCACTCATTCACACACTGTTGCACTCACATGTTCACTCTTCACTGACACACAGTCTCTTGCTTACTCACACACAATCTCTCACTCCCATACACACTTCCTTACACATTTCTCTCATTCACACATTCTCATGAGTTCACTCACTCATTTATACACTATCATTCATACAGTCTCTCATTCACACCCAGCCTCTTCCTCTCACTCTCCCACTCATTCTATTACTCACTCCCTCACATATATTCAATCTATCACATACTCATACAATCTCACTCTCATGCAAACTCCCCTACACATTCTCACTCTTTCATTGCTCATGATGCATTCACTCACATACACTCTCGCCCTTTCTAATAGTCTCTCACTAAAACTCTTATGCATTCACCCAGTGTCTCATTCATATGGTATCAACTTCCTACTTGCTCACACTCTCTCTCATTCACACATTCAGTCACATTCTCACTCATATACTGTCTCACTCACTCAAACTTTCTCAATCACTTCAATGCACTCTCAAATATGCTCACACACACTCAACAACATGCAGAACATGAACAGTGTTAGTTGTAAGAGTTGAGTAATATAAAATGCCAATGTGCAACACAATGTTAGGATTGTGACATGTTGAAGAAAATCAGTGAAAATCTCCATTCAATGAAGAAAAAAATGCAAGGAGGTAAAGGAGTCATGTGAAATGAGGTAGCCCTGTCCTCCATTTACTAAACACTGCGATGAAAGCTGATTGCAGAGCCGAAAAAAACATCAGCAATAAAGGACAAGTAGTAAAAGAGAGAAAATATCTATTACAGTAACAGCACCTTATATAATCATGAAAAGTAACAATGACTTAAGGACAAGGAGAAGACAATGATACCAAGTATATTGAGACTGGAACAAGAAAAAGATACCAAATGTGTGTTCAAATGCTCATAAAATGATGTCAGTGAGCAAATCAAAAGTTGACTTGGCAGAATTAGTGAACGCTGACATTAGGTCTGCAACATCTTGAACAATAACCTGAAGTCAAACTGGAGCTTGCCAAGAGAACTCAGTCTGACCTGCAACAGTGAGTGTTCTGCCCTTTGTCTTAGCAACAGATAATTAGCAAAAATGAGAAACACTTTTATGCCACTCAACTGGCTAAAATCTGTCGTAACCTGGGTAAGTTTTATAGATGTTTCTACACTGGGGTGACAAGAATTTCCAAAGAGCGTGATCGCAATGGATGATATCCCAGAAGGGTGTCAACTATCAAGTGTCAATGATCGTGGTGACTGTAGTCAGAAAAGCTGGAACTGTAACTCTGATCCTGGTCTCACTGAGCTAACGCAAGAACAGATTCCACTGAAAGCTGAGAAAATAGTTGAAGAGAATGTGTGAACCAAGGCACAGAATGTCTCGTGGACATTGAGGAATATCATCCTACTTGATGAGAACTGAAAAGGACTGGTTAAGGAATGGCTCCTCTATATCGTCAGATTCATAGAATGGAAAAGGAATGGGTTTCTTTAGATCATCACCAGGCACTTGAAAACTTGGACTGGCAGGTTTAAAGTTGTGCATCATGATATTTAGTTGCGAAACTAGTTCATCCTCCCTTGAAACTTAATTTCCAGTTATCTTTTCAAAATTGTATTGTTAAACTTGGCTTGTTTTGGTTGGATGATAGAATCGTGTTACAATACAAGTTGCTGAGGCTGAGGAATAGCAAAAGGATGCAGTCGATGAGATAGCGTTGAGTATCAATGGGATTTGTGGAAATGACATCTCCAGGAATCAAAGGCAGAAGTTGATGTTGAATTCCTCAACTTGACAAGCTGCTCTCACTTGTGACTTAGGACTAAGTCACGAAGACCCTGAGGAAGTTAACTAACACAAAGCCAGTCGTGATCTGTGAATCGATGCATTTTGATAGACATTCTTTTAGATTCTCTTTCATCGGGTCTAATCACTGAATCAGTTCCTCGGCCTGATTAGCTGCCCATTCTGCTCCAGTGATCACAATAACTGTGGCAGATCCTTCCCAAGGGCATCATGCAGACAGATTCTCTAGTTTGGGAGTCTGCAAGACTATTGCTCTTCAAGTGTACTGAATCAGTGATGTGTCTGGGAACATGAAAGGCCTGATAATTACATTTCTCTGCCTGTAAACAAAGAATGGCTTCCTTTATGTTTAGTGGGTTTACCTTTATGATTGGTGAAGCCTGACTACTCCCAAAATACTAAAACCTGGTTGCAATCTCATCTCCAATAGTTTCTATGCAAATTAGTGCAGAGCTGTTTTATCATCTCGTAAAATTGCCTTTGAGCATATAGTGCCATGCATTGCCTAAGAGTGTGGATAGCTATTCAGAAAGGGTAGGAGTCTCGATAAGTTCCCATTATTATCCCCAACCCATGGGAGGATTTTTAATGGTATAATCACTGTTACATCACAGTAAATTGTTTGATAACCTGTTTGCATTTTAAAAGGCACTTGGTTGATCACTTTCTCATAATCTTCCATAATTATGCTAAGATAACGTTTGAAGAAAGACATTTAAAAGCGACTGTGGGATCACTCAGAAAAGAATGTCATGGTCATATCAAATTTGAGTTGCTCTCATTGTATCAGAAGTCATTCGCAAAACTGAACTAAATCTGTCTGGCACATTCTTGCAAATGGTGATGGTGTATAGCTCTCACAGGAGTTGGGTTTTAATGAGACACTGAACCAGCATGGTTATTACCCATCTTCTTATTGCACTTGATTTCACATAGAGAAAAATAGAACAATGAAACAAAATTGGCACAATGTGGCTATCATTGTAAAATACACAACTGCTGCTTTTGCTGATATTTAGCATGTATGTTGATAGGAACATGCAAATTTCACTGTGCCATATCTATAGCCTTAGAATACCCCACCGCACAGCTACTGCAGTTTCAAGTAAACATCAGGAAAAAAGGTGAACTGATCTATTGCAGCTGCACCCACCTCCTTGTTCTTGTACACTATCTCCCTCTTAGTAAAAGCGACAACACTGTATGCTCTCTCCAAATGTTCTGTCACCTTCATTGATCTGTGCAACATATAAACCATCTGCACCTGCGTTCCCTTTAGAATTGTACTCTTTCTTTGATACTGTCAGTCCCACTTCTTTATAATATTAAACTTTGTCTGCCTCTTACTTCTCTATATTAAACTTTGTCTGCCAACTATCCATCCACTTCAAAAGCTTGTCTCTGTCCTTTTGGAGTTCCATACTGTCCCACAGTTTTTAATGCTTCCAAGTTTTATAGCATCTGCAAACTTTGAAATTTTCCCCGTACTATAAGATCTACATCATTAATATAGAAATCAGGAAAAGCAATAAACTAAAACCAACCCCTGGGGAACTCCAGTAAAACTTGCTTCCAAAGCCAAAAATAACTATTGACCATTATTCCTGTTTCCTAACCTGCAAACAATTTCAGATCCACATTGCTACATATCCTTTTATTCCATGAGCTATAACATTTCACACAAGTCTGTTGTGAATTATATCAAACGCCTTTTGAAGGTCCAAGTACACATCAATAATATTAAAAATCACACAACACCAGGCTATAGTCCAACATGTTTAATCAGAAGCACACTAGCTTTCGGAGCACTGCGCCTTTATCAAGATCCACAACCACCTGCTAAGGAGCGGCGCTCCGAAAGCTAGTGTGCTTCTAATTAAACCTGTTGGGACTATAACCTGGTGTTGTGTGATTTTTAACTTTGTACACCCCAGTCCAATACCGGCATCTCCAAATCATCAATAATATTTCCCATCTTCAATTTTTTCTCTTACTCCCGTAAAAAAGCTCCAGCAATTTAATTGAACACCTCTTTAAAGATTCTGATTGGGTCTTCCCAGACAATCCCCTCTTTTCCATGTACGTATTAATTCTATCCCAAATAATGGTTTCTGAAAGCTTCCCCAGCAGTGAAGTTAGACTGGCTGGTCTGCAGTTGTTGGGCTTATCTTTACAAGCTTATTTGAGCAGGCTGTGATGTTTGCAATTGACTTTTTTTATTGTTGCACAGGTATCCCATGAGCCAAAGTCAAAGTTTGTGAGCAGCCTGAAAATGGTTCTGGAAGTATGATGTGAAAGATAAATGTCACCAACATACGAGTTAACATTGGGTAGGTCTTTTAAAAGATCAATGACATGAGCTGAGAAAATTATTTATACCCTCATAATAGTTGTGTCCATCAATGATTGCAGCCATTTTGCACAGTCATCGCCATGTTTGGCCACTCAGACTCAGTGCATGTGAGAGCGTTGGTGGATTTCAATTTTTCCTATTTAAGACTGGAGAGCAGGACAGTCAGATTGAGTAGTGTGTGGCCTGGCCACCTTATTGAGGGAGGTATAGTCAACAATTTGCCATCAGTTTGAGGTACAACTAGAGATGAATTATAGAGTCATAGAGATGTACAGCATGGAAACAGACCCTTCGGTCCAACCCATCCATGCCGACCAGATATCCCAACCCAATCTAGTCCCACCTGCCAGCACCCAGCCCATATCCCTCCAAACCCTTCCATTCATATACCCATCCAAATGCTTCTTAAATGTTGCAATTGTACCAGCCTCCACCATTTCCTCTGGCAGCTCGTTCCAGACACATACCATCCTCTACGTGAAAATGTTGCCCCGTAGGTCTCTTTTATATCTTTCCCCTCTCACCCTAAACCTATGCCCTCTAATTCTGGACTCTCTGACTGCAGGGAAAAGACTTTGCCTATTTACCCAATCCATGCCCCTCATGATTTTGTAAACTTCTATAAGGTCACCCCTCAGCCTCCAACGCTCCAGGGAAAACAGCCCCAGCCTGTTCAGCCTCTTCCTAGAGATCAAATCCTCCAACCTTGGCAACATCCTTGCAAATCGTTTCTGAACCCTTTCAAGTTTCACAACATCTTTCCTATAGGAAGGAGACCAGAATTGAACGTAATATTCCAACAGTGGCCTGACCAATGTCCTGTACAGCAGCAACATGACCTCCCAACCCCTGTACTCAGTACTCTGACCAATAAAGGAAAGCATACGCCTTCTTCACTATCCTATCTACTTGTGACTCCACTTTCAAGGAGCTATGAACCTGCACTCCAAGGTCTCTTTGTTCAGCAACACTCCCTAGCACCTTACCATGAAGTGTGTAAGTCCTGCTAAGATTTGCTTTCCTAAAATGCAGCACCTTACATTTATCTGAAGTAAACTCCATCTGCCACTTCTCAGCCCATTGGCCCATCTGATCCAGATCCTGTTGTAATCTGAGGTAACCCTGTTTGCTGTCCACTACACCTCCAATTTTGATGTTATCTGCAAACTTATTGACTAAACTTCTTACGCTCACATCCAAATCATTTATGTAAATGACAAAGAGTAGAGGGCCCAGCACTGATCCTTGTGGCACTCCACTGGTCACAGGCCACCAGTCTGAAAAACAATCCTCCACCATCACCCTCTGTCTTCTACCTTTGAACCAGTTCTGTATCTAAATGGCTAGTTCTCCCTGTATTCTGTGAGATCTAACCTTGCTAATCAGTCTCCCATGGGGAACCTTGTTGAATGCCTTCCTGAAGTATATATAGTATCACATCTACTGCTCTGCCCTCATCAATCCTCTTTGTTACTTCTTCAAAAAACTCAATCAAGTTTGTGAGACAATTAGTTCAGGAAGGCATTTTAATATGAATACTTTGTTCCTCCAAATTCCAAATAATGATCAATAAATCAAGTTTCCCTTTTTCATCACAGTTTCTGGGTGTGAGCTGATAGCATTTAAAGGAAATATCTGCATTAAGAGGTTGAGGTTCTGTGTGCACCTTGCTATATTGATTTGAATGACACTGCAGATGAAGGTAATATTTGTTCAGAAGGTGCTCCAAGAGAGCCTTTCTTTCTCCTCTAGGCACTTACAACTTACACTGTACTAAACATAAGCCTTTCTGTCATCTTGCTCTGTGTACACCACCAAAGGCTTGGATGTGACCTTAAAGAAATGGTGTATGTCAGGCTTTCATATAATAACGGGGGTTAACTGAATCTACTGATCGTGACGGTGACGGTAATGCTGTAAATAGAGCAAAGTGATAGAAATCAGTTGTCCATTCACCGAACCTATCCATATTCATCTGAGAATGTCTTCATTGTAACTTACTTCCCCACATCATAAAGTGTTACCTGCAAATTTGACTACAATACAACTTTTGCTGCATTAACTGTTAATATAATTGTTAATACTTGGGTGTTCTCCCCAACAAAAATTGAAATATATAGCTCCCCAAATCTGTCCACTTCAGAGCTTAAGAATACAAGGAATAGAAACAGAAAGTATGTCATTTGGCTTCTCAGGATTAGAATTTTAAAAGTTTAAACTCCCTTCCTCCTACAGGCCTGGATCTTTTTCATATTCTTGGGATTTTTTTTGTGTTTCTCACCATGAGGACAGACACAGATATATGTTTCATTTTCTTGTTCCCATTATTAATTTTCTAGTATCATCCTCTTAGGAAACAATATTTATTAAAGCCACTCTTTTATAATCGCAGAAGCTCTTAATGTCTCCCTTATACTTGGGTGGTGATGGCAAATGGTGGAATTTGAATCCAATAAAATCTGGATTAAACGTCTAATGATGACGAGGAACCCATTATTGATTGTTGTAAAAACCTATTGTGATCACTACTGCTCTGAGGGAAGGAAATCTGCCAATTTTACCTGCTCTGGCCTACATGTAGCTTTTGAAATCGCCTTGTAAGCCTCTCGGTTGTGTCAACTGCTAAAAATCTCAAAAATGAATGAAACTGGAATGACCAGCCAATCAGCAAACGCCCCGTAAACACTAAAGGCAACAAAATGGCGTTGAGCCTGCAAAATCCTGCTTACCAACACAGACTGGTGCTGAAATTAGGACTCCTGTCTCAAACTAATCAAGCAAAAGCCTGACATGGACATAATGGCAGAATCATACTTTGCAGACAACATCCCAGAAAACACCACTCCTTGGACATATTCAGCAGATTTGCAAACACTGAGGCACGGTCAGAAGAAGTCCTGGGAGCCCTCGACAGTTGCTTCAATTCTCCTTTCACCAACTAAGTAACTTTTCTACCTCAACATGCAAATTAGCCTTCTAAGCATTGACTCCATCTATACTTCCCACTGCCTCAGGAAAGCAGCCGACATAATTAAAGATTCCATTGTATGCTCTTCCACCCTCTTCCATCCGTTGAAAATATAAAAGTTTGAATACATGTAGGAACAGATTCAAGAACAGATTCCAAGTGTTATCAGACTTTTGAATGGACCTCTCAGATATTTACTCAGACCTCTCTCTAATTGCAGCTTCTTTGCATCTATGACACTGTATTCTGCATTCTGATCTGCTGCCCGGATGCACTTTGTATAGTACAATCTGCCTAGATAGCATGCAAAACAACACTTTTCACTGTGTCTTGGTACATGTGACAATAATCAATCAATCAATCAATGCAAAGGTAACTGAAAATACTGATAGCTTTGAAAAATGGATGTTTATTTACCTTAGCAACCTATACAGTTTGTTCCCCAGTATTGTGGAGGTTTCATCTGACCAAGGCTTCTTTCTTGGCATGTTAGAGCTGTCTGCACAGGGGTTGAGTCACATCACTCTGAGTGAGCTGGAGAGTGCAGGAACAAGCCAAACGTGCAAGGGGCACAGTGAGAAATGTTGGCCATGGCTAAACAAGGACTGTGGCTGGAAGCATGTGGTTCTCGGGATGAAGGTTGGGAAGGGGTTTGCAGAGCAAAGGAATCAGGAGGTGGAGGGAAGGGGTTGGTGAGTGAGTTGAAAATGTGTTGCTGGAAAAGCGCAGCAGGTCAGGCAGCATCCAAGGAACAGGAGATTCAACGTTTCAGGCATAAGCCCTTCTTCAGGAAGGGCTTATGCCCGAAACGTCGAATCTCCTGTTCCTTGGATGCTGCCTGACCTGCTACGCTTTTCCAGCAACACATTTTCAGCTCTGATCTCCAGCATCTGCAGACCTCACTTTCTCCTTGGTGAGTGAGTTCCCTGGCACAGAGAGCAATGCCAGCAGTTGGGGCAGAACAGGACCAATGATGCAGAATGGAATAGGACTGAACAGTTCCAGAGGAGCCACGGTGCAGAGTTGATCCGACATTTTTGCCGATTTTGCTGCTTTACTGAAGAAGACTTTACACCTGCTAGGAAAAGCTCAAAACCAATCAAGGTGAGTAACCATGCACACCCTGTCCAAGTTTACAACAGGTCATCATTGTGGGAACTATCTCTGATTAATTACAAGCTCACAAGAACCTGTCATACCATCATAGAATCCTTACAGTGTGGAAGCAGACCATTCAGCCCATTGAGTCCACACCACCTTTCTGAAGAGCATCCCATCCAGACCCATCCCCCCTACCCTATTCTATTCCTGTATTTTCCATGGTTAATCCAGCTAGCCTTTGAACTGTGGGTGAAAATTGGAGCACCAGAGGAAACCCATGTTGAGACGGGGAGATGATGCAAAACTCCACATTGACAGTAATCCGAGGTGGAGGATCAAACCTGGGTTCTGGCACTGTGAGGCAGCAGTGTTCAGTATTGAGCCACCGTGCCACCTCATTATCATCTTCAGTAACAGTGAAGCTCTCAGTGTGAACTTCCCAGCTTCCACTATGTTATGTTATATACCTGAACTTACTTCACGTTGTTTTCATGTTATTTTCCACACATTTATATTACTACTTTAAGACCAGTGTTTGTGCAAAAGCAATATCTATGAAACAGTAATATTTATGGTTGATGAATCCAAAGCAGGCAGCCATATTACACTTTCAATTTCAAATAACCTCATAAGAATTATCTTATGAATGCCTAACTCTTCAAAAAACTCCATCTTATATAGAAATGGTCAGAATATTGACAATCACTGGATTTGACATAATCAGCGCAGTGCCCGTGTGAAGATTAATTTTGATAAGAATTGACAAAAACATCTCTCACTTTGTGACTCCATAAGCTGAAGGTGAGGGCAGCATGTTAGTCACTTTCTTCGTTCTGTGTGATATGGAACCAAGCAGGACAATATCCAGAATTTTATTTGCTGGAATACTGCTCACTTTACTACACTCTTCTTGGGAGTGATTAGTGTTGCTACTGAAGCTTAACAGATTCATTTTTGAAAAGAGTTCATAAAGCCTATGCTAAGCTGTGATGGGACGTGGCTTTCATGAAAGATAGCTGTTATCAGAGTTGCCTTGTTTTCGAACAGAGATTGATAAATCAGGAATTATAGCTTTTTTTTAACAGGTTCAGGTCAAGCTGACTAAATGTCTAGCCACATTTATTACTTTAGACATATTACTCCCCTCTAATCATGTTGTGAGTTTGCAAAGAATTAGATCATGCAAGCACAAAGGAAGATGCAAAGGAGCTAATGTAATCCCATGATTAAGTACAAATCAATGTATTAATTTATTGTATCATTTTATGTCAAATTAAACCAAGCGACAAACAGGGAAGCAGATTTAAATAGCTCATATGGAGAGTCAGTATGGACCATTGGGCTGAATGGCCAGCTTCCACACTGTAGGGATTCTATGAAAAAGGCATTTCAAGCATGGGGTCACATATCAAAGGTCTTCTTCACTGACAGTATTTTGTTTCAGAAAATATTTTGTACTGCAATGAAGGAGCTGGTCATTGATTTCAAGAAGTGGAGTGGAGGTCATGCTCCTGTCTGTATCAATGGTGCTGAGTTGGAGGTGGTCAATAGCATCAAGTTCTGAGGAGTAAGTAAGTAATGATCTATTCTAGTCCATCCATGTCGATGCTACAGTGAAGAAAGCACATCAGTGCTCCATTCCCAAAAGGCTGAGGAAATTTGGCATGCCCACAATAACTCTTGCCAATGTTTATCGATGCAACATAGAAAGATCTGGATGCATCACAGCTTGGTTTGGCAAGTGCTCTGCCCAAGACCGCAAGAAATTACAGAGCAGTGAATGCAGCACAGTCCATCACAAAAGCAACCTCCCTTCCGTTGACTTTGTCAATACTTCCCACTGCATTAGCAACACAGCCAACATCATCAAAGAAGCTTTCCACCCTGGCTATACTCTCTTCCACATTCTTCCATCCAACAGAAGATACAAAGGTTTGAAAACATGCACCAACAGGTTTAAGAATAGCTTCTTCCCTTCTGTTATCAGACTTATGAATGGTCCTCTCATATATTTCTCTGCACATTCTCTGTAGCTATAACACTATATTCTGCATTCTGTTCTATTACCCTGATTTATTTATGTAAGGTATGATTTGTCTGGTTAGCATGCAAAACAATACTTTTCACGGTACGTTGGTACATTTGGTACATTTTAGTATTCCTAAAGATTAAGGATCTACTCAGGGTCATAGATTGCTAACATAATAAATACAAATTCAACCTCGGCCAAACAAGGCAAATGTTCAGGGTCAGTTTTGTGAACACATGTAACTTACCAGAGATGTGATTGTACCAACCATCAGATTCTCTTCCTTTACAAGAATTCCATTTTGTTCTTAGTCTAGGTTGTGAGGTTTTGTTTCATAATGCAACATTGTTATTTTAATTTGCGTGTGAAGCTAATAGTGTGCGCTGTTAAAGGATTTGGCAATAGGCTCTATTTTGTACTCAAATTAATTCAGCATTTTATTAAATATTCATGCCAATTAGTTTCTTGTGTATGAACAGCATATTACAATTCTCCCAACTCTATAAACTGAAGTGCAGTCATTTACAGATGATTGAATTAGCATCAAATTTAATAAACATTTTATTGAGTATTCGATTTCTGGTATGAAATAATAATAGGTGGAGATGGAAATGAAAGGGAAAATGGTAGGATGACTTGTTTCCAGTTCAATATGTAGGCATATCTGTTGCATATTTTACCCTGAAAGGCTTTTATGTAGAATACCTAATATGACACTATCTGATTATAAACAGCCATTGTGGAGTGTCTGAAAGAATGTGCAGTTATGTCTCAGGTTGAGCTGTTACTAATGTTCAATGCGAAGGCCATTTTTGTTTAGTTTTTAATTATTTATTTTTGAAACGGTTGCAAACAAAATTGATAAAGGAGAGCCAATGGACATAGTCATGCCACTAATTAACCTTCTCAAGATATGTCTAGGATAGGTGGGACTTGAATGCAGACCATCTAACCCAAAAGTAAGGACTTTGCAACTGCACTACAAGATTAACATTTATCTAACAGACAGAAACAGAGAGTAGGAATAAATCAGTCTTTCTACATTGGCAGGATGTGACTAGTGGGTTATTGCAAAGATCTGTACTTGGGCCTCAGCAGTTCAGTAAAATAGTTTGCCATCACAGGCACCCAACAGAGTTGCAGATTAACAAATGTCAATGAACGCCACATGTATATATCTACCGCCATATGAATTCAAAACCTCAGCTGTGAGTTCGACTGAAAATTCATTAAGTATCTGCAGTTCCTATTATTCCTGTTGGTGGCGTTGGAGTAGTTGTTTTCATGGTGTTACACTAGCTGAAATTTCAGAGCGTATCGCTTTGGGAGTGCATAATCTGTTCCTCAGATTCTTGCAAATTGGTTCAAAAGCTTGTATGATCTTTTTTCACTGCCACTTTGTTTCAGCAACTGAAATGTCTTAAATTTAAAGTGAACATTTAATCCAAATTTTTAAAAAAACTGAAAATGCTGCATTTTACATAATTTTGTGATTAGTCTTGTCATTTGAATTTTTTTTTAATATCTCTATTAAAGATTCAATAAAATGGAATGAAGTGGGAGAAGTGAAAGGATAAGTAATAGAAATGAGAAGGGCAAGTGGAGAGGATGGGGTATTCTGAAGGCAATTTGTTTGCCCCAAACAGAGCTTTGCTACGTACCACCTACACTACTGAGACTAGAACAAAAAAGTGAAACAAAAGACTTAGGAATGAGAGGAAAAAATGAAACAAAAAACCGAAGGCATTAGACAGAAAAAAAAAGCAACAAGTAACAGATGCATAAGAGAGAAACATTTAACCATTAACCATCTGAAATGCTGTAGGAAGTGAATGGGTTACAGGCCACATTTGGTTGGAAGAAAATGCATTTCATTGATTTCTGATATACTTGAGTTAAAGTTTTATCTTCTTCTGAATCTTCACTGAGCCAGTTTATTTCCTGAGCTAAAAGCATGATACTGTGGATTCTGATGTTGTGAAAAATGACCAATCTTGAGCTTGTGTGGTTCAAGAGAGCAAAGATGTTATTCAACATCTTTCATGGAATGCCCTGCCAGCAGCAGTGGTGGACTCTCCCTCTTTATGGGCATTTAAACGGGCATTGGATAGGCATATGGAGGATTGTGGACTAGTGTAGGTTAGGTGGGCTTGGATCAGCACAACATCGAGGGCCAAAGGGCCTGTACTGCGCTGTATTTTTCTATGTTCTACGTTCAAACTTTTTACACGATGCAATTCAATTCAGTTCACCAAAGAATGTCTCAAAAATATGGAGTCTATTATAAAGGAGGGGATAAATAGATGCCTGGTTGACAGCAATCTGATTGGACATAGATTTGAGAATGGGATATTGTTTTTGACAAATTTATTTGAGTTTTTTTTGAAGTTGTTACGAACAAAATTGATAAGGGGGAGCCAACAGTTACTGTAACATCACAAGTCAGCCTACTCACCATATGTCTAGGATAGGTGGGACTTGAAACAAGACCTTCTAGCCCAGAGGGACATTGCAACGGTACCACAAGATTAATGTTTGCATAACAGAAAACAGGGTTTAGGAATAAATGAGTCATCTCACATTAGCAGGATGTGACTAGTGGGTTTTTGCAAGGATCTGTACTTGGGCCTCACTTGTTCATAATACATATTGATAATTTAGAGTTGGGAACTAATTATAATATTTCCAAATTTGTTCATCACACAATGCAGCGTGAGAATGTCTGCACTGAGGAAGATACTCTTGAAGTGGTATGGTGGCTCAGTGGTTAGCACTGCTACCTCACAGTGCTAAGTACACAGGTTCGATTCCACCCGAAGATGACTGTCTGTGTGAAGTTTGCATAGATTTCCTCCCACAGTCTAAAGATGTGCAGGCTAGGTAGATCAGCCAGGGGAAATGTGGGGTTATGAGATAGTATGTGAGAGTGGCTCTGCATGGGGTGATCTTCGGAGGACTAACATGGACTTGATGGGCTGAATGGCCTGGTTCCACATTGTAGGATTCTGATTTCTATGTAAGGGAGCTTGAGGATTTTGACAGCTAAGTAACTGGGCAAGATCATGGCAAATGGAATGTAATGTGGAAAAATTTGCGACTATACACTTTGCTAGGAGATGTGCGACGTGCAGAGTTTTTAAAAAATGCTTAAGAGATTGGAAAGTGTACACATACGCAGTGACCTAGATATTCTTTTTCATAAGGCACGGAAGGCCAACATGCAGACACATCAGGCCATTAGGAAGGTTAATGGAATTTGGTGTAAGATGATTTGCACACAGGAATAGTGATGTCTAGCTTCAATTGGAAGGAAGCTGAATTAAACCTCGCTGCAGCGGGGTATCTGAATATCAGGAAGGATATTATTGCCATGAAGGAAAAGTAACAGAGTTTCACCAGAATTGTTCCCAGTATGGTGGGACTGTCTTATGAAGAGAGATTGGGTAAACTGAGACCATTTTCTCTAGAGTTTCTCAGCTTGAGGGGTGATCCCATTTAAACCAACCAAGTACTTGAAGGGAAAGGCAGGTTAGATGAAGGGAAGGTGTTTCCCCTGACTGAGGAGTTTAATATCAGGGGGTACAATTTAAAAATCAGGCAATGCCACTTCAGTCAGGGATAAGGAGATTTGTTTTTAAGTCAGCAAGTTGTGAACCTTTGGAATTTTCTATGTTTGTGAGGTGTGGAAGCTCGGTTGCTCAGTATTCTGGAGGTAGGGATTGACAGATTTCTGATGACCAGTCATGTGTAGGGTTATGGGAATAGTGGGAGTTTGTGTCAGAGGACTGCTGGGCGCCTCCTGTATTCATACAAATGAAAAGCAAAATAACTCAAGTCCCAGGGAACCAATTAAGTAAATGCAACAGTGGGATTGATAATGTATGAGAAAATGGCAATAAATTTGCTTTTTGGGAATGTGAAAATGTAATTTTAACAAGCTAGGTACTCAAAATGGAATAAAATAGTCAATATGGATTTCAAAAAGTTATGTCACGTTTCTTCAAATTTATCAAAAAAGTTGAAGAAATAACAGAAAAAGAACACAAGGATAATGTACTGGATTTTTTTTAATAGATTATCTGTGGGACACATTCACAGCTGATTGAAAATAGGGATACAGTTTATACAGTCACAAAATAAAGCAAACCGAAATTAGCTTCCACTTAAAGGGGAATAAAGTTGAAAAGCAGGGAGCTTATGTTAAAGTTGCACTGAATATTGATTGGGCCTCATAAGGAACATTGAAAAGTCCTGCTCCCCCTGTAAGATAATGAATACGGGGGCATTAGAAAATATTGCACAAAGATTCACAGGATGACAAATGATGAGGAGATTCCTGTCATGAAATACTGAACAGGCTTGATTCTTTTCTCTAGTAGTGAAGGCCGAGGTCTATCAGGTCATCAGGCGGTCTATCGGAACTCTAAGTTTATGGAAGGGTCTCAAAGGAGATATAAGAAAAAAGTCCCATTTAAGGATAGTTCAAACTTGGAGATCATAATTACAAAATGGGCCTAATGAGTCCAGTAGGATGCAGCAGAGTAAGACACATCAGTTGGAGCCCCTCAGTTTATCAGCTCCTCTTCTATTCTTTTCCCTCTTTGCTGCAATTTTTCTTCCACCACCCAACCCAACATTGAACTTCGTAAACTACCCTAGCTAGAGAATGGAGGGGAGACAGAAACCAGAGAGGCATGGGAGACACATTGAGGCCAGAGCGGGAACAGCATTTGCTCAGGCCTAGCCATGAACTGAGTCATTGGCCAGAAGCCGGAATGGATCAGTGTGAACACTGGCAGAACTGGGCGTCGAGTCACAGGACAGAGCAGCAGGAGCACAGGCCAAACTTGGAATCATGTTTTGGGCTAGAATCTGGAGTGGGAGCAGAGTGAGCACAGGCCGAGCTGGGAGCTAGAGCATGGAGTGACAGCAGAGACCGAGCTGGGAGCCGGAGCACGGAGTGGGAGCAGAGTGAGCAGAGACCGAGCTGGGAGCCGGAGCACGGAGTGGGAGCAGAGTGAGCACAGGCCGAGCTGGGAGCCAGAGTAAGGAGTGACAGTAGAGTGAGCACAGGCTGAGTTGGGAGCTAGTGCACGGAGTGGGAGCAGAGCAAGCACAGACCAAGGTAGGAGCTAGAGCATGGAGTGACAGTAGAGTGAGCACAGGCCAAACAGGGAGCTAGGGCACAGAGTGGGAACAGAGTGAGCATAGGCTGAACTGGGAGCTAGGGCACGGAGTGACAGTAGAGTGAGCACAGGCCAAGCTGGGAGCCGGAGCACGGAGTGGGAGCAGAGTGAGCACAGGCCGAGCTGGGAGGCGGAGCACAGAGTGGGAGCAGAGTGAGCACAGGCCGAGCTGGGAGCTAGAGCATGGAGTGACAGCAGAGTGAGCACAGGCCAAACTGGGAGCTAGGGCATGGAGTGACAGCAGAGTGAGCACAGGTCGAGCTGGGAGCTAGAGCACAGAGTTACAGCAGAGTGAGCACAGGCCAAGCTAGGAGCATGAGCACGGAGTGGGAGCAGAGTGAGCACAGGCCGAACTGAGAGGCGGAGCACAGAGTGGGAGCAGAGTGAGCACAGGCCGAGCTGGGAGCTAGAGCACGGAGTGGGAGCAGAGTGAGCACAGACCAAGCTAGGAGCATGAGCAAGGTGTAGGAGCAGAGTGAGCACAGGCCGAGCTGGGAGCTAGAGCACGGAGTGGGAGCAGAGTGAGCACAGACCAAGCTAGGAGCATGAGCAAGGTGTAGGAGCAGAGTGAGCACAGGCCGAGCTGGGAGCTAGAGCATGGAGTGGGAGCAGAGCGAGGACAGGCCGAGTTGGGAGCTGGAGCACGGAGTGGGAGCAGAGCGAGGACAGGCCGAGTTGGGAGCTGGAGCACGGAGTGGGAGCAGAGCGAGGACAGGGCGAGTTGGGAGCTGGAGCACGGAATGGAACAGAGCGAGGACAGGCTGAGCTGTGAGCCATGTAGCGGGCCGGAGCCTTGGGTTGGAGCAGAGTGAGCACAAATCGGCTGGGGCGACAGGCCCTGAAGGCCAGTCCACGTCAGAGGCCAGTGTGTGGAAGTAGGAGGCCTCGGGTTCTGAAGCCGGGCAGGCTTGCACTCAGTGGAAAAGGACTATGATCTTAGTACTTTAAATATATGCTTTATTCTCACTTTGGACTTTTAAACTCTGTATTCCCCTGCAAGTCTAATTTTTTTTACTATTTCAGTTCTGTAACAATATTTAAAGTATCAGTACCTCGGTACCCTGTACCCAAGAGGCAACGTTACAAACTTTTCACTGCACTTATTCGAGTGCACATGATAATAAAGGCTATTCTATTGTCAACTTAGGTGAAACCTTGGTGCACAAGGAGAGATTGGAGTATGGAAACCTCTTACCTCAGTACTTAGCTGTGGTGAATAGCATAGGTGCATTCAAAGGGAAGTTGGAAAAGGTCATGAGCAACAAAGGAATAGAAGGATTTGTGAATGCAATTACTTGAGAATAGGTGAGGTGAGGTTTATGTGAAGCATAAATGCAAGTTGGCTCTGTGTACTGTAGGTTCTACATTAATTGGTGCTGCAGGAACTATAACATGTATCACCGAGATCATTGCATTGTCTTTTTCTGACATATTCTGCCCATCCTTGACTATTGACTCAAAGGAAATACCAGCTGAAAGGATAAGGAAAGAGAAATGAGAGCAAAGGAAGTATCTTGTAAAAAAAACTATCAATAAAATATGGAGAGAAGTTATAAAACACTAATCACAAATGACTAATCACGGTTCATCCGAAATTAGACACCGTTAGTAAAATAAAACTTAAATAATTGCTAATACATTGAATGGAGAAATTGTTGTGATCCCAGCTGATGGTAATGTTGAGCACATCAGATACCAGAGTAAAACCTGACTCAATAGACCATATGTTATGTTTTTGCAGTTTGGCTACTGTGGTGGTCAGTCACTGAACATGTTCGCACAAGTCTGACAGTGTTCTTTTAACTATAGAACATATGTTTAATGGACAGAGGAAAATAAAATTGCGTGTAAGGCAATTTAGAAAGCTCTTAACATAAAAATTAAAAAGAATCAATTCTTTTCCTAGAAATATCCTCAACACCAATGAAATACTCAGATTTAGATTTCATACTTAGGTTTTATTGTCACGTGTACTCAAGTATGGGGTACGAGACTACAGTAAAAATTGTACATTCCTATCACACAGGTCACCCACCATCTTAGGTACAAAGTGCCTCAATACAAAATCTGAGTTACAGAAATAGAAAGATTAACAAATAAGTTAACATGTTCAGCATTACCATCTTCTCAGCATGTAAGCAGAAAAACAAAGAAATAAAGTTAAAATACCAAACATTACAATTCTTTCTTGAGCCATCAGCTCCAAGCTGGGCCTTCCCAAGAGGGCTCACTCTCACCTGCGCTGAGCATACTTTCACCCACTGGGCTGGGCTGTCACCAGGCAACGCTGCCACTTGCAAGCTTTAGCCCTGACTGTTGCTGACTGCCACTGTCTTGCTGCCGACTATCGCTGCCAGCGTCTTTCACTGCCAATCGCCATCTCACTGCTGCCACCATCCAGGCTCATTCTGGGCCTCAGCCACTGCCAGAATCTATTGCCACCGCTGTCTCCATAGCCTCCAAAAGGTAAGAAAGTAAAAAAAAGCTGAGAGATGAAGAATAAAGAAGGAAAGAAAAAAGGAAAGTGGGCAGAATGGATGAGGTTCAAGCTCAGAGCCTAAACACTGCCTGCCCCACTGCTGCCCCCTTGTACACTGGCTTTATAATATCAATATCAAATATTAAATATCATTCCTTTCTGAACTTTAAGATATCTTATTCAAATAAATCTTTCCAGTTCTGATGTGCGGGAGACTCCTCCCCACCTCTGAAGCCGAGGAACCCATACTGAAAGCCTGGCATCTCTTTGGTTCTCACAAACTGAGGCTTCTACCACGTTCTTATTACCTGGAGAGTTATACCAACTAAAATCTCTCAGTCTGGAGGATTTCAACAAACTAACTTGCTCTTCTACTGAAATGAAACTGGTCTGTTTCACAGAAACTTGATTCTGGCCTTTATCCATGGAGGTCAAAAATCACATGACACCAGGTTATAATCCAACTGGCTTATTTCAAAACACAAGATTTCAGAGCCTTGTTCCTTCTTCAGGTGCTAGTGAGAGAGGGAGACCTTCGACACAGAATTTATAAGTAAAAGATCAAAGCATCATACAACTGATGTGAACGAATTGAACACACCTAAGTTAGATGTTAAATCTCTAATTAGTTAGAATGGAGGTACAGGTTTTGATTGATTAATATGCAAATTCCAGAATTTCTTTCAAATCATTGCCCGGAGATAACTTCAGGTTTTATCAGTATAAATGAGGTGACATCTCAGGTCAAACAATGTGTTTTAGGTATGAGGTCTTGTTTAGAGTCTGTCTTTGTTTTAGACTAGAGTCAGACCGGTTTCATTTCCAAAATAGAATTTATAAAATTCTGGACTGACTGTCTACACATTGTGAGCTTTTTGAACAAAATAGAAGGTATGTGCAAATACAAATCTGCAAATGCAAATTCATCCCATAGATTTATACACACATAGATAAAATTCCAAATGATAATATATTATAAACCTTTGTGACAAAACGGAGAAATTAATTTACTCGGAGAGTGATTAAAATGTGTAACTCTTTACTGGTTTTTGAGGCAAATACCGTTGGTACTTGCGTGAGGAATTCAGATGAGTGCAAGTGAGAAAATTGAATGGAAGGCTGGGTATGCCACAGCGTTCGGATGAAATAACTGGAATGGCAACAGCATAAGTCAACTGGCCTCTTTCTGTGTTGCTTAAAGTTAAAAATCATCCAACACCAGGTCCAACAGGTTTATTTGGAATACTAGCTTTCAGAGCTCTGCTCCTTCATCAGCTGGCTGTGGGACACGATCATAAAACACAGAATTTATAGCAAAAGATTACAATGTCATGCAACTGAAACAAGAAATTGAACAAACCTAGATTGCTGTTAAGTCTTTCATCTTTTAAAATGGGTTGCAGGTTTTGACTCATTAACATGCAAATCCCAGAACCTCTTTCAATTCACACTCTTGAGATAATTTAACGTTTTATTAAAAAAATGACATCTCAGCTCAGACAATGCATTTAAGGTGTGAGGTTAGAGTCTGCCTATATTCCAATCATGAGCTAGACCGGTTCTATTTCCAAAATAGGGTGTTTATAAAATGTTACATGGGCTGACTGCCTGCAGATTATGTACTTTTTGAACAAAATAGAATGTATCTGCAATTATAATTCTACAAATGCAAATTCACCCCATAGACTTATATGTATCTTCATATTTGTTAATTTAAAGACTTTAGTCTCTAATAAAAGCCAACCCCAAACTCCAAACCAGTTCTGTCAAACTCTGGACAATGTTCCAGGGCCAAGAATGAATGTGGCCATTCAAATACTGCTAAAGTTCAATGTGGTAAGTTTACCAAAAGGGAAGAGTTGGGTATATGATAAAGTATAGAGCTGATTAATTTGTAGGAAATGGGAAGATTAATGGACTGAGTAAGGGTAAATGAAGGAGAACAAAAGAAGAGAAGAGACGAAGGCAGATATGGTGAGGGATTGGGCAGGAAAAGTGGGGCATGAGATAACAGGATTAAGAATGGTGGCAAGGACACAAATATGGAAAGGGAAAGGTATTGATGTAGACAAAGCTTGAAGGGTCTTGTACAATGAAGACTAATGATTCTCCTTATCCTTAGATCCTTCACACCCTATCCCTCAATCTTCAATCTGCTCTGCCTGGAGCACAAAAAAACTACAGAAGGTGTTGTGCAAGCCCAGATCATCATGGAAGCCAATCTCCCATCCATGGATTCCATTTACATGGCTCGCTACTGCAGAAAGGCTGCCAACATGATCAATGATCTATTGTACCCTGGTAATGATCTTCTCCCACCTCTTCCATCAGGCAGAAGATACAGAAGCCTAAACACACACCAGCAGGTTCAGAAAAAGCTTCTTCCCAGCCTGATGAATGGACTCTCCAACCTCAAGTAATGCTGACTTTGATAATGTTGATCTCACCTAGTGCTAGCGCTGTGCAATGTAACCTTTATGCTTGTCTAAGTCTTTTTGATCTGTACACCTTGCTTCCTATGATCTGCCTGTACTGCTCATAACCAAAGCTGTATTTTGGTACATATGACAATAAATAAACTAATCAATGTTCCTTACTGATCTGAAATTGTCAGATCTACTTCTCAGCAGCTGGTCATTTCTTTCCCATCTTCCCTGCGTCAGTGACCCACCATCCCCAACCTTGCTTATAACTTCTAAGCTGACTTTAAAATGACACTACTTCCTCTTTATCTGCTGCTTGTGGGTTAGTTACCACCAGTAAGAGGCGGAAAAGGGTTAAGATGAGATCAGAAGTTCGGAAGGAAGGCTGCAAGTGGGTTAGACTATCTTGGATAAGAAAATATTTTAGCCCTGAAATTGCCAGGTGAATCCATGGAGACCATGGGTGAGACAGTGATTTTTTTTTGCTTGACCTTCAAAATCACAGGAGTTCATCCAATGCTGAAATCATCAGCTGAATTAAAGATTGGGATTTGCTCATCAGTCACCCCATGTCCAAGGAAGCCCATAACTCTAAATCTTCACTCGTGCCCTAAATAAAATAGCCATAGTCCTACCAGACCACACAGCTGCTCTCCCATCGGAGGGAGACACAACTAGAACATGAAACGTAGAACTTTACAGTGCAGTACAGGCCCTTTGGCCCTCCTGTGAAATTAATCTGATGCCCATCTAACCTACACCATTCCAGTATTATCCATATGGATGTCCAACACCTGTTAAAATGCCCTTAACATCGGCAAGTCTACTACTGTTGCAGGCAGGCCGTTCCACACCTGTACTACTCTGAGTCAAGAAACTGCCCCCAACATCTTTCCTAAATCTATCAACCCTCAATTTAAAGCTATATCCACTCGTGTTATCCTTCACCAACAGAGGAAAAAGGCACTCACTGTCCACCCTATCTAACCCTCTGATTATCTTATACGCTTCAATTAAGTCACATTTCAACCTTCTTCTCTCCAATGAAAGCAGCCTTAGTTCCTTCAGCATTACCTGGTAAGACCTTCCTTCCGTACTAGGCAACATCCTACTAAAGCTCCTCTGAACCCTTTCCAAAGCTTTCATATCCTTCCTTAATATGGTGACCAGAACTGCATGCAATATTCCAGGCGTGGGCTTACCAGTGTCTTATACAACTGAAGCATGACCTTATGGATCCGAAACTCAATCCTCCTACCAATAAATGCCATCACACCTTATGCCTTCTCAACAACCCTACCTACCTGGGTGGCAACTTTCAGGGACAAATGGTGGGCCACTACATCTCATGCAAGGGGAGAGATTAAGAAGGGGAGTTTTTCATGGTAACCTTAGCTGGTGCAGGAATTGAAGCCGTGCTGTTGGCATCACCTCTACATTACCATCTAGCTAACTGAGCTAACTGACTCTCAGTGGCTACCAAGCCAAAGGATTCCTACATCAGTACTGGAAAATCCTATGAACACTCCTTTAACGATGCCAAGGTGTTGGTCTATGAGGGCTGCACTCACTGTGCATTGCCAACTAACTTCACCCATCCTATAAATGCTTACGCTATTAAGCTGTCATGTTGCAAATGCCCAGAGATACTAACAATCTCTTCACCTTTCCAGCACCAACCCTTATCTTTTATTGTCCCCCAACCCTCTAGTGGACATGACCGCCTAAGTTTCATTGGCTAAGTACCAAAGTCCAACTTGCTGATGAATTTCAGAAATGTAAATGAGATAAAAATCATACAATAGCGAAATAAGTAATACGTCATTGAGTTCATCTTTTCGTTCATTGTTCTATGCTATACCAGCACCCAATTCCAGATTGTACGTTATCCCAACGTTCTCTTGCTTACCCCTATTGTATCTCCTCACCTCTCAACGCTCCCTGTATTTCAAATTAAATTCTTAGTTTACTACCAATTCATCATCAATCTCACGGGTCTTTTTTCAAACAGGTGGCATACATAATTGGCAGATTTCTACCAGCCTCTGGGTAACAGCTCACTAGTGTGAGGGTCTAAAAAAGATTGAGGGACTGTTTGTGATGGCTGCTTGATACAGTCACTCCACAGAGTACTTTCCTAGAAGTGGAACCAAATCTAAGTGGCTGCATACTTCAACGAGGTGGGCAGGCAATTGGTATAATTAATTGCCCCATTCAGAGCTAATTTCAGGGTTGCCCCATTAGTCAAGAGTGGGACAATCTCCTGCTACATGAGAAATCCACCAGTTTAATGAAGGTGCCCTTGCTCCAGCAACCCAAGGGGTCTTTAAAAAGCCCTGCAGTGAGACCCTACAATCCCAGTGATCTGCCCAGAAAGGCTTCCCCTCCAATTCCCTTTTATCCCCTGATTTTGTTTTTAAATTACTTGTCCTAACTGCTGAGGTCTCTTGCAGATTTTACTGATGCCGAGCTCTTGTTGGTACTGCTGAGGCTGCAGAGATACCTACCTCCTGATCGGACAGGTAGAGGGAGTCCGGTTGCCATCCTTGATTACTTCCCATAGTCCCACTATAAACAAGTGGAGGACCAGGACCTCAGATTCCCAAAGCATGCATTGAACTTCCGGAGGAATTTCCTTTCTTTGCCTCTTGTTCATGGGAATGAAACATCTCTTCAAGATGGCGGCTGAATAGCAGAACTGCTTATTCGCCCCTCCATGCCTTTGTCTTGCTCTTTTTTTCTTTTATTTTATTTCTGCTCTTTCTATTTCTCGTTTTTCATTCATTTATCTGCTCTTTGTGGTGAATCAGCGTGGCAGCTACAGCAGGCTGCGTGCAGAATGACGGCTCCTCCCTAGGTGGGGTGACAGTACAGGTGACATTCTCCTAGCATTTGGGCCTAGCAAGCAGCGACAAAGCTCTTCCAGCAATCGGAGGTAGTAACAGTGGATTTTTCAAGATGGCGGCACCGGCAGGGTGACATCTTGGACGAGGGCAACCAAAGTGGGACTCTTGTCGAGATGGCAGCGGCGGCCTGATTTTGGCAGTGGAGCAGGGGACTCCTGGTTGCAGTAGGCCCAAAGCCGAGACTCCTGGCATCATTGAGGCAGCAGCCGGTGACTTCCGGTTGCGAGGAGAGTGTGGGTTCAGCATGGGACCCAGCATCAGAATTGCACCGGCATCATTAGCAACGTTGGTGAGGTGGGTCCAGAGATGGCTCCTAAAGAGTGTGGACTCTTATGTTGGTGGGTCTGGCACAGGTGACACCAAGGCAATGGGGGTGGGGGTTGACATTGCATGTGTCATTGGTGAGCCAGCTCAGGGCTCAGGACTCTCTTTCAGTTACATCTTTTATCCTTCCTATTCTTAAAGTATTCAAACTGGTACCAGATGCTGAAGCTTTTTCCCTATTTAAAGTGACTTTAAATAAACCATTCATCATTCATTCAATCATTTTTCAGTTGCACAGCACAAAAATATTTCAGCTTTTATTTTTTCACAGGAAAGCCTGACTCTGAAGCTTGTTTGTTTCGAGTTTTTTTTTGACAACCCCATTATGCAATGTTGAGATATTGAGTTGGGAAAGTCTGGCTGTACTGCTGATTCTACCTAGAGTTGGAAAAAAAAGTGTAAATAGGGGGAGTTCTGAAATTGCTCGTTAAGTTCCATAAGGTAACAAACAATAGGCCAACAAATACATAAATTAGTGTTGAAACTGTCTCAGATGTTATAACACTCACAATCAATTTAGAGTACAATGTTGTGTGAACAAAATACAATCTGAATAAACTAAGAGTTGCCTGGAACATATTGTACCATTACAAAGTCTACTTTCTTGTTTCTATAGCAACACAGAGACATATAAATGTAGCGTTCTGAAATAGTTCTCTTCAAATGATATTCAAATCTTCAATAATGCAAAATTCAGAATAAAACTACAGAAAAATAAAATATATCTCAAATACTATTTCGCTTTGTTTAGATTTTGGAATGACAGCAATTAAAAAGGAATCACTTGTAAAATATTTGCATCCTATAATGGTGAAAAATACTAGCAGCCTATAATTCTAGAACCCGCGGGTAAGTATGAAAAATTATTCAAAATGGAGTTAGGGATTCTACTTATTATTATAAATGAAGACAGTTCTGAAATATTGAAAAGATGTGTCAGAATTATCAATCATAGCTTGCTGTGCATTGTCTTGTTATTCATACACTTACAAACTGCCCTTGTCAAATGCAACAGAAATTCATTGTAAACGCTCTCATTTCAGCTAGTTTTTAAGTGTTCATGCTTTTAAAGATGACTTTGCGAATAGCTGTTTATTACTTTGAACCTGAAATAGCTGCAGGTACAAATTGAACTAACCATCTGTACGCACCTCATATGATAATGTAGCAAGGGTTCTTTATCTATAATACAGCTAAAGTGGATTACAAAATCATAGTGAATCACTGAACCAATGACGAACTGTCTGAAATTCACTTTGCTCAAATTTATTTATGCAATTACTCAGTATATGTAGGGAAAATGCACTTTTACTGCAGTAAAAGGCAGAAATAATCTTGCACAGTCAAATTGATTTAGTTAAGCAGTTGTCAACGGAAACTGTACACTGCATAAGATGAAAAAGGAACTCCCCGTGTCATATGAAGTGGGTTCAGAATTATTTAAAAATAAGTAAAATTGGAACAGTTATTTGAGGATATGTGTTATTAAAAGAATATATATGAAGGATAATATTAAAGTTTTAAGCAACATTGAGATTTATGCCTGCTCTCTGTCCCTATCAGGATAGCAATGAAAGATAATAACATTCTGAAGATTTTATATATATATATATGTATAAACTCCAAAATAAGCACCGGGATCACAACATGGGGTAAATATAGGTCCATTACTTTTGATGGAAACTAAAGGTTGACTTTGACTGCTTACAGTTTCAAATGACTTTAGCATTCAGCCAGTGCTCACCTACAGTGCACAGAAAGCCATGTGAGGCTATAGCCTGCACTATTGAAAGCATTTTCCTTTAAAGGGGAGCTGCATTGTGGCCACAGCATGTACAAAATCATTTCTGAACCTACACTGACAAGGGAAACATTGAAGAATACCTTGGCATGAGAGAGAGCTAGCTCCACAATTTTCTGACACTATGCTGGAAGCCTTGATCAAAGGGGGATGAGAAGTACCATTGGTCAAACTCTCAAGGCCGTGGGAACAAAACTGTGACTGTCAGTGCTCAGAGTCTGCCTGGGGTGCTGAAAAAGTGCAATAATCTCATATGTGTAGCCCATTGGGTTTGGTGCTACTGCCATAGTGCAACTTAGTATCATCACTTCCAACTCTCCAGCAGATACTCAAATATCTTGCTGTAAGAATAAAAAAGTGAACAATATCAGCTTTTTTAGCTGGCCGTAATAACATTGTTTAATAAAGCTGTGTGGACAGACTCAACACTTTCATCAACAATAGACTCCAAAGAGGCAATCTGGACTCACACGTGGATGAAGACAGTCATACATTACATAATCTGTGTCAATACTTTCATAACAATGAAAAATTAAGTTACATTCTTTAAGCTTGGCAAAATGTTTGTATGCTATCAATGCTTATTCAACTGACAGATGGACAGGTCGGAGGAGCAGTCTTTCTGACTGCTTATCAAGTATGCATGCCTACTTTAGGCTACTCTTCGAAATCAATTAATTCAAGGGCTTCAATTCCCTGTGAGCACTCATTGAAATGTAATTGGCCCATGAATATTTGTCCATTAATATTTTTCTGGACTGTTTGAAGTGTGACTTAGCTGTATTGTCTGACAGAAGCTCACTAAGTTCAACATGGGAATTGCAATCCTGATGCAATTTTCCTGAGTCCAGGATAAGACACCCAAGGAACTTGACAGCAGGAAAATGAGCTGACGTTGCAGTGTTTTATTCGGTTGCATAACTAATCCCATCCTCTGCGAAATTTCTGGAACAAAAGGCAACACAATAGTTTGTTTAGGAGTATGATATTACTGAAATAAATGTTTTCAAGCACATTATCTTCTTTACTTTTAAAGATAATATCCCTTTCTGACGAAAATGAGACCAGAACTTCAGGAGGCAAAGATTGATATGCTGAAATCTTCCCTTGATAATGAGGCCCTCAGTCTTTTGCTGAATGAGTTACAATAAAGGTAACAAAATTAAATGGGCATTGGACAACAGGAATAATCAGCTCACAGTGTTACTGTATTTTCCCCTAATTTCCATAGGTCACAGAAGCAAATTAAGAAGATATTTGCTAACTTCAGGAAGTGTGGATAGTAAGTGCTTCCAGGATGGGCTGATTCAATGTGCATTCCCACAGTATCACACAAACGTTAGTCTCACTGAAACTATCATTCATTCTGTACCTCATGTAATGCCATTCAGGATTTAATCTTTCTTTGATCAGTCAATGTTGTAAAATGGAAACTGTCCACTTTTGAGTTAGAATCAAAAGTCGATAATGTCGAAAGGTGTTTTTTTACATCTTTAAGTGTGACAATATTTAACTCTGTGCAGTCACCGTTTCCAATAGATTATTAATGAATGCCCTGTGACATGCCACTGATAAATGGGCTGATAGCTGTTTTAAAATGATCATGCCATACTGTTGCTGAATATATTATTCGGGTGGTGAAATTCTACCTTCTATTAAGGGCAAACATTAATTTATTGTTTAAAATACAGCAATTAAGCTCACGTAGTTTGCTTGCTCCTAGATTACAGATTGGAGGCTTTGTTTGACATTTTTGAAATTATAATTAGGACAATCATCCAATTTAGAGACATTCAGCTCCTGTATTTTTATTTCTTTGCTTCATTAAGAATGAGACATGGAAGTTTATGTGTGATACATGGATACAACATGGTGGAGCATTGTGCTAGCTTGATTAGGAAAAATGCATTATCTCAGAGTTCCCTAGCCATAACATTTAGACAAAAATGCTGAAGGTTTCTCCTTGTCACATGTTACAGTTGTTAACTGTTTAATTTAATTTACTTCAAAATAGTGGTGGCCAAGTAGCAGCATATAGCATTGGTTCCTCAGCCCAGGAGCCCGTTGCTTATCTACTAAGCTTGCCTTTACTACTCTCTTTTCCTCCTTTTCTGTTGTTAAGGTCACTCAGTTAGTATATACACAGAAGATAAATTCAAATTCATTTACCTTCATTTTAAAAGCTTCAGCCATGAGCTTCTCCTGAGTGGCTGTTGCTTTCTGACGGTCTTTCTCAATGTGTTGGTCTCAGCTTGCGGTGTGGTCTCTATTGGAGCGGTTGTTCCAGTTTGTGATCTTGACGGCTGTCCAGCTTAAATTTAAATCTTCGTTGAGAGCTTCTGCCTTGGTTTGGTGATGTCTCACCATTTTGATTTATCCATGGGTAGCAGCCCAGTCATCCAATGGCCCAGCATTTTTTTAACTGGTGTTCTTGGTGGTGGTATTTCTTCACAGGCTCTCAACCCAATGGTGTGATGTCCCAGCGTTTCAGTTTTTGTCCAATCATGTCATTCTCATGTCGCTTTCCTCAAGACCGGGAGCCTTTAAATGGACTTTGTTGAACTTTGTCTGAAATTTGCTTAATTTTACATAGGCACCATGGTAGGACGTGTTGATAGCATAGCATACAAACATTTTGCCAAGCTTAAAGAATGTAACTTAATTTTTCATTGTGTTTTTATTGTAAAAATACATATGACAATAAATTCCAATTCTAGTTCTAATTGCAAGACAAGTTATGCTTCCTGCTTCATTGACAGTGAGTGGTGGTCCTGATAGATGGGGATCGTTTTTCCACAGGACCTCCAGAGGAGATTACACTTCCAGACCCTGCCAACCTGGTCCCAAGTTGCCAGCCAGGACAATGGGGGAGCAGAGAGAAGATAATGGCACTGAGTCTTGCAGAGCACAGAAGGTCATTGACCTTCTTACGACATTGCTCGGCATTTCTCTGGATGGTGGAAACAGCACTAAGCCAGATGGCTATCTCAGAGAGTGTATGGTGATGGGGCATCCTCTTCCATTCCTAAGGGAAGAGGACAATCCTCCTCTGCACTTCCCCGTCTACCAGGGCCTTAAGGTCCCACCTGGCAAAGCAGGGTGCCAACTTCCCTTGTCCTCTATCTTTGGGCAATTCACACAAGCTGAGCAGGGCAGCTCCAGGCTGACAGTACTTGACTTGGTACACACAACTGCATTGAAAACATGACACCAGTGCCTGGTTCTCCAGGAGCTCCCAACAGTGGTGAATACTTCTGTCTCTGGTAAGAGGGAAGATAAGACAAGCAGCACTCCATAGGGGTGCGGTGCATAAGTAATGAGGCATGTTTCAGAAAACAGCATGAGAATTCCTCATCCTTACAAAGAGAATCCCTGTATGAAACCTGACAAAATTAATGTTTAGCTATTTCTGGTAAAGTGCAGCTCTTGTATTTCCTGGACTGTAGAAGATCAAAATGAAGTGTTTTAAGGTGACTAAATGATTTGATGGGGGTAACCAGAAAATCACATCACATATATCATGGTCACAAATCTGTAAAATTAATCTACACACAAATTCCTACATACCTCTCCAAGTCCTCAGTCATACCAATTTTGAGAGCTGATCTACAACAAATTATGCATAACTCAGTAACCCAACAATGTTACTAATGCATCTTGCAATGAAACAAATGTCTGTTTCCTGAATTTCCAAAATAGGACCAAGCTAGAATCTTGAAATAATTCCTCGAGTCAACCGAGAAAATGGGACAAAACCTGCTGCTATGAGGAATGTAATAATGATTTTTGATAGCTGTTCCCCAGAGACTGGAGGATAATTGGCAGAGTTCCTGGGCCTCCTTTGCATTTTTGCCTTTGTAAAGATTTCGACAGCTGTCTCAGGCTTTAGTCTTGCCAAGGTTTCAGGAAATGGCCACATCTACATGATTCTGATGAAGTAGTCCCCAAAAGGATCAATTACGTGCAACAAAATTATGTTAACTTCTGAATAGCCCATGTGTCCTTTTCTGATGGGCCTTTCCAGGATCTCCTTTGCTTCATCAGAGTAACATGGTGCCATTCTGATATTTTAGCCAGCTCATCAGACCAACCACTACTGGAAGAGTCAACAGCCTTACCTATTTGGCACAGCCAATATTGTATCCCAAACCCTCCATCATATTCACTTACCATTCTATCAATCCACCATATATGTATATATACTGTAGTATGCCAGTACACACTGGGAGATTCTGCCATTTTTCTGATGATAATATGGTCAAATGGAATTTCAGAACCCTGGTTTTTGAATGCACTGAAAGTCAAATTATCATTTTGAACCTTAAACAAGGCAGCCTGTAATTATATCTGTTGTGTACATGTAAAACTGAGCTTCGTTTAGCACTACCAGCCTTTTCTGATGTTGCTCACCATGCAAGCTACATTTTAATACAATACCCAAGAAGCAGAAATGGTTAAATGATAAACTAACCAGTATGTCGGGTGATGGTGTGCAAATTCTTTCCTTGATCTAACAGTGATTAATTGTGATTTGGCAGGCTGTGGTATACCTCCTCCCAGAAGTCGTTAAAAAGATTTTTTCTGAGCTTTCTGCGCTAGTGATGAACTCTTTCCCATGTGGAACTCCAGACAGCACCTGTCATAGAGGTCAGCTGCTGATCTCGAGTGCACGTTCCATTTTACCCAATTACATATTTAGTTTGAGCTCTTACACTAACCAACTGGGTATATTATCGGTTGATCTCAGTAAATCCCAGCAGGACAGTCATTTATTTGGCAGAATATCATACTCTTCCTCTACAATGCTGAAGTAGGCATGGTCGACCTGGATTCATTTTCATTTACTCCCACCAAGCAGATACAGGACAATGCCAGAATGAAATTAGAAACTTTGCAATTACCATCCCATTCCCAGTGAGCAGCAGGTAATCATCATTTCCATTGGTCCATAAAATGGGTGATCCCGAAACATTCCAGAAATGATATGGATATCCATTAGCCATTACAATAGGGTCTTATGATATTAATAGAACCCTGATGTAATTTTGAGATGCTAATAGGTGAAGCATGAACCATGAATGCTTCACTCCTTCTTTTGTGTTCTCAACCCAGCCTCAAAGTGTCTGCTGTGGGCTATTGAAAACATTTATGTTTTAACAAAGCTGCCAGAGAAATAGTCCTCTTCTACCTGACACTTTGCAATCTTCTTCAGAGGCTAAAATGCCCCCTCCCTCATCAACTTGCCTGGATCTTGAGTGTTTAAAGGTAATAGCAAAAATAAATGCGATGCAATTAGATTAGTTTTGCATGGACAGCTAATACATGCTGGGTTATGTCTGCTTCTGAATGTCTGATCATTCACTATCTGTATTTCATAGGGAAGGCATTCACAGAGTTCAGCTGAAGTCCATTATTAACCTTGCACCACATCAATCCAACAACTCTCTGAGCTAAAAGTGAAACATTTTTAGGCCCCAGGAACGATGAAAGGAGAATTGCATTGTTAGGATAGATCTATACCCTGAAACATTCAGTGATATGGTCTGAAGTTAGCATTCACTCAGTTATTACATTATTGCCCAAATGTCCGTGAAGCATTTTTGAAAAATTAACTAACCCTGCTGAGAACGCTTAAAGTATGGCCAAACCACGTCTGCTTTTGAATGAGTTCTCTTCAATATATTAATATAACATCTACCACAGGAAGCCCAAGTTGGAAACAACCAAAAGCACCAGCAATGAGACCATCCTCCTGCAAGGCCAATTTTATTATGTTGACGATGTTGTAACTGTCCGAGTTTATTTAGCAAAGAAATGTCTCATTGTGACACTCCATGCATCCTCTGTTGCTTCTCAGCTGACACCTCAACTTTTTCCTTATTTTTTTTACCGTATAGTTCATTTGCCACTCCCTATTAACTGTTTCTGCTTCTAAGGAGGGAGATGGATCGAAACTGATGTCCAGATTATTGAAACCACATGTCAACACAGATTGGATGGCCCAGCCAGCTACTGGTTCAGATGGCAGGAACATCTTGAGAAGCCCTAGACAAATAGAGATGGCACCTATATTAGAATATGCATGCCTAAAATGTGTTAAGCATAGAGGGCCAATGATTGTATATTAATTCTAGAAGCTGCTGCTATGCAGATGTGTGTTAACTTGAAGATAAAACAATTTTTAAAAAAGTTTGTGAGCACTTCTGTTATTCTCTTGGCATTCCTTCACAAAGATTTGAGGAACGTTGTTTTCATCAGTTGCAGGCCTGCTGGAGGCTAGTCAGGTCTATGTATTAACAACTGCTTCTTCCAAAGACAGTGTGAGTGAAGGTGTAGGCACTGCTGGAGCATTTAAACTTTTGTTTTTCACTTTTATGCTGGTTCTTTGCTCAGTCTCCAAAGATTCTGCGTCACACCCAACGTAGCATCGCCCAGCACCATGACCTATAATTTCTAGCGATGGTCTATGTAGCACACAGAAAGGGACTTCTTCAAAATGTCTTTGAAACATATGTATGGGACAGCTTCCTGTTCAACCTGATCTTGGGCAGGCAACTGTCACCCATCCAAGCCACATAACCAACACAATCCAATTGACTTTTCAGGAGAATGGTCTTGACGCTGGTGATTTTGGCTGATTCCAAGACTTAAATGTTTATGATGCAGTTGTTCCAGTGAATCCTGAGAATGCTGTGCAGGAAGGGCTGATGGAACTGCTGTAGAAGGTGTACGTCACAGCACCGTACAGAGGGGTGGTGAGGTCTACCACTTTATATATTTTTGAGTCTGGTCTATGCTCTGAGGCTGTGATTGCTCCACACTTGCTAATAGCGAGTCTGCTAAAAGTGTCATTTGCCTTTGAAAGTCTATTAGGTAAAAACAATGACTGCAGATGTTGGAAACCAGATTCTGGATTAGTGGTGCTGGAAGAGCACAGCAGTTCAGGCAGCATCGCAGGAGCAGCAAAATCGACGTTTCGGGCAAAAGCCCTTCATCAGGAATAAAGGCAGTGAGCCTGAAGCGTGGAGAGATAAGCTCGAGGAGGGTGGGGGTGGGGAGAGAGTAGCATAGAGTGCAATAGGTGAGTGGGGGAGGGGATGAAGGTGATAGGTCAGAGAGGAGAGGGTGGAGTGGATAGGTGGAAAAGGAGATAGGCAGATAGGACAAGTCTGGAGAAGTCATGGGGACAGTGCTGAGCTGCAAGTTTGGAACTAGGGTGAGGTAGGAGAAGGGGAAATGAGGAAACTGTTGGAGTCCACATTAATGCCCTGGGGTTGAAGTGTTCCGAGGCTGAAGATGAGGCGTTCTTCCTCCAGGCTTCTGGTGGTGAGAGAGCGGCAGTGAAGGAGGCCCAGGACCTCCATGTCCTCGGCAGAGTGGGAGGGGGAGTTGAAATGTTGGGCCACGGGGCGGTGTGGTTGATTGATTGGTGCGGGTGTCCCGGAGATGTTCCCTAAAGCGCTCTGCTAGGAGGTGCCCAGTCTCCCCAATGTAGAGGAGACCGCATCGGGAGCAACAGATGCAATAAATGATATTAGTGGATGTGCAGATAAAACTCAAGGTGAAAGGAAAGGCTGGTAGGTATAGGGAATGCTGGATGACTAGAGAAATTGAGAATTTGGTAAAGAAAAAGAAGGAAGCATATGTCGGGTATAGGCAGGATAGATCAAGTGAATCCTTAGAAGAGTATAAAATCAGTAGGAGTATAATTAAGAAGGAAATCAGGAGGGCAAAAAGGGGACATGAGATAGCTTTGGCAAATAGAGTTAAGGGGAATCCAAAGGGCTTTTACAAATACATTAAGGACAAAAAGATAACTAGGGAGAGAATAGCGCCCCTCAAACATCAGCAAGGTGGCCTTTGTGTGGAGCTGCAGGAGATGGGTACATACTAAATGAGTATTTGCATCAGTGTTTACTGTGGAAAACACCATGGAAGATATAGAATGTAGGGAAATAACTGGTAATATCTTGAAAAATGTCCATATTCCAGAGGAGGAAGTGCAGGATGTCTTAAAATGCATAAAAGTCGATAAATCCTCAGGACCTGATCAGGTATACCCTAGAACTCTGTGGGAAGCTTGTGAAGTGATTGCTGGGCCCCTTGCTGAGATATTTATATCATCGATAGTCATAGGTGAGGTGCCGGAAGACTGGAAGCTGTCTAAAGTGGTTACACTATTTAAGAAACGTGGTAAGGTCAAGGCAGGAACTACAGACCAGTTTGGGATATCTGGTTAGCACAGATGAGTTGGACCGAAGGGTCTGTTTTCATGACTAAAACTTCACACAGTATTCCACATGTGGTCTCACAAAAGCCCTATTAATTGTCCTAAGACTTCTTATTCTTTTACTCAGGTCCCCTTGTAATTTTTAATCCCCCTGTAATCTCATGTAGGTTCACCATTTGAAATTGAGACTCGGGAATTCAATGATGACTGAAATATTGGTGAAAATATTGCGAGCCACATAGTTCCCATGTCTTTAACAGCTCACTTAGTGCTGCATGCTGAATTGATTTGTTTTACAATAAGTCAACATATCTTTGATGATAGGTAGTTGCTATAGCTACGGATGTTCATATAACAACAAGTGCCAATGAGTTGTCTTCATTGAAACCTGGAATAGTTGTTTTCCATGCCTGGGGCAGCCTAAGGTTTAGTTGACTGATATTCTTTAAAATGAACTGGATAAATACCTTTTCAACCTCGAGGCATCCCAGGCCATCACAAAGAAACATGAAAAGCTCGTCCATGAACTTACTTTTGTTGATAACTCTGCTCTTGTGACCCACAGTCAGTCTTGCAACTCTTAACAATGCATTTTTCCAAGGCAGCACAACTCCTTGGAGTCAAAATCAGTTTCAATAAAACTTAAGTCCTGCTTCATTTGATTGCCCAAGATGTAAACAAGTCACCAAGCTTGGTCATTGAGCATACTGAGCTGAGTTTTGTCAAGTCATTTATGAATGACTTGAAATTAGTAAATTTTTTGTTTGGAGTGCGTTATCTTGTTTGGTGTCACCACAGACAAGGAAGTGGACAATTCCATCTCAAACATCAAAAACTGTAAGTACAACAAACTTTTATCTACCCACCTCCATAACCAGTGCTCCTCAAACATTCCAGAAGATTCCCCTGGCCTCGGACACTACTCAGGCGCCGTTAGCCATGCGGCTGATGCAGCTGCCACCCTCACGCTGATGGATGATGTCACTTCCGCCCCCATCATGGTCACTCCCACAACCACTTCCGTCCCTCACGATTCCTCATGCATCACACGTGATATCACTTCCGCCCCTCACATCATCACTGATGCCACACGCTCAGTGACTTCCGCCACCCCTACAGCCGTGGTCACTACCACTTCCGCCCCCACCAGCGCCACTCACCTGCATTCTGCTGACACATCCCCCACAGACTCCACTGTCACTATCCCCACCCCCCAGAACCCCGAGGGGAACACTACCCCATTCATGACTCCACCCCCATTCCCCCCACCATCACACCCACTCCAGTTACCGGCTCCGCCCCCACTCCCAGCTCCACACCCACACCAGATCCCAGCTCCCAGCCCTGCCGAGTTTTCACCATTCCTCCAGACCTTCCCCTCACTGAGGGCGAACGATCAGTCCTCAGCAAAGGACTCACCTTCATCCCCCTCTGTCCACACATCAATGAATTTAATACACGCCGTGACGTTGAACAATTCTTCCGTCGTCTCCGCCTCCAAGCTTACTTTCACAATCGGGATTCCCGCCCACCTTCCGAGGACCCCTTCGCCCACCTCTAACACACTGCATCCACCTGGACACCCCCTACTGGCCTATTACCTGCCCTCGACCTCTTCATTTCCAGCTGCCGCCGGGACATTAACCGCCTCAACCTGTCTACCCCCCCCCACCCCCACTCCAACCTCTTACCCTCACAACGCGCAGCCCTCCAATCCCTCTGCTCCAATCCCAACCTCACCATCAAGCCAGTGGATAAAGGGGGCACAGTGGCAGTCTGGTGCACTGACCTCTACACCGCTGAAGCCAAACGCCAATTCGAGGACACCTCTTACTACTGCCCTCTCGACTATGACCCCAACCCCCCATCACCAAACCATCATCTCCCAGACCATACAGAACCTCATCACCTCAGGAGATCTCCCACCCACAGCTTCAAACCTCATAGTCTGGGAACCCCGCACTGCCCAGTTCTACCTCCTTCCCAAGATCCACAAGCCTGACCACCCTGGCTGACCCATCGTCTGAGCATGCTCCTGCCCCACTGAACTCATCTCTACCTACCTCGACACTGTCCTATTCCCCCCAGTCCAGGAACTCCCCACATACGTTCGAGACATCACCCATGCCCTCCACCTCCTCCAAGACTTCCGTTTCCCCGGCCCCCAACACCTCATCTTCACCATGGATATCCAATCCCTCTACACTTCCATCCACAATGACCGGGGCCTCCAAGCCCTCTGTTTTTCCCTCTCCAGATATCCCCAACAGTACCCTTCCACCGACACTCTCATTAGTTTGGCCGAACTGGTCCTCACCCTTAACAATTTCTCCTTCGAATCCTCCCACTTCCTCCAGACCAAAGGAGTAACCATGGGCACACGTATGAGCTCCAGCTATACCTGCCTCTTTGTTGGCTACGTAGAACAGTTGATCTTCCGTAATTACACCGGCACCACTCCCCACCTCTTCCTCCGCTACATTGATGACTGCATTGGCACCACCTTGTGCTCACGTGAGGAGGTTGAGCAATTCATCAACTTCACCAACACATTCCACCCTGACCTTAAATTTACCTGGACCATCTCTGACACCTCCCTCCCCTTCCTGGACCTCTCCATCTCCATTAATGACGACCGACTTGACACTGACATTTTTTACAAACCCACCGACTCCCACAGCTACCTGGATTACACCTCTTCCCACCCTACCTCTTGCAAAAATGCCATCCCGTGTTCCCAATTCTTCCACCTCCACCGTATCTGCTCCCAGGAGGACCAGATCCACCACAGAACACACCAGATGGCCTCCTTCCTGACAGGAATATCCTGTCTCTCGACTCTCGTTGTCTCATTTCTGAAGGCTTCCCATTTTCCAGCAGCTCCTTTACCTGTGAACATCTGCTCAGCTTTTGAAAGTTCTTGCCCAATACCGTCAAAATCAGCCTTCCTCCAATTCAGAATTTCATCTTTTATATCTGGTCTATCCTTTACCATCACTATCTTAAAACGAATAGAATTATGTTTGCTGGCCCCAAAGTGCTCCCCCACTGACATCTCAGTCACCTGCCCTGCTTTATTTCCCAAGAGTAGGTCAAGTTTTGCATCTTCTGTAGTAGGTATGTCCACATACTGAATCAGAAACTTTTCTTGTACACACTTAACAAATTCCTCTCCATCTAAACCCAAAACATTATGGCTGACCCAGTCTAGGTTTGGAAAGTTAAAATCCCCTACCATAAATACCTTATTATTTTTACAGATAACTGAGATGTCCTTACAAATTTGTTTCTCAATTTTCCACTGACTATTAGGGAATCTATAATACAATCCCATTAAGGTGATGATCCCTTTCTTATTTCTGAGCTCCACCCAAATAACTTCCCTGGATGTATTTCTGGGAATATCCTCCCTCAGCACAGCTGTAATGCTATCCTTTTTCAAAAATGCCACTCCCCCTCCTCTCTTGCCTCCCTTTCTATCCTTCCTGTAGCATTTGTATCCTGGAACATTAAGCTGCCAGTCCTGCCCATCCCTGAGCCATGTTTCTGTAATTGCTATGTCCCTGGGTTCTTTGTTAGCCCTTCTGCATTGAAATAAATGCAGATTAATTTATCAGTCCTACCTTGTTCTCTGCTTTGTCCCTGCCTGCCCTGACTGACTCGATTCTTTTCTCAACTGTACCAGTCTCACAGTGATCTCTTTCCTCACTATCTCCCTGGGACCCACCCACCTCACAAGTTTACATCCTCCTGAGCAGCTCTAGCAAATCTCCACCAGTATATTAGTCCTCTTCCAATTTAGATGCAATATGTCCTTCTTGTACAGGTCACTTCTACCCCAGAGGAGATTCCAATGATCCAAAAATGTGAATCCTTCTCCCATACACCAGCTCCTCAGCTATGCATTCATCTGCTCTACCCGTCTCTTCCTACCCTCATTAGCTTGTAGCACCAGGAGTAATCCAGATATTACTCTTCTCGAGGACCTCCTTTTTAAATTTCCGTCTAAATCTTTATATTCTCCCTTCAGAATCTCATCCTTTTCCCTTCCTATGTCCTTGGTTCTAATGTGTACAATGACTTCTTGCTGAGCCCTCTCCCCTCTGAGACATCCTTGATCCTGGCACCAGGGAGACAACATACTATTCTGATTTGTCATGGCTGGCCACAGAAACATCTGTCTCTGCCCCAGACTACAGAGTTCCCCAACACAATCAATCTCTTGGAACCCAACGTACCTCTCATTGCATTAGAGCCAGTCTCAATACCAGAAACTTGGCTGTTCATGTTATGTTCCCCTGAGAATCCATCACCCCCTACATTTTTGAAAACAGCAAACTTGTTTGAAATGGCGATAGCCACAGAAGACTCCTGCACTACCTGCCTACCTCTCCTGGAGTTAATTCATCTATGTGACTGTATCTGCAACTTTTTTCCCTTCCTATAACTGCCATTCATCACATCCCCTTGCTCTTGTAAATTCATCATTGCCTCTAAATGTCTCTCCAACCGATCCATTCAATCTGATAGGATTCGCAAACAACGGCATTTATTGCAGATATAATCCTCAATAACATGTAAACTCTCTCTCGATTCCCACATCCCACAAGAAGAGCATATCACTCTACTAAAGGTCATTTTTGCTTCTTCCAATCTGCAGATACAGACAATAGCACCATCTTTTTCCTTTACAAAACACTGCTCCAGACTAATGAAAAGTTGAGTAAATTGGCCATTTACTCTGATCATTTAGAATCAGAAGAGAAATTATTTATTCAAACTATTGTGAAATTTTGAGCATTCCCTACACCCGAAACCTATGAATGTTCTATCATTGAATAAACTTGAAGCTGGAATAGGGATATATTATCACTTGAGGAATCAAAGGGCATGGGGAGGAGTGAATACATTGAATTGAAGCCCAAAATCAGCTATGATCATATTGAACTGCAGAACAAGCTTGAAGGTCCCTTATCTATTGTTGCTCGTATTTCTTGTGTTCTTGTTTACTTGTGTTAATATGTATTTTCTTTCAATAAAAGTGTTGTTTGGGTTACACTGATGAATGATAAGAGTGGCAGGGATTTCCAGCTTACTTTATTATTAATTATCCATAAAAAGCTAATGAACATTCTAGATAATGCAAATGAGTTATTCTAATACAATTTCAATAATTAATAATTTGTAGAGCATTCCTTACCAACAACAATATCAGGATCCACAGTACATGGAGTGGATATTAACTCTGTGAGTTTACTGTGGTTGATATTTTAATCAGGAACCCTAAAAAACATTCTAGATACTGAAATTGATGTGTTCTAAAACAATTTCAATAATTAACAACATGTACACCTTTACTTACGCAAAGACCTATCTTTGTGGATAGTCTGTATAAGAATCCATAGTAAATGCAGGAGGGTATACATTCCGTGAGATTTACTGTGGTTGATATTTCAATTCAGAATCCTGATCAGTCTGTATAAGAATCCATAGTAAATGCAGGAGGGTATACGTTCCGTGAGATTTACTGTGGTTGATATTTCAATTCAGAATCCTGATCAACCTCTTGTTTCTGACTCAGCTTCATCATTGCTAAAAGTTCAAAGAGTAAATGTGATGTAGTTCCTTCTTGTATCACTTAGCTGTAACCCACACCGCACATTGCCTCAACATTTTTTCCTTTCATTTGTTTGAACAATGAAGGCGTTTACTATGGTAACCACAGAAAATTAATTAATTCCAAAGCTTCTGGCCTAGGTTTTCTGCAGACAGACATCCATTGCAGCTCCATTTCATGTACTGATATTAATAGAAAGTAGACAGGCATTTCATTCCAAACAAGAGAAAGTGAGGGCTCTTATCCAAAACATCGATTCTCCTGCTTCTCGGATGCTGCCTGATCTGCTGTACTTTTCCAACGCTCCGCTCTCGATTTCATTCCAAACAGTCCATTTTGCACTTTGGATCTCATTCATTAAGAATGAGCTGACCAATGCAGAGTTGTTGTCTCAAATACTTCATGTAACTATGCACTTCAGGAAGGGATATTCCACATGTTGTTTTTCTCATCATCATGGCATAATTGCCATCATTATTTTAAAAACATGGGAAAATAGCCTTTCATCAGTGGGAAATCCTTAATAAGCATATTGAAATATTAGCACTTCAACCATATTAGGAACGCTTGGATTGGCTCCTAGACTGTTGAGACTGTTTACATCAACTGTTTACTGAGAAATCCCATCACCATTAGCAGTACCATTAGATTTATAAATGTATGGATCAATAGATGGCTAGATGCACCAGAGCTATGTCATCTACTGCAAGAACGTAAGCAGTTTATGAGAAGCAATTAGCAATGGATCATAAAGTTCATCGAAAGTGCAGGTAAAAACTCAGCAGGCCAGGCAGAATCGATGGAAAGCAGCAGAGTCAATGTTTCAAGTCGATTATTTTTCAACAGAACTTTGAAAAAGTTTTCAAAAAAAACTTTCAGAACATTATTCCTCCTCTTCGAATATAGTCTATTAATTCTATCTTGCAACTTTCTTTTCACATCATAGCTCCTTCCGTCTGTTCAAACCTGAATCTGTGCAAATGAGTCAACCTTGGAAGATTAATGCAAATTCCACTTGAGGTGGTCTAAAACGTGCAGTTAGCAAATCGTAATATCGCAACGCCATCATTGTGTCACAGAATCACTAAATTGTTATGGTACAAAAGGAGACCCGGTCATCCCATTGTGTCTATGTTGGCTGTCTGTACATTTTGACACATTACCCATCCCCTGCCTTCTCCCTGCAACCTTGCCATATTAATGAGGCCTGGAATACTGCATGCTTTATTATGAACTCTGTCTACCTGTCCTGCTACCTCTAATAGCTTGTGTATATGTATACCAAGGCCTCTCTGTACTCCTTCTAGAACAGTACACTTTATTGTATACTGTCTCTCCATATAATCTGTACCAATTATGTTTTAAGAACCCAACATGTTCAACCAATCTATTTATTTTATGCAAAATTCTTATTGCTGCTGGTCAGAATGCTGCTCAGTAAGTATCTGATTAATAACTCTGACATAAGTTAGAATTTTCCTCAAAGTCTTTACCCGTTTAACAGTGGTGCTGCAGTAGCTGAGGGGCAGAAAATAACCAACATAATTCTTTTCACCCATTAGATTTTCCAGCAGTGGCTAAGTCAGCAAACAGATAAACTCATCTTAATACAGGTTGACATATTAAATTAAGGCAATAATGTCACGGTGATATGCTAGCTCATTTGTTTCATTTATAACACTAGATGTAATTAATGAAACAGCCGAGCAAAGCTTTAGAAAAGATAGAGGGGGAATTTAAGGTCAACAAAGGCAGAAACACCAAAGAGATGCTCACCCAAATTGAGCTAAATATGGGAATGCAGTGAGGTTGTGGTAATAATTGGACAAGTAATCCAGAACCCTAAGCTCATTTTCTGGAGACACGCATTCAAATCAGACCACGACAGGTGGTAAAACCTGAATCCGATTAAAATGTAAAAAGGAAGTTGGCCTAATATTAATGGCACAATCATTGAGGTAAAAACCCTTATGGTTCATTCATAATCTTTAGGCAAAGAAATCCGACATCCTGAGCTGGTCTGGCCTGCATAGTGGCAGCAGTGCAGTTGGATCTTAACTGTGTTCTGAGCCATTTGAGATCAGTCATAAATTCTGGTTGGTTAGCAACACCCACATCTCCTGTACAAATTTTCTTAAAAGAAGCAGAATATCAGTGGGGTCTGCACAGAAAATTCACTGCTTCCTGGAACAGTTCTGCTGGTGAAAACAGATGAAACGCTTGAATATCAGGGCTTTAATTTTTATTCTGATAACAGTTTCATTTCAGATTTGTAAGAATCAAACATAAATTCCAGTTGGCAATTACAGGAGTAATGATAATCTCAATAGAACATACAGTGGAGGAAGTTGTGAAAAGTGCACCTTCAAAATATCCCTAGATGGTTACAAATTATTTAGCATACAGAAAGTCTTTTCACCAAATGCACTTAGTCACATGCTAGAGGCAGGCTAGTAAAAGTGGAGGATCAAAGGAAAGGAAGGCCCAACCCTTTCACATCAGCACCTGATTCCAAATATTGAGCCAGCACAACAGAAGGAGTCCTTTAAAGGTTCAGAGCATTGGAAGTGTCTTTGATGCTGTGCAGTCTGTTGTGCGTTGACATTACATCCTTGCATCACAGCATGCTGGTTGGCCTGTCACAGCTGGTTGAACAGACTGCATCTCTTCGTCAATCTGCTGCTAGCACCAGCCTGCCAGAGCTGAAATCTCCTTCCTCAGATATCTGCCAATTGCAATTCAGGATCATGAAATTTGCTGATGCATGTTATTCCACTCACCCCTTGATGTCTCGGCCCAGAATAGTTGCTCTCCAGGGATCTGAAACATTTCAGTGTGTCATACAAAGTAATCCAGTAAGTGACTTTTATGATGCCTTAATCTGATGGCAGAAATCCTTGACACTGAAACCGCTCTTTGCTGGATATTTAGCTTTTTTATTACATCGCTGCCCAACCAAGGGCCAGAAACAATAGCAGGCCATCACATTACAGAAATTTGAGTCAGGAATCCTGCTTTAGCTAAAGAACACAGTGGAACAACAAAACAAGAGTGACTGGGAACTATCTTCTTTTGTGTTTTGTTATGACCAAAATGATAATTAGCTGGGGATTTGTTCAACAAATGAATCCAGACAAGGGAAAACAGCTGATTCTCTAAACTGGGACTGAAACAAGGCGTAGCGCACTGTTCCTAGACTATTTTTTCCGGCAGATTTGGATTTGTTTCATCTGCCGCCAGCACCAAGTGTTGCTATTAATTCTGCAGCTTCCAATCCTCTAGCCATGTTTTGTTGCCTGGAGTTGGCTTTCCCACAGTCACTGCAGTACTGCAACATAAATATTGTCGAGTGGAACATACCAAGTCACAGGAGCAGAAGGTCAGGCATTTATTCTTCACAGTACGTTAGTCTAGTATGCATTTTCTTGGAAATCACATCAGTGCATTTAATTAACTTGATTTTGTCTTGTGTTGTAACATATTTGTCTGAAGGTGAAAAATGAATGTTACTGCTGCCAAATGTAACTTGATTTAAATATGATTCTCATTCGCTTGCATTGGAAATTTGAAATTGTACTCATGCCCCAAGAAGCTAAGCCATTATTCCTCCTTCAGTTGAAAAACCTTGTGTATAATATTATGCAAAGGATGTTGGGTGAGAAATTATTTTTATGCCAAGACTGTCATAAACAGGCAGCCATTGCAATCCTGCACTGCCATTAGTTGGAGGAATGAGAAAATAACGTATACAGTTTAAACATCACACGCTAGAGTAATGATCCTACTCAGAAGTGGTTTCGCTACAATCGCAATATTAAATCTATGGCCCCAAGGAATGAGATTCGAAATCATTTATTAATACAGTGTTACATCCAACGTCAAGATGAAATGGTTCTCTCATTAAACTGGGATTTAACCTAAAATGCACAAAAAAGATAATATTATAATCTATTGTTTTTGTAAATCGCCAATGAAGATATCATAATGAAAACAAATGGAACCAGTGAGCTAGCTAAAATTGAGGATACAGTAGCTCCACTACTGCATTTATTTCTCGACACTGAGCAGTCTTGCATACCCATAAGGATTCCCAATTAGAAGCAGCTTCAGCATCGTAAGCATAACCAAACTCCCTACCTCCAAAGCAAGGACCCTGGAACTGGCAGCATTAGATTTGTGTGGACGATAGGGTGGGTTGTGTGGGAGGGGGGAGGAGGTGGGGTCAGTGCACAGTCAAAGAGATGGGATTTCTCCACCTCTGAAAAAAACGCTAGTTGGCATCTTGGTTAATCAGTGCTGATTGCAATTGCAATCATCTTGAAGTTGTTTTTTCTCTTTTTATCTCCCCTTAACACATGTTCTGGCTAAAACTCACTGAGGCAAAGGATTTGGGAATATGTACCATTTTAAAAAATCCTCATCTCCTGTCGCAATAGCCATTGTGCATGGCCAGTTGAGGTTTCCAATTCCTGCTGAAAGTTCCTGCTGGAAAACCAAAGTAAAGGTCAGTACAAATGCACATCATCAGTCTTCTTCAAGTGTTCCAGGAATAATTGCCTTGAGCTTTCTTGTTAAGTAGTGGATAGAGTTCAGTGTAGCGTGGGCCTTTCAATGCATTTTCACAAGGTCTGACTGTCACCTGTTGTACTGGCGACCCTGGAGAGGTCAATGTTGTCTTTATCATTGAGGAGTGACCTGGGGATTGTGGAAGATTACCAAGCCAGGCTGCTTCCACTGAAGCTGAAGCAGCATCATCATGGATTTACTGGACCCTCTTCTGTTACAGTTCATCAAAGGTCATCTCAACAGAAGACAGAGTACAAAATTCTCTGAGAAATTCTAAGGGTAGAAAGACCCTCTTGGGAGTTACCTACAGGCCCCCAAACAGTAGTATGGATGGAGGGTGTAAGTTGAATAAGGTGCTGAAATTGGCCTGTTGCAAAGATGTTACTACAGTTGTTATGGGGGATTTCAGCATGCAGGTATACTGGGAGAATCAGGGTGGTATTGGACCTCAAGAAAGAGACTTTGTGGAGTGCCTCCGAGATGGATTCTTAGAACAGCTGGTGCTGGAGCCTCCGAGGGAGAAGGCATTTCTGGATCTGGTATTGTGCAGCGAACCAGAATTGATCAGGGGCCTCGAAGTGAAGGAAATAGTGACCATAATACAATAAGCTTCAATCTGCAATTCGAAAGGGAGAGGGTACAATCGGTAGTGACAATATTTCAGTTGGATAAAGGGAACTATGGAGCTATGAGGGAGGAGTTCAATGGTGCAATACCTTAGCAGGAATGACAGTGGAGGAACAAAGGCAGATATTTCTGGGTATAGTGCAGGAGATGCAGGATCAGTTCATTCCAAAAAGGAAGAAAGATCCTAGGAGGAGGCATGGGTGGCTATGGCTGATGAGGGAAGTTAAGAAACATATAAAGTTAAAAGAGAAAAAGTATAACATAGCAAAGATAAGTGGGAAAACGGAGGACTGGGAGGCTGTTAAAGAACAACAGAGGATTACTAAGAAGGAAATACGCAGAGAAAAAATGGCGTACGAAGGTAAACTGGCCAAAAATATAAAGGAGGATAGTAAAAGCTTTTTTAGGTATGTAAAAGGGAAAAAAATGGTTAAGACTAAAATTGGGCCCTTGAAGAAACAGGGGAATATATTACGGGGAACAAAGAAATGGCAGAAGAGTTGAATTGGTATTTCAGATCTGTGTTCACTGGGGAAGACACAAGCAATCTCCCTGAGTTAACAGTGGCTGAAGGACCTGATCTGAAGGGAATTTATATTTGCCAGGAATTGCTGTTGGAGGGACTGTTAGGTCTGAAGGTTGATAAGTCCCCAGGGCCTGATGGTCTACATCCCAGGGTACTGAAGGAGGTGGCTTGAGAAATCGTGGATACGTTGGTGATTATTTTCCAGAGTTTAATAGATTCGGGATCAGTTTCTGCAGATTGGAGGGTGGCTAATGTTGTACCACTTTTTAAGAAAGGAGCGAGAGAGAAAGCAGGAAATTATAGACCAGTTAGTCTGACCTCATTGGTGGGAAAGATGCTGGAGTCTATTATAAAGGACGAAATTACGAAACATCTGGATAGTAGTAACAGGATAGGTCAGAGTCAGCATGGATTTATGAAGGGGAAATTGTGCTTGACTAATCTTCTGGAACCTTTTGAGGATGTAACTCTGAAGATGGACAAGGGAGATCCAGTGGATGTAGTGTACCTGGACTTTCAGAAAGCCTTTGATAAAGTCCCACATAGGAGGTTAGTGAGCAAAATTAGGGCACATGGTATTGGGGACTTGGACTGAAAATTGGTTGGCTGACAGGAAACAAAGAATAGTGATACACAGCTCCATTTCAGAATGGCAGGCGGTGACCAGTGGGGTACTGCAGGGATCAGTGCTGGGACTGCAGCTTTTTACAATATATATTAATGATATAGAAGATGGTATCAATAGTAACATTAGCAAATTTGCTGATGATACTAAGCTGGTTAGCAGGGTGAAATGTGATGAGGATGTTAGGAGATTACAGGGTGACCTGGACAATTTAGGTGAGTGGTCAGATGCATGGCAGATGCAGTTTAATGTGGACAAATGGATGGTTATCCACTTTGGTGGCAAGAACAGGAAGGCAGATTACTACCTCAATGGAATTAATTTAGGTAAAGGGCAGTACAAAGAGATATGGGTGTTCTTGAATACCAGTTAATGAAGGTAAGCATCAAGTACAGCAGATAGTGAAGAAGGCTAATAGCATGCTGGCCTTCATAACAAGAGGGATTGAGTATAGAAGCAAAGAGGTTCTTCTGCAGCTGTACAGCACCCTGGTGAGACCGCACCTGGAATATTGTGCACAGTTCTGGTCTTCAAATTTAAGGAAAGACATTCTGGCTATTGAGGGAGTGCAGCTTAGGTCCACGAGGTCAATTCCTGGAATGGCGGGACTATCTTATATTGAAAGATTGGATACCCTTGAGTTTAGAAGACTGAGAGGGGATCTGATTGAGACGTATAAGATTATGAAAGGATTGGACACTCTGGCAGCAGGAAACATGTTTCCACTGATGGGTGAGTCCCAAACAAGAGGTCACAGCTTAAAAATACGGGATAGACCATTTAGGACAGAGATGAGGAGAAACTTCTTCACCCAGAGAGTGGTAGCTGTGTGGAATGCTCTGCCCCAGAGGGCAGTGGAGGCCCAGTCTCTGCAGTCATTTAAGAAAGAGTTGGATAGAGCTCTCAAGGATAGTGGAATCAAGGATTATGGAGATAAGGCAGGAACAGGATACTGATTGAGGATGATCAGCCATGATCATAATGAATGGTGGTGCAGGCTCGAAGGGCAGAATGGCCTACTCCTGCACCTATTGTCTATTGTCTATTTTAAAAGACGCTGGCTAATGTGGTGCCACTAGTTAAGGACAATGGTAAGGACAAGCCAGGGAACTATAGACCGGTGAGCCTGACATCAGTGGTGGGCAAGTTGTTGGAGGGAATCTTGAGGGACAGGATCTACATTTATTTGGAAAGACGCTGACTAATTAGGGATAGTCAACATGGCCTTAACGGTGGGAAATCAAGTCTGACTAAATTGATTTGTTGAAATAAGTAATGAAGAAGATTGATAAAAGTAGAGCGGTGGACGTGATCTATATGGACTTCGGTAAGGTGTTCGACAAGGTTCCTCATGGTACACTGGTCAGAAAAGTTAGATCACATGGAATACAGAGAAAACTAGCCATTTGGATACAAAACTACCTCAAAAGTAGAAGACAGAATAGAATATCCTTTACTGACACGTGTACTCTGTTCAGTGAAAAGCTTTGACTATGTCTGCCTCTTATGGTGCCATCATTGGTACAAGAACCTAGATACACAGAGAACCATAGAGTCAGAGAGATGTACAGCACAGAAACAGACCCTTTGGTCCAACTCAACCATGCCAACCAGATATCCAAACAAAATCTAGTCTCACTTGCCAGCACCCAGCCCATATATCTCCAAATCCTTCCTATTCATAAACCCATCCAAATGTCTATTAAATGTTGTAATTGTGACAGCTTCCTCTGGCAGCTCATTTCATGTCTCCATAGGCAAGAAATAAGACATCGTTGAGGAATTAACATTACAATCCAGTACAAGATTTCAAATATACATGACACTGTTCCAGAGGTCTCTGTTCCAGGTCTCGCTGAGCGCACCCTGCTCCAGGACTCGCTGTGCGCTGCTCCGGGACTCGCTGCGTGCTGCTCTGGGACTTCTTGGGTGCACACTGCTCCGGGAGTCGCTGCACTCTACTCCGGGAATGACTGTACACACGTTGCTCTGGGACGAGCAGCATAGTGCTCTGCGAGTCGTTGCATGCAGCTCCAGGACACGCTGAGCACATGCTGCTCCAAGAATCGCTGCACGATGCTCCAGGTCTCGTTGCACATCACTCCGGGACTCACTGCACACTGCACCGGGACACACTGTACACTGCTCTGGGACACACTGCACATTGCTCCGGGACTCATTGCACACTGCTCCTGGACTCACTGCACACTGCTCCTGGACTCACTGCACACTGCTCTGGGACACATTGCACACAGCTCCGGGAATCACTGCACACTGCTCCTGGACTCACTGCACACTGCTCCGGGACACACTGCACACTACTCCTGGACTCACTGCACACTGCTCCGGGACTCACTGCACACTGCTCTATGACTCACAGCACACTGCTCCGGGACACAGTGCACACTGCTCCGGGACTCGCTGCACACTGCTCCGGGACATGCTGCACGCTGCTCCGGGACTCGCTACACGCTGCCCCGGGACTCGCTGCACACTGCTCCGGGACTCACTGCACACTGCTCCGGGACACACTGCACACTGCTCTATGACTCGCAGCACACTGCTCCGAGACACAGTGCACACTGCTCCGGGACACACTGCACACTGCTCCGGGACTCACTGCACACTGCTCTATGACTTGCAGCACACTGCTCCGAGACACAGTGCACACTGCTCCGGGACTCGCTGCACACTGCTCCGGGACACGCTGCACGCTGCTCCGGGACTCGCTGCACGCTGCTCCGGGACTCACTTTACACTGCTCCGCGACACACTGCACACTGCTCCAGGACACAGTGCACACTGCTCGGGGACACATTGCACACTGCTCCGTGACTTGCTGCACACTGCTCCGGGACACACTGCACACTGCTCCGGGACAACCTGCACACTACTCCGGGACTCACTGCACACTGTTCCGGGACTCGCTGCACGCTGCTCCGGGACTCACTGCAAACTGCTCCGGGACACACAGCACACTGCTCCGGGACACACTGCACACTGCTCCAGGACACACTGCACACAGCTCCGTGACTCATTGCACACTGCTCCGGGACTCACTGCACACTGCTCCGGGACTCACTGCACACTGCTCCGGGACTCACTGCTGCGAGACACGCTGCACACTTTTCCGGGACTCACTGCACACTGCTCCGGGACACATTGCACAATGCTCCGTGACTTGCTGCACACTGCTCCGGGTACACACTGCACACTGCTCCGGGACTCACTGCACACTGCTCCAGGACTCACTGTACACTGCTCCGGGACTCACTGCACACTGCTCCAGGACTCACTGCACACTGCTCTGGGACACAATGCACACTGCTCCAGGACTCACTGCACAGGGCTCGGGGACACACTGTACACAGCTTCAGGACTCACTGCATGCTGCTCGGGAACACATTGCACACTGCTCCGGAACACACTGCACTCTGCTCCGGGACTCACTGCATGCTGCTCCGGGACACACTGCACACTGCTCCGGGACTCACTGCATGCTGCTCCGGGACATACTGCACACTGCTCCGGGGCACACTGAACACTGCTCCAGGACTCACTGCACACTGCTCCAGGACTCACTGCACACTGCTCCGGGACTCACTGCACACTGCTCCGGGACTCACTGCACACTGCTCTGGGACACACTGCACACTGCTCCGGGACTCACTGCACACTGCTCTGGGACACACTGCTCCGGGACTTGCTGAACACTGTTCCGGGACTCATTGCACACTTTTCCGGGACTCACTGCACGCTGCTCTGGGACACATTGCACACTGCTCCTTGACTTGCTGCACACTGCTCCGGGACACACTGCACACTGCTCCTAGACTCACTGCACTCTTTTCTGGGACGCACTGCACACTGCTCCAGGACTCACCACACACTGCACCGTGACTCACTGCACACTGCTCCGGGACTCACTGCACACTGCTCCGGGACTTGCTGCACACTGCTCTGGGACACACTGCACACTGCTCCGGGACTTGCTGCACGCTGCTCCGGGACTAACTGCACACTGCTCCAGGACACACTGCACACTGCTCCGGGACTCACTACACACTGCTCTGGGACGCAATGCACACTGCTCCAGGAGACACTGCTCCAGGACTCACTGCATGCTCCTCCGGGACTTAGTGCAAGCTGCTCGGGGGCACAATGCACACTGCTCCGGGACACACTGCACGCTGCTCCGGGACTCATTGCATACTGCTCCGGGACTCGCTGTACACTGCTCTGGGACTCACTGCACACTGCTCGGAGACTCACTGCACGCTGCTCGGGGACACACTGCACACTGCTGCAGGACTCACTGCACACTGCTCGGGGACTCACTGAACACTGCTCCGGGACTCACTGCACACTGCTCTGGGACTCACTGCATGCTGCTCCGGGACACACTGCACGCTGCTCCGAGACACACTGCACACTGTTCCGGGACTTGCTGAACACTGCTCTGGGACTCACTGCACACTGCTCCGGGACTCACTGAACACTTTTCCGGGACTCACTGCATACCGTTTTGGGACTCATTATACACTGCTCTAGGACTCAATGCACACTGCTCCGGGTGACACTGCTCCAGGACTCACTGCACGCTGCTCCGGGACTCACTGCACACTGCTCTGGGACACACTGCACGCTGCTCCGGGACTCATTCCATACTGCTCCGGGACTCACTGCACAATGCTCCGCGACTCACTGAACTCTGCTCCGCGACTCACTGCACACTACTCCGGGACTCACAGCACACTGCGCGGTGACACACTGCACACTGCTCCGGGACTCACTGCACGCTGCTAAGGACATACTGCACACAGCTCCGGGACACACTGAACACTGCTCCGGGAATCACTGTACACTGCTCCGGGACACACTGCACACTGCTCCGGGACTCCCTGCACACTGCTCCGGGACACACTGAACACTGCTCCGGGACTCGCTGCACACTGCTCCGGGACTCGCTGCACACTGCTCCGGGACACACTGAACACTGCTCTGGAAAACACTGAACACTGCTCTGGGACACACTGAACACTGCTCCTGAAACACTGTACACTGCTCCGTGACTTGCTGCACACTGCTGAGGGACACACTGCTGCGGGAGACACTGCACAGTGCTCCGTGACTCGCTGCACACTGGTCCGGGAAACACTGCACACTGCCAGTCCCCTGCTCTGGGATTCTGTCAGTGTACACTGCTGAGGGACACGCTGTCAATACACTGCTCCAAGACCCACTGTCAGTGTTCTTCTCCGGGACACGCTGTCAGTGCACTGCTCCGGGACAAGCTGTCAGTGCTCTGCTCCAGGACACGCTGTCAGTGCAATGCTCCGGGACACACTGCACACTGCTCTGGGACGCACTGCACACTGCTCCGTGACTTGCTGCACACTGCTCTGGGACGCACTGCACACTGCTCCGTGACTCACTGCGGACACACTGCACACTGCTCCGTGACGTGCTGCACACTGCTCCGTGACTCACTGCGGACACACTGCACACTGCTCCGTGACGTGCTGCACACAGCTCCGGTACTCACTGCAAACTGCTGCGGGACACACTGCACACTGGTCCATGACTCGCTGAACACTGCTTCGGGACACTCTGCATTCTGCTCCGGGACATACGGCACACTGCTCCGGGACACACTGAACAATGTTCTGGGAATCACTGTACACTGCTTCGGGATACACTGCACCCTGCTCCAGGACTCAATGCACACTGCTCCGGGACTCACTGCACACTGCTCTGGGGCACACTGAACACTGCTCCGGGAATCATTGTACACTGGTCCTGGACACACTGCACACTGTTCTGGGACTCACTGCACACTGTTCTGGGACTCATTACGCACTGCACTAGGACTCAATGCACACTGCTCCGGGTGACACTGCTCCAGGACCCACTGCACGCTGCTCCGGGACTCAGTGCACAATGCTCGGGGACACGCTGCACACTGCTGCGGGACACACGGCACACTGCTCCGAGACTCACTGCACACTGCTCCGGGACACACTGCATGCTTCTCCGGGACTCATTGCATACTGCTCCGTGACTCGCTTTACACTGCTCCGGGGCTCACTGCACTCTGCTCCATGACTCACTGCACGCTGCTCCGGGGCTCATTGCATACTGCTCCGGGACTCGATTTACACTGCTCTAGGGCTCACTGAACTCTGTTCTGTGACTCACTGCACACTGCTCCAGGACACACTGCACACTGCTCCGTGACTCGCTGCACACTGCTCCGGGATTCACTGCACACTGCTCCGGCACTAGCTGCACACTGCCCCAGGCTCACTGCACAATGCTCCGGGACTCGTTGCACACTGCTCCGGGACACATTGCACACTGCTCCGTGACTTGCTGCACACTGCTCCGGGAATCATTGTACACTGGTCCTGGACACACTGTACACTGCTCCGGGACTCGCTGCACACTGCTCTGGGACACACTGCACACTGCTCCGGGACTTGTGACACACTGCTCCGGGACTCACTGCACACTTTTCAGGGACTCGCTGCACGCTGCTCTGGGACACATTGCACACTGCTCCGTGACTTGCTGCACACTGCTCCGGGACACACTGCACACTGCCCCGGGACACACTGCTCCTAGACTCACTGCACTCTTTTCTGGGACGCACTGCACACTGCTCCAGGACTCACCACACACTGCACCGTGACTCACTGCACACTGCTCTGGGACACACTGCACACTGCTCCGGGATTGCTGAACACTGCTCCGGGACTCACTGCACACTTTTCCGGGACTCACTGCACGCTGCTCCGTGACTCACTGCACACTGCTCCGGGACTCACTGCACACTGCTCCGGGACTGGTGACACACTGCTCCGGGACTCACTGCACACTTTTCCGGGACTCGCTGCACGCTGCTCTGGGACACATTGCACACTGCTCTGTGACTCACTGCACACTGCTCCGGGACTCACTGCACACTGCTCTGGGACACACTGCACACTGCTCCGGGACTTGCTGAACACTGCTCCGGGACTCACTGCACACTTTTCCGGGACTCACTGCACGCTGCTCTGTGACTTGCTGCACGCTGCTCCGGGACTAACTGCACACTGCTCCAGGACACACTGCACACTGCTCTGGGATTCACTACACACTGCTCTGGGACTCAATGCACACTGCTCCAGGAGACACTGCTCCAGGACTCACTGCATGCTCCTCCGGGACTTAGTGCACGCTGCTCGGGGGCACAGTGCAAACTGCTCCGGGACTCACTACACACTGCTCTGGGACTCAATGCACACTGCTCCAGGAGACACTGCTCCAGGACTCACTGCATGATCCTCCGGGACTTAGTGCACGCTGCTCGGGGGCACAATGCACACCGCTCCGAGACACACTGCACGCTGCTCCGGGACTCATTGCATACTGCTCCGGGACTCGCTGTACACTGCTCTGGGACTCACTGCACACTGCTCGGAGACTCACTGCACGCTGCTCGAGGACCAACTGCACACTGCTGAAGGACTCACTGCACACTGCTCCGGGACTCACTGCATGCTGCTCCGGGACACACAGCACACAGCTCCGTGAATCACTGCACACTGCTTCAGGACTCAGTGCACACTGCTCCGGGACTCACTGCATGCTGCTCCGGGACTCACAGCACACTGCGCGGTGACACACTGCACACTGCTTCGGGACTCACAGCACACTGCTAAGGACATACTGCACACAGCTCCGGGACACACTGAACACTGCTCCGGGAATCACTGTACACTGCTCCGGGACACACTGCACACTGCTCCGGGACTCGCTGCACACTGCTCCGGGACTCGCTGCACACTGCTCCGGGACACACTGAACACTGCTCCTGAAACACTGTACACTGCTCCGTGACTTGCTGCACACTGCTGAGGGACACACTGCTGCGGGAGACACTGCACAGTGATCCATGACTCGCTGCACACTGGTCCGGGAAACACTGCACACTGCCAGTCCCCTGCTCTGGGATTCTCTGTCAGTGTACACTGCTGAGGGACACGCTGTCAATACACTGCTCCAAGACCCACTGTCAGTGTTCTTCTCCGGGACACGCTGTCAGTGCACTGCTCCGGGACAAGCTGTCAGTGCTCTGCTCCAGGACACGCTGTCAGTGCAATGCTCTGGGACACACTGCACACTGCTCCGTGACTCACTGCGGACACACTGCACACTGCTCCGTGACGTGCTGCACACTGCTCCGTGACTCACTGCGGACACACTGCACACTGCTCCGTGACGTGCTGCACACAGCTCCGGTACTCACTGCAAACTGCTGCGGGACACACTGCACACTGGTCCATGACTCGCTGAACACTGCTTCGGGACACTCTGCACACTGCTCCAGGACTCACTGCACACTGCTCCAGGACTCACTGCACACTTTTCCGGGCCTCACTGCATGCTGCTCCGGGACATACGGCACACTGCTCCGGGACACAGTGAACAATGTTCCGGGAATCACTGTACACTGCTTCGGGATACACTGCACCCTGCTCCAGGACTCAATGCACACTGCTTCGGGACTCACTGCACACTGCTCCGGGACTCACTGCACACTGCTCCAGAACTTGCTGAACACTGCTCCAGGACACACTGCACACTGCTCCACGACTCACTGCACACTGCTCCGGGACTCACTGCACACTGCTCCAGGACACACTGCACACTGCTCCGGGGATCACTCCACACTGCTCCGGGACTCATTGCACACTGCTCCGTGACTCGCTGAACACTGCTCCAGAACTTGCTGGACACTGCTCCTGGACTCACTGCACACTGCTCCGGGACTCACTGCACACTGCTCTATGACTCGCAGCACACTGCTCTATGACTCGCAGCACACTTCTCCGGGACACAGTGCACACTGCTCCGTGACTCGCTGCACACTGCTCCGGGACACGCTGCACGCTGCCCCGGGACTCGCTGCACGCTGCCCCGGGACTCGCTGCACACTGCTCCGGGACTCACTGCAAGCTGCTCCGGGACACACAGCACACTGCTCTGGGACACACTGCACACTGCTCCAGGACACACTGCACACAGCTCTGTGACTCATTGCACACTGCTGCGAGACACGCTGCACACTGCTCCGTGACTCACTGCACACTGCTCTGGGACACATTGCACAATGCTCCGTGACTTGCTGCACACTGCTCGGGTACGCACTGCACACTGCTCCAGGACACACTGCACACTGCTCCGGGACTCACTGCACACTACTCCGGGACTCACTGCACACTGCTCCAGGACTCACTGCACACTGCTCTGGGACACACTGCACACTGCTCCAGGACTCACTGCACAGGGCTCGGGGACACACTGTACACAGCTCCAGGACTCACTGCATGCTGCTCGGGAACACATTGAACACTGCTCCGGGACACACTGCATGCTGCTCCGGGACATACTGCACACTGCTCCGGGTCACACTGAACACTGCTCCGGGAATCATTGTACACTGGTCCTGGACACACTGTACACTGCTCCGGGACTCACTGCACACTGCTCTGGGACACACTGCGCACTGCTCCGGGACTTGCTGAACACTGTTCTGGGACTCACTGCACACATTTCCGGGACTCACTGCACGCTGCTCTGGGACACATTGCACACTGCTCCGTGACTTGCTGCACACTGCTCCGGGACACACTGCACACTGCTCCGGGACACACTGCACACTGCTCCTAGACTCACTGCACTCTTTTCTGGGACGCACTGCCCACTTGCCAGGACTCACCACACACTGCACCGTGACTCACTGCACACTGCTCCGGGACACACTGCACACTGCTCCGGGACTCACTGCACACTGCTCCAGGACTCACTGCATGCTTCTCCGGGACTCAGTGCATGCTGCTTGGGGCCACACTGCACACTGCTCCGGGACACACTGCACGCTGCTCCGGGGCTCATTGCATACTGCTCCGGGATTCACTGCACACTGGTCCGGCACTAGCAGCACACAGCCCCAGGCTCACTGCACAATGCTCCGGGACTCGGTGCACACTGCTCCGGGACACATTGCACACTGCTCCGTGACTTGCTGCACACTGCTCCGGGACAAACTGCACACTGCTCCAGGACACACTGCACACTGTTCTGGGACTCGCTGCACACTGCTCCGGGACACACTGCACACTGCTCCGGGACACACTGCACACTGTTCCAGGACACACTGCTGCGAGACACGCTGCACACTGCTCCGTGACTCACTGCACACTGCTCCGGGACACATTGCACACTGCTCCATGACTCACTGCACACTGCTCGGGTACACACTGCACACTGCTCCAGGACTCACTGCACACTGCTCCGGGACACACTGCACGCTGCTCCGGGGCTCATTGCATACTGCTCCGGGATTCACTGCACACTGGTCCGGCACTAGCTGCACACTGCCCCAGGCTCACTGCACAATGCTCCGGGACTCGTTGCACACTGCTCCGGGACACATTGCACACTGCTCCGTGACTTGCTGCACACTGCTCCGGGACAACTGCACACTGCTCCAGGACACACTGCACACTGTTCTGGGACTCACTGCACACTGCTCCGGGACACACTGCACACTGCTCCGGGACACACTGCACACTGTTCCAGGACACACTGCTGCGAGACACGCTGCACACTGCTCCGTGACTCACTGCACACTGCTCCGGGACACGTTGCACACTGCTCCGTGACTCACTGCACACTGCTCGGGTACACACTGCACACTGCTCCAGGACTCACTGCACACTGCTCCGGGACTCACTGCACACTGCTCCGGGACTCACTGCACACTGCTCCAGGACTCACTGCACGCTGTTCGGGAACACATTGCACACTGCTCCGGTACACACTGCACTCTGCTCCGGGACTCACTGCATGCTGCTCCGGGACATACTGCACACTGCTCTGGGGCACACTGAACACTGCTCCGGGAATCATTGTACACTGGTCCTGGACACACTGTACACTGCTCCGGTACTCGCTGCACACTGCTCTGGGACACACTGCTCCGGGACTTGCTGAACACTGTTCCGGGACTCATTGCACACTTTTCCGGGACTCACTGCACGCTGCTCTGGGACACATTGCACACTGCTCCTTGACTTGCTGCACACTGCTCCGAGACACACTGCACACTGCTCCGGGACACACTGCACACTGCTCCTAGACTCACTGCACTCTTTTCTGGGACGCACTGCACACTGCTCCAGGACTCACCACACACTGCACCGTGACTCACTGCACACTGTTCCGGGACTCGTTGCACGCTGCTCCGGGACTCGCTGCAAGCTGCTCCGGGACACACAGCACACTGCTCCGTGACTCATTGCACACTGCTCCGGGACACACTGCACACTGCTCCGGGACTCACTGCACACTGTTCCGGGACACACTGCTGCGAGACACGCTGCACACTGCTCCGTGACTCACTGCACACTGCTCCGGGACACATTGCACAATGCTCCGTGACTTGCTGCACACTGCTCGGGTACACACTGCACACTGCTCCGGGACTCACTGCACACTGCTCCGGGACTCACTGCTGCGAGACACGCTGCACACTGCTCCGGGACTCACTGCACACTGCTCCGGGACACATTGCACAATGCTCCGTGACTTGCTGCACACTGCTCGGGTACACACTGCACACTGCTCCGGGACTCACTGCACACTGCTCCAGGACTCACTGCACACTGCTCCAGGACTCACTGCACACTGCCCCGGAACTCACTGCACACTGCTCCAGGACTCACTGCACACTGCTCTGGGACACACTGCACACTGCTCCAGGTCTCACTGCACAGGGCTCGGGGACACACTGTACACAGCTTCAGGACTCACTGCATGCTGCTCGGGAACACATTGCACACTGCTCCGGGACTTGCTGCACTCTGCTCCGGGACTCACTGCATGCTGCTCCGGGACACACTGCACACTGCTCCGGGACTCACTGCATGCTGCTCCGGGACATACTGCACACTGCTCCGGGGCCCACTGAACACTGCTTCGGGAATCATTGTACACTGGTCCTGGACACACTGCACACTGCTCCGGGACACACTGCACACTGCTCCGGGACAACCTGCACACTGCTCCGGGACTCACTGCACACTGCTCCGGGACTCGCTGCACGCTGCTCCGGGACTCACTGCAAGCTGCTCCGGGACATACAGCACACTGCTCCGGGACACACTGCACACTGCTCCAGGACACACTGCACACAGCTCCGTGACTCATTGCACGCTGCTCCGGGACACACTGCACACTGCTCCGGGACTCACTGCACACTGTTCCGGGACACACTGCTGCGAGACACGCTGCACACTGCTCCGTGACTCACTGCACACTGCTCCGGGACACATTGCACAATGCTCCGTGACTTGCTGCACACTGCTCGGGTACACACTGCACACTGCTCCGGGACTCACTGCACACTGCTCCGGGACTTGCTGCACGCTGCTCCGGGACTAACTGCACACTGCTCCAGGACACACTGCACACTGCTCCGGGACTCACTACACACTGCTCTGGGACTCAATGCACACTGCACCAGGAGACACTGCTCCAGGACTCACTGCATGCTCCTCCGGGACTTAGTGCAAGCTGCTCGGGGGCACAATGCACACTGCTCCGGGACACACTGCACGCTGCTCCGGGACTCATTGCATACTGCTCCGGGACTCGCTGTACACTGCTCTGGGACTCACTGCACACTGCTCGGAGACTCACTGCACGCTGCTCGGGGACACACTGCACACTGCTGCAGGACTCACTGCACACTGCTCGGGGACTCACTGAACACTGCTCCGGGACTCACTGCACACTGCTCTGGGACTCACTGCATGCTGCTCCGGGACACACTGCACACTGTTCCGGGACTTGCTGAACACTGCTCTGGGACTCACTGCACACTGCTCCGGGACTCACTGAACACTTTTCCGGGACTCACTGCACACTGTTCTGGGACTCATTATACACTGCTCTAGGACTCAATGCACACTGCTCCGGGTGACATTGCTCCAGGACTCACTGCACGCTGCTCCGAGACTCACTGCACACTGCTCTGGGACACACTGCACGCTGCTCCGGGACTCATTCCATCCTGCTCCGGGACTCACTGCACAATGCTCCGCGACTCACTGAACTCTGCTCCGCGACTCACTGCACACTACTCCGGGACTCACAGCACACTGCGCAGTGACACACTGCACACTGCTCCAGGACTCACAGCACGCTGCTAAGGACATACTGCACACAGCTCCGGGACACACTGAACACTGCTCCGGGAATCACTGTACACTGCTCCGGGATACACTGCACACTGCTCCGGGACTCACTGCACACTGTTCCGGGACACACTGCTGCGAGACACGCTGCACACTGCTCCGTGACTCACTGCACACTGCTCCGGGACACATTGCACAATGCTCCGTGACTTGCTGCACACTGCTCGGGTACACACTGCACACTGCTCCGGGACTCACTGCACACTGCTCCGGGACTCACTGCACACTGCTCCGGGACTCACTGCTGCGAGACACGCTGCACACTGCTCCGGGACTCACTGCACACTGCTCCGGGACACATTGCACAATGCTCCGTGACTTGCTGCACACTGCTCGGGTACACACTGCACACTGCTCCGGGACTCACTGCACACTGCTCCGGGACTTGCTGCACGCTGCTCCGGGACTAACTGCACACTGCTCCGGGACTCACTGAACACTTTTCCGGGACTCACTGCACACTGTTCTGGGACTCATTATACACTGCTCTAGGACTCAATGCACACTGCTCCGGGTGACACTGCTCCAGGACTCACTGCACGCTGCTCCGGGACTTAGTGCAAGCTGCTCGGGGGCACAATGCACACTGCTCCAGGACTCACTGCACACTGCTCTGGGACACACTGCACACTGCTCCAGGACTCACTGCATAGGGCTCGGGGACACACTGTACACAGCTTCAGGACTCACTGCATGCTGCTCGGGAACACATTGCACACTGCTCCGGGACACACTGCACTCTGCTCCGGGACTCACTGCATGCTGCTCCGGGACACACTGCACACTGCTCCGGGACTCACTGCATGCTGCTCCGGGACATACTGCACACTGCTCCGGGGCACACTGAACACTGCTCCGGGACTCACTGCATGCTTCTCCAGGACATACTGCACACTGCTCCGGGGCACACTGAACACTGCTCTGGGAATCATTGTACACTGGTCCTGGACACACTGTACACTGCTCCGGGACTCACTGCACACTGCTCTGGGACACACTGCGCACTGCTCCGGGACTTGCTGAACACTGTTCCGGGACTCACTGCACACATTTCCGGGACTCACTGCACGCTGCTCTGGGACACATTGCACACTGCTCTGTGACTTGCTGCACACTGCTCCGGGACAAACTGCACACTGCTCCGGGACAACCTGCACACTGCTCCGGGACTCACTGCACACTGTTCCGGGACTCGCTGCACGCTGCTCCGGGACTCACTGCAAGCTGCTCCGGGACATACAGCACACTGCTCCGGGACACACTGCACACTGCTCCAGGACACACTGCACACAGCTCCGTGACTCATTGCACACTGCTCCGGGACACACTGCACACTGCTCCGGGACTCACTGCACACTGTTCCGGGACACACTGCTGCGAGACACGCTGCACACTGCTCCGTGACTCACTGCACACTGCTCCGGGACACATTGCACAATGCTCCGTGACATGCTGCACACTGCTCGGGTACACACTGCACACTGCTCCGGGACTCACTGCACACTGCTCCGGGACTCACTGCACACTGCTCCGGGACACACTGCTGCGAGACACGCTGCACACTGCTCCGGGACTCACTGCACACTGCTCCGGGACACATTGCACAATGCTCCGTGACTTGCTGCACACTGCTCGGGTACACACTGCACACTGCTCCGGGACTCACTGCACACTGCTCCGGGACTTGCTGCACACTGCTCGGGTACACACTGCACACTGCTCCAGGACTCACTGCACACTGCTCCGGGACTCACTGCACACTGCTCCGGGACTCACTGCACACTGCTCCGGGACTCACTGCACACTGCTCCGGGACTCACTGCACACTGCTCTGGGACACACTGCACACTGCTCCAGGACTCACTGCACACTGCTCTGGGACACACTGCTCCGGGGCTTGCTGAACACTGTTCCCGGACTCATTGCACACTTTTCCGGGACTCACTGCACGCTGCTCTGGGACACATTGCACACTGCTCCTTGACTTGCTGCACACTGCTCCGGGACACACTGCACACTGCTCCTATACTCACTGCACTCTTTTCTGGGACGCACTGCACACTGCTCCAGGACTCACCACACACTGCACCGTGACTCACTGCACACTGCTCCGGGACTTGCTGCACACTGCTCTGGGACACACTGCACACTGCTCCGGGACTTGCTGCACGCTGCTCCGGGACTAACTGCGGACTCACTGCACACTGCTCCGGGACTCACTGCACACTGCTCCGGGACTCACTGCTGCGAGACACGCGGCACACTGCTCCGGGACTCACTGCACACTGCTCCGGGACACATTGCACAATGCTCCGTGACTTGCTGCACACTGCTCGGGTACACACTGCACACTGCTCCGGGACTCACTGCACACTGCTCCGGGACTCACTGCACACTGCTCCGGGACTCACTGCTGCGAGACACGCTGCACACTGCTCCGGGACTCACTGCACACTGCTCCGGGACACATTGCACACTGTTCCAGGACACACTGCTGCGAGACACGCTGCACACTGCTCCGTGACTCACTGCACACTGCTCCGGGACACATTGCACACTGCTCCATGACTCACTGCACACTGCTCGGGTACACACTGCACACTGCTCCAGGACTCACTGCACACTGCTCCGGGACACACTGCACGCTGCTCCGGGGCTCATTGCATACTGCTCCGGGATTCACTGCACACTGGTCCGGCACTAGCTGCACACTGCCCCAGGCTCACTGCACAATGCTCCGGGACTCGTTGCACACTGCTCCGGGACACATTGCACACTGCTCCGTGACTTGCTGCACACTGCTCCGGGACAACTGCACACTGCTCCAGGACACACTGCACACTGTTCTGGGACTCACTGCACACTGCTCCGGGACACACTGCACACTGCTCCGGGACACACTGCACACTGTTCCAGGACACACTGCTGCGAGACACGCTGCACACTGCTCCGTGACTCACTGCACACTGCTCCGGGACACGTTGCACACTGCTCCGTGACTCACTGCACACTGCTCGGGTACACACTGCACACTGCTCCAGGACTCACTGCACACTGCTCCGGGACTCACTGCACACTGCTCCGGGACTCACTGCACACTGCTCCAGGACTCACTGCACGCTGTTCGGGAACACATTGCACACTGCTCCGGGACACACTGCACTCTGCTCCGGGACTCACTGCATGCTGCTCCGGGACATACTGCACACTGCTCTGGGGCACACTGAACACTGCTCCGGGAATCATTGTACACTGGTCCTGGACACACTGTACACTGCTCCGGTACTCGCTGCACACTGCTCTGGGACACACTGCTCCGGGACTTGCTGAACACTGTTCCGGGACTCATTGCACACTTTTCCGGGACTCACTGCACGCTGCTCTGGGACACATTGCACACTGCTCCTTGACTTGCTGCACACTGCTCCGAGACACACTGCACACTGCTCCGGGACACACTGCACACTGCTCCTAGACTCACTGCACTCTTTTCTGGGACGCACTGCACACTGCTCCAGGACTCACCACACACTGCACCGTGACTCACTGCACACTGTTCCGGGACTCGCTGCACGCTGCTCCGGGACTCGCTGCAAGCTGCTCCGGGACACACAGCACACTGCTCCGTGACTCATTGCACACTGCTCCGGGACACACTGCACACTGCTCCGGGACTCACTGCACACTGTTCCGGGACACACTGCTGCGAGACACGCTGCACACTGCTCCGTGACTCACTGCACACTGCTCCGGGACACATTGCACAATGCTCCGTGACTTGCTGCACACTGCTCGGGTACACACTGCACACTGCTCCGGGACTCACTGCACACTGCTCCGGGACTCACTGCACACTGCTCCGGGACTCAGTGCTGCGAGACACGCTGCACACTGCTCCGGGACTCACTGCACACTGCTCCGGGACACATTGCACAATGCTCCGTGACTTGCTGCACACTGCTCGGGTACACACTGCACACTGCTCCGGGACTCACTGCACACTGCTCCAGGACTCACTGCACACTGCTCCAGGACTCACTGCACACTGCCCCGGAACTCACTGCACACTGCTCCAGGACTCACTGCACACTGCTCTGGGACACACTGCACACTGCTCCAGGACTCACTGCACAGGGCTCGGGGACACACTGTACACAGCTTCAGGACTCACTGCATGCTGCTCGGGAACACATTGCACACTGCTCCGGGACACACTGCACTCTGCTCCGGGACTCACTGCATGCTGCTCCGGGACACACTGCACACTGCTCCGGGACTCACTGCATGCTGCTCCGGGACATACTGCACACTGCTCCGGGGCACACTGAACACTGCTTCGGGAATCATTGTACACTGGTCCTGGACACACTACACACTGCTCCGGGACACACTGCACACTGCTCCGGGACAACCTGCACACTGCTCCGGGACTCACTGCACACTGCTCCGGGACTCGCTGCACACAGCTCCGTGACTCATTGCACACTGCTCCGGGACATACAGCACACTGCTCCGGGACACACTGCACACTGTTCCGGGACACACTGCTGCGAGACACGCTGCACACTGCTCCGTGACTCACTGCACACTGCTCCGGGACACATTGCACAATGCTCCGTGACTTGCTGCACACTGCTCGGGTACACACTGCACACTGCTCCGGGACTCACTGCACACTGCTCCGGGACTTGCTGCACGCTGCTCCGGGACTAACTGCACACTGCTCCAGGACACACTGCACACTGCTCCGGGACTCACTACACACTGCTCTAGGACTCAATGCACACTGCTCCGGGTGACACTGCTCCAGGACTCACTGCACACTGCTCCGGGACTTGCTGCACGCTGCTCCGGGACTAACTGCACACTGCTCCAGGACACACTGCACACTGTTCTGGGACTCATTATACACTGCTCTAGGACTCAATGCACACTGCTCCGGGTGACACTGCTCCAGGACTCACTGCACGCTGCTCCGGGACTTAGTGCAAGCTGCTCGGGGGCACAATGCACACTGCTCCAGGACTCACTGCACACTGCTCTGGGACACACTGCACACTGCTCCAGGACTCACTGCATAGGGCTCGGGGACACACTGTACACAGCTTCAGGACTCACTGCATGCTGCTCGGGAACACATTGCACACTGCTCCGGGACACACTGCACTCTGCTCCGGGACTCACTGCATGCTGCTCCGGGACACACTGCACACTGCTCCGGGACTCACTGCATGCTGCTCCGGGACATAGTGCACACTGCTCCGGGGCACACTGAACACTGCTCCGGCACTCACTGCATGCTGCTCCGGGACATACTGCACACTGCTCCGGGGCACACTGAACACTGCTCCGGGAATCATTGTACACTGGTCCTGGACACACTGCACTCTGCTCCGGGACTCACTGCACACTGCTCCGGGACACACTGCACTCTGCTCCGGGACTCACTGCATGCTTCTCCGGGACATACTGCACACTGCTCCGGGGCACACTGAACACTGCTCTGGGAATCATTGTACACTGGTCCTGGACACACTGTACACTGCTCCGGGACTCACTGCACACTGCTCTGGGACACACTGCGCACTGCTCCGGGACTTGCTGAACACTGTTCCGGGACTCACTGCACAAATTTCCGGGACTCACTGCACGCTGCTCTGGGTCACATTGCACACTGCTCTGTGACTTGCTGCACACTGCTCCGGGACACACTGCACACTGCTCCGGGACAACCTGCACACTGCTCCGGGACTCACTGCACACTGTTCCGGGACTCGCTGCACGCTGCTCCGGGACTCACTGCAAGCTGCTCCGGGACATACAGCACACTGCTCCGGGACACACTGCACACTGCTCCAGGACACACTGCACACAGCTCCGTGACTCATTGCACACTGCTCCGGGACACACTGCACACTGCTCCGGGACTCACTGCACACTGTTCCGGGACACATTGCACAATGCTCCGTGACATGCTGCACACTGCTCGGGTACACACTGCACACTGCTCCGGGACTCACTGCACACTGCTCCGGGACTCACTGCACACTGCTCCGGGACTCACTGCTGCGAGACACGCTGCACACTGCTCCGGGACTCACTGCACACTGCTCCGGGACACATTGCACAATGCTCCGTGACTTGCTGCACACTGCTCGGGTACACACTGCACACTGCTCCGGGACTCACTGCACACTGCTCCGGGACTTGCTGCACACTGCTCGGGTACACACTGCACACTGCTCCAGGACTCACTGCACACTGCTCCAGGACTCACTGCACACTGCTCCGGGACTCACTGCACACTGCTCCGGGACTCACTGCACACTGCTCCGGGACTCACTGCACACTGCTCTGGGACACACTGCACACTGCTCCAGGACTCACTGCACACTGCTCTGGGACACACTGCTCCGGGGCTTGCTGAACACTGTTCCCGGACTCATTGCACACTTTTCCGGGACTCACTGCACGCTGCTCTGGGACACATTGCACACTGCTCCTTGACTTGCTGCACACTGCTCCGGGACACACTGCACACTGCTCCTATACTCACTGCACTCTTTTCTGGGACGCACTGCACACTGCTCCAGGACTCACCACACACTGCACCGTGACTCACTGCACACTGCTCCGGGACTTGCTGCACACTGCTCTGGGACACACTGCACACTGCTCCGGGACTTGCTGCACGCTGCTCCGGGACTAACTGCGGACTCACTGCACACTGCTCCGGGACTCACTGCACACTGCTCCGGGACACACTGCTGCGAGACACGCTGCACACTGCTCCGGGACTCACTGCACACTGCTCCGGGACACATTGCACAATGCTCCGTGACTTGCTGCACACTGCTCGGGTACACACTGCACACTGCTCCGGGACTCACTGCACACTGCTCCGGGACTCACTGCACACTGCTCCGGGACTCACTGCTGCGAGACACGCTGCACACTGCTCCGGGACTCACTGCACACTGCTCCGGGACACATTGCACAATGCTCCGTGACTTGCTGCACACTGCTCGGGTACACACTGCACACTGCTCCGGGACTCACTGCACACTGCTCCGGGACTTGCTGCACGCTGCTCCGGGACTAACTGCACACTGCTCCGGGACTCACTGAACACTTTTCCGGGACTCACTGCACACTGTTCTGGGACTCATTATACACTGCTCTAGGACTCAATGCACACTGCTCCGGGTGACACTGCTCCAGGACTCACTGCACGCTGCTCCGGGACTTAGTGCAAGCTACTCGGGGGCACAATGCACACTGCTCCGGGACACACTGCACGCTGCTCCGGGACTCATTGCATACTGCTCCGGGACTCGCTGTACACTGCTCTGGGACTCACTGCACACTGCTCGGAGACTCACTGCACGCTGCTCGGGGACACACTGCACACTGCTGCAGGACTCACTGCACACTGCTCGGGGACTCACTGAACACTGCTCCGGGACTCACTGCACACTGCTCTGGGACTCACTGCATGCTGCTCCGGGACACACTGCACACTGTTCCGGGACTTGCTGAACACTGCTCTGGGACTCACTGCACACTGCTCCGGGACTCACTGAACACTTTTCCGGGACTCACTGCACACTGTTCTGGGACTCATTATACACTGCTCTAGGACTCAATGCACACTGCTCCGGGTGACATTGCTCCAGGACTCACTGCACGCTGCTCCGAGACTCACTGCACACTGCTCTGGGACACACTGCACGCTGCTCCGGGACTCATTCCATACTGCTCCGGGACTCACTGCACACTGCTCCGCGACTCACTGAACTCTGCTCCGCGACTCACTGCACACTACTCCGGGACTCACAGCACACTGCGCAGTGACACACTGCACACTGCTCCGGGACTCACTGCACGCTGCTAAGGACATACTGCACACAGCTCCGGGACACACTGAACACTGCTCCGGGAATCACTGTACACTGCTCCGGGACACACTGCACACTGCTCCGGGACACACTGCTGCGAGACACGCTGCACACTGCTCCGTGACTCACTGCACACTGCTCCGGGACACATTGCACAATGCTCCGTGACTTGCTGCACACTGCTCGGGTACACACTGCACACTGCTCCGGGACTCACTGCACACTGCTCCGTGACTTGCTGCACACTGCTCTGGGACGCACTGCACACTGCTCCGTGACTCACTGCGGACACACTGCACACTGCTCCGTGACGTGCTGCACACTGCTCCATGACTCACTGCGGACACACTGCACACTGCTCCGTGACGTGCTGCACACAGCTCCGTGACTCACTGCGGACTCACTGCACACTGCTCCGGGACTCACTGCACACTGCTCCGGGACTCACTGCTGCGAGACACGCTGCACACTGCTCCGGGACTCACTGCACACTGCTCCGGGACACATTGCACAATGCTCCGTGACTTGCTGCACACTGCTCGGGTACACACTGCACACTGCTCCGGGACTCACTGCACACTGCTCCAGGACTCACTGCACACTGCTCCAGGACTCACTGCACACTGCTCCGGGACTCACTGCACACTGCTCCAGGACTCACTGCACACTGCTCTGGGACACACTGCACACTGCTCCAGGACTCACTGCATAGGGCTCGGGGACACACTGTACACAGCTTCAGGACTCACTGCATGCTGCTCGGGAACACATTGCACACTGCTCCGGGACACACTGCACTCTGCTCCGGGACTCACTGCATGCTGCTCCGGGACACACTGCACACTGCTCCGGGACTCACTGCATGCTGCTCCGGGACATACTGCACACTGCTCCGGGGCACACTGAACACTGCTCCGGGACTCACTGCATGCTGCTCCGGGACATACTGCACACTGCTCCGGGGCACACTGAACACTGCTCCGGGAATCATTGTACACTGGTCCTGGACACACTGCACTCTGCTCCGGGACTCACTGCACACTGCTCCGGGACACACTGCACTCTGCTCCGGGACTCACTGCATGCTTCTCCGGGACATACTGCACACTGCTCCGGGGCACACTGAACACTGCTCTGGGAATCATTGTACACTGGTCCTGGACACACTGTACACTGCTCCGGGACTCACTGCACACTGCTCTGGGACACACTGCGCACTGCTCCGGGACTTGCTGAACACTGTTCCGGGACTCACTGCACACATTTCCGGGACTCACTGCACGCTGCTCTGGGACACATTGCACACTGCTCCGTGACTTGCTGCACACTGCTCCGGGACACACTGCACACTGCTCCGGGACAACCTGCACACTGCTCCGGGACTCACTGCACACTGTTCCGGGACTCGCTGTACGCTGCTCCGGGACTCACTGCAAGCTGCTCCGGGACATACAGCACACTGCTCCGGGACACACTGCACACTGCTCCAGGACACACTGCACACAGCTCCGTGACTCATTGCACACTGCTCCGGGACACACTGCACACTGCTCCGGGACTCACTGCACACTGTTCCGGGACACACTGCTGCGAGACACGCTGCACACTGCTCCGTGACTCACTGCACACTGCTCCAGGACACATTGCACAATGCTCCGTGACTTGCTGCACACTGCTCGGGTACACACTGCACACTGCTCCAGGACTCACTGCACACTGCTCCAGGACTCACTGCACACTGCTCCAGGACTCACTGCACACTGCTCCGGGACTCACTGCACACTGCTCCGGGACTCACTGCACACTGCTCTGGGACACACTGCACACTGCTCTGGGACACACTGCTCCGGGACTTGCTGAACACTGTTCCCGGACTCATTGCACACTTTTCCGGGACTCACTGCACGCTGCTCTGGGACACATTGCACACTGCTCCTTGACTTGCTGCACACTGCTCCGGGACACACTGCACACTGCTCCTATACTCACTGCACTCTTTTCTGGGACGCACTGCACACTGCTCCAGGACTCACCACACACTGCACCGTGACTCACTGCACACTGCTCCGGGACTTGCTGCACACTGCTCTGGGACACACTGCACACTGCTCCGGGACTTGCTGCACGCTGCTCCGGGACTCACTGCGGACTCACTGCACACTGCTCCGGGACTCACTGCACACTGCTCCGGGACTCACTGCTGCGAGACACGCGGCACACTGCTCCGGGACTCACTGCACACTGCTCCGGGACACATTGCACAATGCTCCGTGACTTGCTGCACACTGCTCGGGTACACACTGCACACTGCTCCGGGACTCACTGCACACTGCTCCGGGACTCACTGCACACTGCTCCGGGACTCACTGCTGCGAGACACGCTGCACACTGCTCCGGGACTCACTGCACACTGCTCCGGGACACATTGCACAATGCTCCGTGACTTGCTGCACACTGCTCGGGTACACACTGCACACTGCTCCGGGACTCACTGCACACTGCTCCGGGACTTGCTGCACGCTGCTCCGGGACTAACTGCACACTGCTCCGGGACTCACTGAACACTTTTCCGGGACTCACTGCACACTGTTCTGGGACTCATTATACACTGCTCTAGGACTCAATGCACACTGCTCCGGGTGACACTGCTCCAGGACTCACTGCACGCTGCTCCGGGACTTAGTGCAAGCTGCTCGGGGGCACAATGCACACTGCTCTGGGACACACTGCTCCGGGACTCACTGCACACTGCTCCGGGACTCACTGCACACTGCTCTGGGACACACTGCACACTGCTCCAGGACTCACTGCACACTGCTCTGGGACACACTGCTCCGGGACTTGCTGAACACTGTTCCCGGACTCATTGCACACCTTTCCGGGACTCACTGCACGCTGCTCTGGGACACATTGCACACTGCTCCTTGACTTGCTGCACACTGCTCCGGGACACACTGCACACTGCTCCTATACTCACTGCACTCTTTTCTGGGACGCACTGCACACTGCTCCAGGACTCACCACACACTGCACCGTGACTCACTGCACACTGCTCCGGGACATGCTGCACACTGCTCTGGGACACACTGCACACTGCTCCGGGACATGCTGCACACTGCTCCGGGACTCACTGCACACTGCTCTGGGACACACTGCACACTGCTCCAGGACTCACTGCACACTGCTCTGGGACACACTGCTCCGGGACTTGCTGAACACTGTTCCCGGACTCATTGCACACTTTTCCGGGACTCACTGCACGCTGCTCTGGGACACATTGCACACTGCTCCTTGACTTGCTGCACACTGCTCCGGGACACACTGCACACTGCTCCTATACTCACTGCACTCTTTTCTGGGACGCACTGCACACTGCTCCAGGACTCACCACACACTGCACCGTGACTCACTGCACACTGCTCCGGGACATGCTGCACACTGCTCTGGGACACACTGCACACTGCTCCGGGACTTGCTGCACGCTGGTCCGGGACTAACTGCGGACTCACTGCACACTGCTCCGGGACTCACTGCACACTGCTCCGGGACTCACTGCTGCGAGACACGCTGCACACTGCTCCGGGACTCACTGCACACTGCTCCGGGACACATTGCACAATGCTCCGTGACTTGCTGCACACTGCTCGGGTACACACTGCACACTGCTCCGGGACTCACTGCACACTGCTCCGGGACTCACTGCACACTGCTCCGGGACTCACTGCTGCGAGACACGCTGCACACTGCTCCGGGACTCACTGCACACTGCTCCGGGACACATTGCACAATGCTCCGTGACTTGCTGCACACTGCTCGGGTACACACTGCACACTGCTCCGGGACTCACTGCACACTGCTCCGGGACTTGCTGCACGCTGCTCCGGGACTCACTGAATACTTTTCCGGGACTCACTGCACACTGTTCTGGGACTCATTATACACTGCTCTAGGACTCAATGCACACTGCTCCGGGTGACACTGCTCCAGGACTCACTGCACGCTGCTCCGGGACTCACTGCACACTGCTCCGGGTGACACTGCTCCAGGACTCACTGCATGCTCCTCCGGGACTTAGTGCAAGCTGCTCGGGGGCACAATGCACACTGCTCCGGGACACACTGCACGCTGCTCCTGGACTCATTGCATACTGCTCCGGGACTCGCTGTACACTGCTCTGGGACTCACTGCACACTGCTCGGAGACTCACTGCACGCTGCTCGGGGACACACTGCACACTGCTGCAGGACTCACTGCACACTGCTCGGGGACTCACTGAACACTGCTCCGGGACTCACTGCACACTGCTCTGGGACTCACTGCATGCTGCTCCGGGACACACTGCACACTGTTCCGGGGCTTGCTGAACACTGCTCTGGGACTCACTGCACACAGCTCCGTGACTCATTGCACACTGTTCCGGGACACACTGCTGCGAGACACGCTGCACACTGCTCCGTGACTCACTGCACACTGCTCCAGGACACATTGCACAATGCTCCGTGACTTGCTGCACACTGCTCGGGTACACACTGCACACTGCTCCAGGACTCACTGCACACTGCTCCAGGACACACTGCACACTGCTCCGGGACTCACTGCACACTGCTCCGGGACTCACTGCACACTGCTCCGGGACTCACTGCTGCGAGACACGCTGCACACTGCTCCGGGACTCACTGCACACTGCTCCGGGACACATTGCACAATGCTCCGTGACTTGCTGCACACTGCTCGGGTACACACTGCACACTGCTCCGGGACTCACTGCACACTGCTCCGGGACTCACTGCACACTGCTCCGGGACTCACTGCTGCGAGACACGCTGCACACTGCTCCGGGACTCACTGCACACTGCTCCGGGACACATTGCACAATGCTCCGTGACTTGCTGCACACTGCTCGGGTACACACTGCACACTGCTCCGGGACTCACTGCACACTGCTCCGGGACTTGCTGCACGCTGCTCCGGGACTCACTGAACACTTTTCCGGGACTCACTGCACACTGTTCTGGGACTCATTATACACTGCTCTAGGACTCAATGCACACTGCTCCGGGTGACATTGCTCCAGGACTCACTGCACGCTGCTCCGAGACTCACTGCACACTGCTCTGGGACACACTGCACGCTGCTCCGGGACTCATTCCATACTGCTCCGGGACTCACTGCACAATGCTCCGCGACTCACTGAACTCTGCTCCGCGACTCACTGCACACTACTCCGGGACTCACAGCACACTGCGCAGTGACACACTGCACACTGCTCCGGGACTCACTGCACGCTGCTAAGGACATACTGCACACAGCTCCGGGACACACTGAACACTGCTCCGGGAATCACTGTACACTGCTCCGGGACACACTGCACACTGCTCCGGGACTCACTGCTGCGAGACACGCTGCACACTGCTCCGGGACTCACTGCACACTGCTCCGGGACACATTGCACAATGCTCCGTGACTTGCTGCACACTGCTCGGGTACACACTGCACACTGCTCCGGGACTCACTGCACACTGCTCCAGGACACACTGCACACTGCTCCGGGACTCACTACACACTGCTCTGGGACTCAATGCACACTGCTCCAGGAGACACTGCTCCAGGACTCACTGCATGCTCCTCCGGGACTTAGTGCAAGCTGCTCGGGGGCACAATGCACACTGCTCCGGGACACACTGCACGCTGCTCCGGGACTCATTGCATACTGCTCCGGGACTCGCTGTACACTGCTCTGGGACTCACTGCACACTGCTCGGAGACTCACTGCACGCTGCTCGGGGACACACTGCACACTGCTGCAGGACTCACTGCACACTGCTCGGGGACTCACTGAACACTGCTCCGGGACTCACTGCACACTGCTCTGGGACTCACTGCATGCTGCTCCGGGACACACTGCACACTGTTCCGGGACTTGCTGAACACTGCTCTGGGACTCACTGCACACTGCACCGGGACTCACTGAACACTTTTCCGGGACTCACTGCACACTGTTCTGGGACTCATTATACACTGCTCTAGGACTCAATGCACACTGCTCCGGGTGACACTGCTCCAGGACTCACTGCACGCTGCTCCGGGACTCACTGCACACTGCTCTGGGACACACTGCACGCTGCTCCGGGACTCATTCCATCCTGCTCCGGGACTCACTGCACAATGCTCCGCGACTCACTGAACTCTGCTCCGCGACTCACTGCACACTACTCCGGGACTCACAGCACACTGCTAAGGACATACTGCACACAGCTCCGGGACACACTGAACACTGCTCCGGGAATCACTGTACACTGCTCTGGGACACACTGCACACTGCTCCGGGACTCGCTGCACACTGCTCCGGGACACACTGAACACTGCTCCTGAAACACTGTACACTGCTCCGTGACTTGCTGCACACTGCTGAGGGACACACTGCTGCGGGAGACACTGCACAGTGCTCCGTGACTCGCTGCACACTGGTCCGGGAAACACTGCACACTGCCAGTCCCCTGCTCTGGGATTCTGTCAGTGTACACTGCTGAGGGACACGCTGTCAATACACTGCTCCAAGACTCACTGTCAGTGTTCTTCTCCGGGACACGCTGTCAGTGCACTGCTCCGGGACAAGCTGTCAGTGCTCTGCTCCAGGACACGCTGTCAGTGCAATGCTCCGGGACACACTGCACACTGCTCTGGGACGCACTGCACACTGCTCCGTGACTTGCTGCACACTGCTCTGGGACGCACTGCACACTGCTCCGTGACTCACTGCGGACACACTGCACACTGCTCCGTGACGTGCTGCACACTGCTCCGTGACTCACTGCGGACACACTGCACACTGCTCCGTGACGTGCTGCACACAGCTCCGTGACTCACTGTGGACTCACTGCACACTGCTCCGGGACTCACTGCACACTGCTCCGGGACTCACTGCTGCGAGACACGCTGCACACTGCTCCGGGACTCACTGCACACTGCTCCGGGACACATTGCACAATGCTCCGTGACTTGCTGCACACTGCTCGGGTACACACTGCACACTGCTCCGGGACTCACTGCACACTGCTCCAGGACTCACTGCACACTGCTCCAGGACTCACTGCACACTGCTCCGGGACTCACTGCACACTGCTCCAGGACTCACTGCACACTGCTCTGGGACACACTGCACACTGCTCCAGGACTCACTGCATAGGGCTCGGGGACACACTGTACACAGCTTCAGGACTCACTGCATGCTGCTCGGGAACACATTGCACACTGCTCCGGGACACACTGCACTCTGCTCCGGGACTCACTGCATGCTGCTCCGGGACACACTGCACACTGCTCCGGGACTCACTGCATGCTGCTCCGGGACATACTGCACACTGCTCCGGGGCACACTGAACACTGCTCCGGGACTCACTGCATGCTGCTCCGGGACATACTGCACACTGCTCCGGGGCACACTGAACACTGCTCCGGGAATCATTGTACACTGGTCCTGGACACACTGCACTCTGCTCCGGGACTCACTGCACACTGCTCCGGGACACACTGCACTCTGCTCCGGGACTCATTGCATGCTTCTCCGGGACATACTGCACACTGCTCCGGGGCACACTGAACACTGCTCTGGGAATCATTGTACACTGGTCCTGGACACACTGTACACTGCTCCGGGACTCACTGCACACTGCTCTGGGACACACTGCGCACTGCTCCGGGACTTGCTGAACACTGTTCCGGGACTCACTGCACGCTGCTCTGGGACACATTGCACACTGCTCCGTGACTTGCTGCACACTGCTCCGGGACAACCTGCACACTGCTCCGGGACTCACTGCACACTGTTCCGGGACTCGCTGCACGCTGCTCCGGGACTCACTGCAATCTGCTCCGGGACATACAGCACACTGCTCCGGGACACACTGCACACTGCTCCAGGACACACTGCACACAGCTCCGTGACTCATTGCACACTGCTCCGGGACACACTGCACACTGCTCCGGGACTCACTGCACACTGTTCCGGGACACACTGCTGCGAGACACGCTGCACACTGCTCTGTGTCTCACTGCACACTGCTCCAGGACACATTGCACAATGCTCCGTGACTTGCTGCACACTGCTCGGGTACACACTGCACACTGCTCCAGGACTCACTGCACACTGCTCCAGGACTCACTGCACACTGCTCCAGGACTCACTGCACACTGCTCCGGGACTCACTGCACACTGCTCTGGGACACACTGCTCCGGGACTTGCTGAACACTGTTCCCGGACTCATTGCACACTTTTCCGGGACTCACTGCACGCTGCTCTGGGACACATTGCACACTGCTCCTTGACTTGCTGCACACTGCTCCGGGACACACTGCACACTGCTCCTATACTCACTGCACTCTTTTCTGGGACGCACTGCACACTGCTCCAGGACTCACCACACACTGCACCGTGACTCACTGCACACTGCTCCGGGACTTGCTGCACACTGCTCTGGGACACACTGCACACTGCTCCGGGACTTGCTGCACGCTGCTCCGGGACTAACTGCGGACTCACTGCACACTGCTCCGGGACTCACTGCACACTGCTCCGGGACACACTGCTGCGAGACACGCTGCACACTGCTCCGGGACTCACTGCACACTGCTCCGGGACACATTGCACAATGCTCCGTGACTTGCTGCACACTGCTCGGGTACACACTGCACACTGCTCCGGGACTCACTGCACACTGCTCCGGGACTCACTGCACACTGCTCCGGGACTCACTGCTGCGAGACACGCTGCACACTGCTCCGGGACTCACTGCACACTGCTCCGGGACACATTGCACAATGCTCCGTGACTTGCTGCACACTGCTCGGGTACACACTGCACACTGCTCCGGGACTCACTGCACACTGCTCCGGGACTCGCTGCACGCTGCTCCGGGACTAACTGCACACTGCTCCGGGACTCACTGAACACTTTTCCGGGACTCACTGCACACTGTTCTGGGACTCATTATACACTGCTCTAGGACTCAATGCACACTGCTCCGGGTGACACTGCTCCAGGACTCACTGCACGCTGCTCCGGGACTTAGTGCAAGCTGCTCGGGGGCACAATGCACACTGCTCCGGGACACACTGCACGCTGCTCCGGGACTCATTGCATACTGCTCCGGGACTCGCTGTACACTGCTCTGGGACTCACTGCACACTGCTCGGAGACTCACTGCACGCTGCTCGGGGACACACTGCACACTGCTGCAGGACTCACTGCACACTGCTCGGGGACTCACTGAACACTGCTCCGGGACTCACTGCACACTGCTCTGGGACTCACTGCATGCTGCTCCGGGACACACTGCACACTGTTCCGGGACTTGCTGAACACTGCTCTGGGACTCACTGCACACTGCTCCGGGACTCACTGAACACTTTTCCGGGACTCACTGCACACTGTTCTGGGACTCATTATACACTGCTCTAGGACTCAATGCACACTGCTCCGGGTGACATTGCTCGAGGACTCACTGCACGCTGCTCCGAGACTCACTGCACACTGCTCTGGGACACACTGCACGCTGCTCCGGGACTCATTCCATACTGCTCCGGGACTCACTGCACAATGCTCCGCGACTCACTGAACTCTGCTCCGCGACTCACTGCACACTACTCCGGGACTCACAGCACACTGCGCAGTGACACACTGCACACTGCTCCGGGACTCACTGCACGCTGCTAAGGACATACTGCACACAGCTCCGGGACACACTGAACACTGCTCCGGGAATCACTGTACACTGCTCCGGGACACACTGCACACTGCTCCGGGACTCACTGCACACTGCTCCGGGACACACTGCTGCGAGACACGCTGCACACTGCTCCGTGACTCACTGCACACTGCTCCGGGACACATTGCACAATGCTCCGTGACTTGCTGCACACTGCTCGGGTACACACTGCACACTGCTCCGGGACTCACTGCACACTGCTCCGGGACTCACTGCACACTGCTCCGGGACTCACTGCTGCGAGACCCACTGCACACTGCTCCGGGACTCACTGCACACTGCTCCGGGACTTGCTGCACGCTGCTCCGGGACTAACTGCACACTGCTCCAGGACACACTGCACACTGCTCCGGGACTCACTACACACTGCTCTGGGACTCAATGCACACTGCTCCAGGAGACACTGCTCCAGGACTCACTGCATGCTCCTCCGGGACGTAGTGCAAGCTGCTCGGGGGCACAATGCACACTGCTCCGGGACACACTGCACGCTGCTCCGGGACTCATTGCATACTGCTCCGGGACTCGCTGTACACTGCTCTGGGACTCACTGCACACTGCTCGGAGACTCACTGCACGCTGCTCGGGGACACACTGCACACTGCTGCAGGACTCACTGCACACTGCTCGGGGACACACTGAACACTGCTCTGGAAAACACTGAACCCTGCTCTGGGACACACTGAACACTGCTCCTGAAACACTGTACACTGCTCCGTGACTTGCTGCACACTGCTGAGGGACACACTGCTGCGGGAGACACTGCACAGTGCTCCGTGACTCGCTGCACACTGGTCCGGGAAACACTGCACACTGCCAGTCCCCTGCTCTGGGATTCTGTCAGTGTACACTGCTGAGGGACACGCTGTCAATACACTGCTCCAAGACCCACTGTCAGTGTTCTTCTCCGGGACACGCTGTCAGTGCACTGCTCCGGGACAAGCTGTCAGTGCTCTGCTCCAGGACACGCTGTCAGTGCAATGCTCCGGGACACACTGCACACTGCTCTGGGACACACTGCACACTGCTCCGTGACTTGCTGCACACTGCTCTGGGACGCACTGCACACTGCTCCGTGACTCACTGCGGACACACTGCACACTGCTCCGTGACGTGCTGCACACTGCTCCGTGACTCACTGCGGACACACTGCACACTGCTCCGTGACGTGCTGCACACAGCTCCGTGACTCACTGCGGACTCACTGCACACTGCTCCGGGACTCACTGCACACTGCTCCGGGACTCACTGCTGCGAGACACGCTGCACACTGCTCCGGGACTCACTGCACACTGCTCCGGGACACATTGCACAATGCTCCGTGACTTGCTGCACACTGCTCGGGTACACACTGCACACTGCTCCGGGACTCACTGCACACTGCTCCAGGACTCACTGCACACTGCTCCAGGACTCACTGCACACTGCTCCGGGACTCACTGCACACTGCTCCAGGACTCACTGCACACTGCTCTGGGACACACTGCACACTGCTCCAGGACTCACTGCATAGGGCTCGGGGACACACTGTACACAGCTTCAGGACTCACTGCATGCAGCTCGGGAACACATTGCACACTGCTCCGGGACACACTGCACTCTGCTCCGGGACTCACTGCATGCTGCTCCGGGACACACTGCACACTGCTCCGGGACTCACTGCATGCTGCTCCGGGACATACTGCACACTGCTCCGGGGCACACTGAACACTGCTCCGGGACTCACTGCATGCTGCTCCGGGACATACTGCACACTGCTCCGGGGCACACTGAACACTGCTCCGGGAATCATTGTACACTGGTCCTGGACACACTGCACTCTGCTCCGGGACTCACTGCACACTGCTCCGGGACACACTGCACTCTGCTCCGGGACTCACTGCATGCTTCTCCGGGACATACTGCACACTGCTCCGGGGCACACTGAACAATGCTCTGGGAATCATTGTACACTGGTCCTGGACACACTGTACACTGCTCCGGGACTCACTGCACACTGCTCTGGGACACACTGCGCACTGCTCCGGGACTTGCTGAACACTGTTCCGGGACTCACTGCACACATTTCCGGGACTCACTGCACGCTGCTCTGGGACACATTGCACACTGCTCCGTGACTTGCTGCACACTGCTCCGGGACACACTGCACACTGCTCCGGGACAACCTGCACACTGCTCCGGGACTCACTGCACACTGTTCCGGGACTCGCTGTACGCTGCTCCGGGACTCACTGCAAGCTGCTCCGGGACATACAGCACACTGCTCCGGGACACACTGCACACTGCTCCAGGACACACTGCACACAGCTCCGTGACTCATTGCACACTGCTCCGGGACACACTGCACACTGCTCCGGGACTCACTGCACACTGTTCCGGGACACACTGCTGCGAGACACGCTGCACACTGCTCCGTGACTCACTGCACACTGCTCCAGGACACATTGCACAATGCTCCGTGACTTGCTGCACACTGCTCGGGTACACACTGCACACTGCTCCAGGACTCACTGCACACTGCTCCAGGACTCACTGCACACTGCTCCAGGACTCACTGCACACTGCTCCGGGACTCACTGCACACTGCTCCGGGACTCACTGCACACTGCTCTGGGACACACTGCACATTGCTCCAGGACTCACTGCACACTGCTCTGGGACACACTGCTCCGGGACTTGCTGAACACTGTTCCTGGACTCATTGCACACTTTTCCGGGACTCACTGCACGCTGCTCTGGGACACATTGCACACTGCTCCTTGACTTGCTGCACACTGCTCCGGGACACACTGCACACTGCTCCTATACTCACTGCACTCTTTTCTGGGACGCACTGCACACTGCTCCAGGACTCACCACACACTGCACCGTGACTCACTGCACACTGCTCCGGGACTTGCTGCACACTGCTCTGGGACACACTGCACACTGCTCCGGGACTTGCTGCACGCTGCTCCGGGACTAACTGCGGACTCACTGCACACTGCTCCGGGACTCACTGCACACTGCTCCGGGACTCACTGCTGCGAGACACGCGGCACACTGCTCCGGGACTCACTGCACACTGCTCCGGGACACATTGCACAATGCTCCGTGACTTGCTGCACACTGCTCGGGTACACACTGCACACTGCTCCGGGACTCACTGCACACTGCTCCGGGACTCACTGCACACTGCTCCGGGACTCACTGCTGCGAGACACGCTGCACACTGCTCCGGGACTCACTGCACACTGCTCCGGGACACATTGCACAATGCTCCGTGACTTGCTGCACACTGCTCGGGTACACACTGCACACTGCTCCGGGACTCACTGCACACTGCTCCGGGACTTGCTGCACGCTGCTCCGGGACTAACTGCACACTGCTCCGGGACTCACTGAACACTTTTCCGGGACTCACTGCACACTGTTCTGGGACTCATTATACACTGCTCTAGGACTCAATGCACACTGCTCCGGGTGACACTGCTCCAGGACTCACTGCACGCTGCTCCGGGACTTAGTGCAAGCTGCTCGGGGGCACAATGCACACTGCTCTGGGACACACTGCTCCGGGACTCACTGCACACTGCTCCGGGACTCACTGCACACTGCTCTGGGACACACTGCACACTGCTCCAGGACTCACTGCACACTGCTCTGGGACACACTGCTCCGGGACTTGCTGAACACTGTTCCCGGACTCATTGCACACCTTTCCGGGACTCACTGCACGCTGCTCTGGGACACATTGCACACTGCTCCTTGACTTGCTGCACACTGCTCCGGGACACACTGCACACTGCTCCTATACTCACTGCACTCTTTTCTGGGACGCACTGCACACTGCTCCAGGACTCACCACACACTGCACCGTGACTCACTGCACACTGCTCCGGGACATGCTGCACACTGCTCTGGGACACACTGCACACTGCTCCGGGACTTGCTGCACACTGCTCCGGGACTCACTGCACACTGCTCTGGGACACACTGCACACTGCTCCAGGACTCACTGCACACTGCTCTGGGACACACTGCTCCGGGACTTGCTGAACACTGTTCCCGGACTCATTGCACACTTTTCCGGGACTCACTGCACGCTGCTCTGGGACACATTGCACACTGCTCCTTGACTTGCTGCACACTGCTCCGGGACACACTGCACACTGCTCCTATACTCACTGCACTCTTTTCTGGGACGCACTGCACACTGCTCCAGGACTCACCACACACTGCACCGTGACTCACTGCACACTGCTCCGGGACATGCTGCACACTGCTCTGGGACACACTGCACACTGCTCCGGGACTTGCTGCACGCTGCTCCGGGACTAACTGCGGACTCACTGCACACTGCTCCGGGACTCACTGCACACTGCTCCGGGACTCACTGCTGCGAGACACGCTGCACACTGCTCCGGGACTCACTGCACACTGCTCCGGGACACATTGCACAATGCTCCGTGACTTGCTGCACACTGCTCGGGTACACACTGCACACTGCTCCGGGACTCACTGCACACTGCTCCGGGACTTGCTGCACGCTGCTCCGGGACTCACTGAATACTTTTCCGGGACTCACTGCACACTGTTCTGGGACTCATTATACACTGCTCTAGGACTCAATGCACACTGCTCCGGGTGACACTGCTCCAGGACTCACTGCACGCTGCTCCGGGACTGAGTGCAAGCTGCTCGGGGGCACAATGCACACTGCTCCGGGACACACTGCACGCTGCTCCGGGACTCATTGCATACTGCTCCGGGACTCGCTGTACACTGCTCTGGGACTCACTGCACACTGCTCGGAGACTCACTGCACGCTGCTCGGGGACACACTGCACACTGCTGCAGGACTCACTGCACACTGCTCGGGGACTCACTGAACACTGCTCCGGGACTCACTGCACACTGCTCTGGGACTCACTGCATGCTGCTCCGGGACACACTGCACACTGTTCCGGGACTTGCTGAACACTGCTCTGGGACTCACTGCACACAGCTCCGTGACTCATTGCACACTGCTCCGGGACACACTGCACACTGCTCCGGGACTCACTGCACACTGTTCCGGGACACACTGCTGCGAGACACGCTGCACACTGCTCCGTGACTCACTGCACACTGCTCCAGGACACATTGCACAATGCTCCGTGACTTGCTGCACACTGCTCGGGTACACACTGCACACTGCTCCAGGACTCACTGCACACTGCTCCAGGACTCACTGCACACTGCTCCGGGACTCACTGCACACTGCTCCGGGACTCACTGCACACTGCTCCGGGACTCACTGCACACTGCTCTGGGACACACTGCACATTGCTCCAGGACTCACTGCACACTGCTCTGGGACACACTGCTCCGGGGCTTGCTGAACACTGTTCCCGGACTCATTGCACACTTTTCCGGGACTCACTGCACGCTGCTCTGGGACACATTGCACACTGCTCCTTGACTTGCTGCACACTGCTCCGGGACACACTGCACACTGCTCCTATACTCACTGCACTCTTTTCTGGGACGCACTGCACACTGCTCTGGGACTCACTGCATGCTGCTCCGGGACACACTGCACACTGTTCCGGGACTTGCTGAACACTGCTCTGGGACTCACTGCACACTGCTCCGGGACTCACTGAACACTTTTCCGGGACTCACTGCACACTGTTCTGGGACTCATTATACACTGCTCTAGGACTCAATGCACACTGCTCCGGGTGACATTGCTCCAGGACTCACTGCACGCTGCTCCGAGACTCACTGCACACTGCTCTGGGACACACTGCACGCTGCTCCGGGACTCATTCCATACTGCTCCGGGACTCACTGCACAATGCTCCGCGACTCACTGAACTCTGCTCCGCGACTCACTGCACACTACTCCGGGACTCACAGCACACTGCGCAGTGACACACTGCACACTGCTCCGGGACTCACTGCACGCTGCTAAGGACATACTGCACACAGCTCCGGGACACACTGAACACTGCTCCGGGAATCACTGTACACTGCTCCGGGACACACTGCACACTGCTCCGGGACTCACTGCTGCGAGACACGCTGCACACTGCTCCGGGACTCACTGCACACTGCTCCGGGACACATTGCACAATGCTCCGTGACTTGCTGCACACTGCTCGGGTACACACTGCACACTGCTCCGGGACTCACTGCACACTGCTCCGGGACTTGCTGCACGCTGCTCCGGGACTAACTGCACACTGCTCCTGGACACACTGCACACTGCTCCGGGACTCACTACACACTGCTCTGGGACTCAATGCACACTGCTCCAGGAGACACTGCTCCAGGACTCACTGCATGCTCCTCCGGGACTTAGTGCAAGCTGCTCGGGGGCACAATGCACACTGCTCCGGGACACACTGCACGCTGCTCCGGGACTCATTGCATACTGCTCCGGGACTCGCTGTACACTGCTCTGGGACTCACTGCACACTGCTCGGAGACTCACTGCACGCTGCTCGGGGACACACTGCACACTGCTGCAGGACTCACTGCACACTGCTCGGGGACACACTGAACACTGCTCTGGAAAACACTGAACCCTGCTCTGGGACACACTGAACACTGCTCCTGAAACACTGTACACTGCTCCGTGACTTGCTGCACACTGCTGAGGGACACACTGCTGCGGGAGACACTGCACAGTGCTCCGTGACTCGCTGCACACTGGTCCGGGAAACACTGCACACTGCCAGTCCCCTGCTCTGGGATTCTGTCAGTGTACACTGCTGAGGGACACGCTGTCAATACACTGCTCCAAGACCCACTGTCAGTGTTCTTCTCCGGGACACGCTGTCAGTGCACTGCTCCGGGACAAGCTGTCAGTGCTCTGCTCCAGGACACGCTGTCAGTGCAATGCTCCGGGACACACTGCACACTGCTCTGGGACACACTGCACACTGCTCCGTGACTTGCTGCACACTGCTCTGGGACGCACTGCACACTGCTCCGTGACTCACTGCGGACACACTGCACACTGCTCCGTGACGTGCTGCACACTGCTCCGTGACTCACTGCGGACACACTGCACACTGCTCCGTGACGTGCTGCACACAGCTCCGTGACTCACTGCGGACTCACTGCACACTGCTCCGGGACTCACTGCACACTGCTCCGGGACTCACTGCTGCGAGACACGCTGCACACTGCTCCGGGACTCACTGCACACTGCTCCGGGACACATTGCACAATGCTCCGTGACTTGCTGCACACTGCTCGGGTACACACTGCACACTGCTCCGGGACTCACTGCACACTGCTCCAGGACTCACTGCACACTGCTCCAGGACTCACTGCACACTGCTCCGGGACTCACTGCACACTGCTCCAGGACTCACTGCACACTGCTCTGGGACACACTGCACACTGCTCCAGGACTCACTGCATAGGGCTCGGGGACACACTGTACACAGCTTCAGGACTCACTGCATGCAGCTCGGGAACACATTGCACACTGCTCCGGGACACACTGCACTCTGCTCCGGGACTCACTGCATGCTGCTCCGGGACACACTGCACACTGCTCCGGGACTCACTGCATGCTGCTCCGGGACATACTGCACACTGCTCCGGGGCACACTGAACACTGCTCCGGGACTCACTGCATGCTGCTCCGGGACATACTGCACACTGCTCCGGGGCACACTGAACACTGCTCCGGGAATCATTGTACACTGGTCCTGGACACACTGCACTCTGCTCCGGGACTCACTGCACACTGCTCCGGGACACACTGCACTCTGCTCCGGGACTCACTGCATGCTGCTCCGGGACATACTGCACACTGCTCCGGGGCACACTGAACAATGCTCTGGGAATCATTGTACACTGGTCCTGGACACACTGTACACTGCTCCGGGACTCACTGCACACTGCTCTGGGACACACTGCGCACTGCTCCGGGACTTGCTGAACACTGTTCCGGGACTCACTGCACACATTTCCGGGACTCACTGCACGCTGCTCTGGGACACATTGCACACTGCTCCGTGACTTGCTGCACACTGCTCCGGGACACACTGCACACTGCTCCGGGACAACCTGCACACTGCTCCGGGACTCACTGCACACTGTTCCGGGACTCGCTGTACGCTGCTCCGGGACTCACTGCATGCTGCTCCGGGACATACTGCACACTGCTCCGGGGCACACTGAACACTGCTCCGGGAATCATTGTACACTGGTCCTGGACACACTGCACTCTGCTCCGGGACTCACTGCACACTGCTCCGGGACACACTGCACTCTGCTCCGGGACTCACTGCATGCTTCTCCGGGACATACTGCACACTGCTCCGGGGCACACTGAACAATGCTCTGGGAATCATTGTACACTGGTCCTGGACACACTGTACACTGCTCCGGGACTCACTGCACACTGCTCTGGGACACACTGCGCACTGCTCCGGGACTTGCTGAACACTGTTCCGGGACTCACTGCACACATTTCCGGGACTCACTGCACGCTGCTCTGGGACACATTGCACACTGCTCCGTGACTTGCTGCACACTGCTCCGGGACACACTGCACACTGCTCCGGGACAACCTGCACACTGCTCCGGGACTCACTGCACACTGTTCCGGGACTCGCTGTACGCTGCTCCGGGACTCATTGCACACTGCTCCGGGACACACTGCACACTGCTCCAGGACACACTGCACACAGCTCCGTGACTCATTGCACACTGCTCCGGGACACACTGCACACTGCTCCGGGACTCACTGCACACTGTTCCGGGACACACTGCTGCGAGACACGCTGCACACTGCTCCGTGACTCACTGCACACTGCTCCAGGACACATTGCACAATGCTCCGTGACTTGCTGCACACTGCTCGGGTACACACTGCACACTGCTCCAGGACTCACTGCACACTGCTCCAGGACTCACTGCACACTGCTCCAGGACTCACTGCACACTGCTCCGGGACTCACTGCACACTGCTCCGGGACTCACTGCACACTGCTCTGGGACACACTGCACATTGCTCCAGGACTCACTGCACACTGCTCTGGGACACACTGCTCCGGGACTTGCTGAACACTGTTCCTGGACTCATTGCACACTTTTCCGGGACTCACTGCACGCTGCTCTGGGACACATTGCACACTGCTCCTTGACTTGCTGCACACTGCTCCGGGACACACTGCACACTGCTCCTATACTCACTGCACTCTTTTCTGGGACGCACTGCACACTGCTCCAGGACTCACCACACACTGCACCGTGACTCACTGCACACTGCTCCGGGACTTGCTGCACACTGCTCTGGGACACACTGCACACTGCTCCGGGACTTGCTGCACGCTGCTCCGGGACTAACTGCGGACTCACTGCACACTGCTCCGGGACTCACTGCACACTGCTCCGGGACTCACTGCTGCGAGACACGCGGCACACTGCTCCGGGACTCACTGCACACTGCTCCGGGACACATTGCACAATGCTCCGTGACTTGCTGCACACTGCTCGGGTACACACTGCACACTGCTCCGGGACTCACTGCACACTGCTCCGGGACTCACTGCACACTGCTCCGGGACTCACTGCTGCGAGACACGCTGCACACTGCTCCGGGACTCACTGCACACTGCTCCGGGACACATTGCACAATGCTCCGTGACTTGCTGCACACTGCTCGGGTACACACTGCACACTGCTCCGGGACTCACTGCACACTGCTCCGGGACTTGCTGCACGCTGCTCCGGGACTAACTGCACACTGCTCCGGGACTCACTGAACACTTTTCCGGGACTCACTGCACACTGTTCTGGGACTCATTATACACTGCTCTAGGACTCAATGCACACTGCTCCGGGTGACACTGCTCCAGGACTCACTGCACGCTGCTCCGGGACTTAGTGCAAGCTGCTCGGGGGCACAATGCACACTGCTCTGGGACACACTGCTCCGGGACTCACTGCACACTGCTCCGGGACTCACTGCACACTGCTCTGGGACACACTGCACACTGCTCCAGGACTCACTGCACACTGCTCTGGGACACACTGCTCCGGGACTTGCTGAACACTGTTCCCGGACTCATTGCACACCTTTCCGGGACTCACTGCACGCTGCTCTGGGACACATTGCACACTGCTCCTTGACTTGCTGCACACTGCTCCGGGACACACTGCACACTGCTCCTATACTCACTGCACTCTTTTCTGGGACGCACTGCACACTGCTCCAGGACTCACCACACACTGCACCGTGACTCACTGCACACTGCTCCGGGACATGCTGCACACTGCTCTGGGACACACTGCACACTGCTCCGGGACTTGCTGCACACTGCTCCGGGACTCACTGCACACTGCTCTGGGACACACTGCACACTGCTCCAGGACTCACTGCACACTGCTCTGGGACACACTGCTCCGGGACTTGCTGAACACTGTTCCCGGACTCATTGCACACTTTTCCGGGACTCACTGCACGCTGCTCTGGGACACATTGCACACTGCTCCTTGACTTGCTGCACACTGCTCCGGGACACACTGCACACTGCTCCTATACTCACTGCACTCTTTTCTGGGACGCACTGCACACTGCTCCAGGACTCACCACACACTGCACCGTGACTCACTGCACACTGCTCCGGGACATGCTGCACACTGCTCTGGGACACACTGCACACTGCTCCGGGACTTGCTGCACGCTGCTCCGGGACTAACTGCGGACTCACTGCACACTGCTCCGGGACTCACTGCACACTGCTCCGGGACTCACTGCTGCGAGACACGCTGCACACTGCTCCGGGACTCACTGCACACTGCTCCGGGACACATTGCACAATGCTCCGTGACTTGCTGCACACTGCTCGGGTACACACTGCACACTGCTCCGGGACTCACTGCACACTGCTCCGGGACTTGCTGCACGCTGCTCCGGGACTCACTGAATACTTTTCCAGGACTCACTGCACACTGTTCTGGGACTCATTATACACTGCTCTAGGACTCAATGCACACTGCTCCGGGTGACACTGCTCCAGGACTCACTGCACGCTGCTCCGGGACTGAGTGCAAGCTGCTCGGGGGCACAATGCACACTGCTCCGGGACACACTGCACGCTGCTCCGGGACTCATTGCATACTGCTCCGGGACTCGCTGTACACTGCTCTGGGACTCACTGCACACTGCTCGGAGACTCACTGCACGCTGCTCAGGGACACACTGCACACTGCTGCAGGACTCACTGCACACTGCTCGGGGACTCACTGAACACTGCTCCGGGACTCACTGCACACTGCTCTGGGACTCACTGCATGCTGCTCCGGGACACACTGCACACTGTTCCGGGACTTGCTGAACACTGCTCTGGGACTCACTGCACACAGCTCCGTGACTCATTGCACACTGCTCCGGGACACACTGCACACTGCTCCGGGACTCACTGCACACTGTTCCGGGACACACTGCTGCGAGACACGCTGCACACTGCTCCGTGACTCACTGCACACTGCTCCAGGACACATTGCACAATGCTCCGTGACTTGCTGCACACTGCTCGGGTACACACTGCACACTGCTCCAGGACTCACTGCACACTGCTCCAGGACTCACTGCACACTGCTCCGGGACTCACTGCACACTGCTCCGGGACTCACTGCACACTGCTCCGGGACTCACTGCACACTGCTCTGGGACACACTGCACATTGCTCCAGGACTCACTGCACACTGCTCTGGGACACACTGCTCCGGGGCTTGCTGAACACTGTTCCCGGACTCATTGCACACTTTTCCGGGACTCACTGCACGCTGCTCTGGGACACATTGCACCCTGCTCCTTGACTTGCTGCACACTGCTCCGGGACACACTGCACACTGCTCCTATACTCACTGCACTCTTTTCTGGGACGCACTGCACACTGCTCTGGGACTCACTGCATGCTGCTCCGGGACACACTGCACACTGTTCCGGGACTTGCTGAACACTGCTCTGGGACTCACTGCACACTGCTCCGGGACTCACTGAACACTTTTCCGGGACTCACTGCACACTGTTCTGGGACTCATTATACACTGCTCTAGGACTCAATGCACACTGCTCCGGGTGACATTGCTCCAGGACTCACTGCACGCTGCTCCGAGACTCACTGCACACTGCTCTGGGACACACTGCACGCTGCTCCGGGACTCATTCCATACTGCTCCGGGACTCACTGCACAATGCTCCGCGACTCACTGAACTCTGCTCCGCGACTCACTGCACACTACTCCGGGACTCACAGCACACTGCGCAGTGACACACTGCACACTGCTCCGGGACTCACTGCACGCTGCTAAGGACATACTGCACACAGCTCCGGGACACACTGAACACTGCTCCGGGAATCACTGTACACTGCTCCGGGACACACTGCACACTGCTCCGGGACTCACTGCTGCGAGACACGCTGCACACTGCTCCGGGACTCACTGCACACTGCTCCGGGACACATTGCACAATGCTCCGTGACTTGCTGCACACTGCTCGGGTACACACTGCACACTGCTCCGGGACTCACTGCACACTGCTCCGGGACTTGCTGCACGCTGCTCCGGGACTAACTGCACACTGCTCCAGGACACACTGCACACTGCTCCGGGACTCACTACACACTGCTCTGGGACTCAATGCACACTGCTCCAGGAGACACTGCTCCAGGACTCACTGCATGCTCCTCCGGGACTTAGTGCAAGCTGCTCGGGGGCACAATGCACACTGCTCCGGGACACACTGCACGCTGCTCCGGGACTCATTGCATACTGCTCCGGGACTCGCTGTACACTGCTCTGGGACTCACTGCACACTGCTCGGAGACTCACTGCACGCTGCTCGGGGACACACTGCACACTGCTGCAGGACTCACTGCACACTGCTCGGGGACTCACTGAACACTGCTCCGGGACTCACTGCACACTGCTCTGGGACTCACTGCATGCTGCTCCGGGACACACTGCACACTGTTCCGGGACTTGCTGAACACTGCTCTGGGACTCACTGCACACTGCTCCGGGACTCACTGAACACTTTTCCGGGACTCACTGCACACTGTTCTGGGACTCATTATACACTGCTCTAGGACTCAATGCACACTGCTCCGGGTGACACTGCTCCAGGACTCACTGCACGCTGCTCCGGGACTCACTGCACACTGCTCTGGGACACACTGCACGCTGCTCCGGGACTCATTCCATACTGCTCCGGGACTCACTGCACAATGCTCCGCGACTCACTGAACTCTGCTCCGCGACTCACTGCACACTACTCCGGGACTCACAGCACACTGCTAAGGACATACTGCACACAGCTCCGGGACACACTGAACACTGCTCCGGGAATCACTGTACACTGCTCTGGGACACACTGCACACTGCTCCGGGACTCGCTGCACACTGCTCCGGGACTCGCTGCACACTGCTCCGGGACACACTGAACACTGCTCCTGAAACACTGTACACTGCTCCGTGACTTGCTGCACACTGCTGAGGGACACACTGCTGCGGGAGACACTGCACAGTGCTCCGTGACTCGCTGCACACTGGTCCGGGAAACACTGCACACTGCCAGTCCCCTGCTCTGGGATTCTGTCAGTGTACACTGCTGAGGGACACGCTGTCAATACACTGCTCCAAGACTCACTGTCAGTGTTCTTCTCCGGGACACGCTGTCAGTGCACTGCTCCGGGACAAGCTGTCAGTGCTCTGCTCCAGGACACGCTGTCAGTGCAATGCTCCGGGACACACTGCACACTGCTCTGGGACGCACTGCACACTGCTCCGTGACTTGCTGCACACTGCTCTGGGACGCACTGCACACTGTTCCGGGACACACTGCTGCGAGACACGCTGCACACTGCTCCGTGACTCACTGCACACTGCTCCAGGACACATTGCACAATGCTCCGTGACTTGCTGCACACTGCTCGGGTACACACTGCACACTGCTCCAGGACTCACTGCACACTGCTCCAGGACTCACTGCACACTGCTCCAGGACTCACTGCACACTGCTCCAGGACTCACTGCACACTGCTCCGGGACTCACTGCTGCGAGACACGCTGCACACTGCTCCGGGACTCACTGCACACTGCTCCGGGACACATTGCACAATGCTCCGTGACTTGCTGCACACTGCTCGGGTACACACTGCACACTGCTCCGGGACTCACTGCACACTGCTCCGGGACTTGCTGCACGCTGCTCCGGGACTAACTGCACACTGCTCCAGGACACACTGCACACTGTTCTGGGACTCATTATACACTGCTCTAGGACTCAATGCACGCTGCTCCGGGTGACACTGCTCCAGGACTCACTGCACGCTGCTCCGGGACTCACTGCACACTGCTCTGGGACACACTGCACGCTGCTCCGGGACTCATTCCATACTGCTCCGGGACTCACTGCACAATGCTCCACGACTCACTGAACTCTGCTCCGCGACTCACTGCACACTACTCCGGGACTCACAGCACACTGCTAAGGACATACTGCACACAGCTCCGGGACACACTGAACACTGCTCCAGGAATCACTGTACACTGCTCCGGGACACACTGCACACTGCTCCGGGACTCACTGCACACTGCTCCGGGACACACTGAACACTGCTCTGGAAAACACTGAACACTGCTCTGGGACACACTGAACACTGCTCCTGAAACACTGTACACTGCTCCGTGACTTGCTGCACACTGCTCGGGTACACACTGCACACTGCTCCAGGACTCACTGCACACTGCTCCAGGACTCACTGCACACTGCTCCGGGACTCACTGCTGCGAGACACGCTGCACACTGCTCCGGGACTCACTGCACACTGCTCCGGGACACATTGCACAATGCTCCGTGACTTGCTGCACACTGCTCGGGTACACACTGCACACTGCTCCGGGACTCACTGCACACTGCTCCGGGACTTGCTGCACGCTGCTCCGGGACTAACTGCACACTGCTCCAGGACACACTGCACACTGTTCTGGGACTCATTATACACTGCTCTAGGACTCAATGCACGCTGCTCCGGGTGACACTGCTCCAGGACTCACTGCACGCTGCTCCGGGACTCACTGCACACTGCTCTGGGACACACTGCACGCTGCTCCGGGACTCATTCCATACTGCTCCGGGACTCACTGCACAATGCTCCGCGACTCACTGAACTCTGCTCCGCGACTCACTGCACACTACTCCGGGACTCACAGCACACTGCTAAGGACATACTGCACACAGCTCCGGGACACACTGAACACTGCTCCGGGAATCACTGTACACTGCTCCGGGACACACTGCACACTGCTCCGGGACTCGCTGCACACTGCTCCGGGACACACTGAACACTGCTCTGGAAAACACTGAACACTGCTCTGGGACACACTGAACACTGCTCCTGAAACACTGTACACTGCTCCGTGACTTGCTGCACACTGCTGAGGGACACACTGCTGCGGGAGACACTGCACAGTGCTCCGTGACTCGCTGCACACTGGTCCGGGAAACACTGCACACTGCCAGTCCCCTGCTCTGGGATTCTGTCAGTGTACACTGCTCAGGGACACGCTGTCAATACACTGCTCCAAGACCCACTGTCAGTGTTCTTCTCCGGGACACGCTGTCAGTGCACTGCTCCAGGACATGCTGTCAGTGCACTGCTCCGGGACACGCTGTCAGTGCAATGCTCCGGGACACGCTGTCAGTGCAGTGCTTAGGGAAGTGCTGTCAGTGCACTGCTCCAAGACACGCTGTCAGTGCACTGCTCCGGGACACGATGTCACTGCACTGCTCCTGGACATGCTTACAGTGCACTGCTTAGGGACATGCTTTCAGTGCACTGCTCTGTGACATGCACTCAGTGCACTGCTTAGGGACATGCTGTCAGTGCACCGCTCTGGGACACGCTGTCAGTGCACTGCTCCAGGACACGCTGTCAGTGTTCTTCTCCGGGACACGCTGTCAGTGCACTGCTCCAGGACATGCTGTCAGTGCACTGCTCCGGGACATGCTGTCAGTGCACTGCTCCAAGACACGCTGTCAGTGCACTGCTCCGGGACACGATGTCACTGCACTGCTCCTGGACATGCTTACAGTGCACTGCTTAGGGACATGCTTTCAGTGCACTGCTCTGTGACATGCACTCAGTGCACTGCTTAGGGACATGCTGTCAGTGCACCGCTCTGGGACACGCTGTCAGTGCACTGCTCCAGGACACGCTGTCATTGCACTGCTCTGGGATACGCTGTCAGTGCTCTGCTCCGGGACACGCTGTCAGTGCACTGCTTCAGGACACGCTGTCAGTTCTCTGCACCGAGACACATTGTCAGTGCCCTGCTCCGGGACATGCTGTCACTGCACTGCTTCGGGACACGCTGTCAGTGCACTGCTCCGGGACTCACTGTCAGTGCACTGCCCCGGGACACACTGTCAGTGCACGTCTCCAGGCTACGCTGGCAGTCACTGCTCCGGGACACGCTGTCAGTGCACTGCTCTGGGACATGTTGTCAGTGCGCTGCTCCGGGACATGTTGTCAGTGCTCTGCTCCGCGACTCCCTGTCCCTGCACTGCTCGGGGACACGCTGTCAGTGCTCGTCTCCAGGACACGTTGTCAGTGCACTGCTCCTGGACACGCTGTCAGTGCGCTGCTACGGGACACACTGTCAGTGCACTGCTCCTGGACAGGCTGTCAGTGCTCCGCTCCGGGACACGCTGTCAGTGCACTGCTCCAGGAGACCCTGTCAGTTTTCTGCACCGAGACACGTTGTCAATACCCTGCTCCAGGACATGCTGTCACTGTACTGCTCCGGGACACCTTGTCAGTGCACTGCTCTGAGAAACGTCACAGTGCACTGCTCTGCAACACGCTGTCAGTGCACTGCCCCGGGACACAGTGTCAGTGCTCTGCTCCTGGACATACTGTCAGTGCACTGCTCCTGGACACCCTGTCATTGCACTGCTCCTGGACACCCTGTCATTGCACTGCTCCAGGATACACTGTCAGTGCTCAGCTCCGGGACACTCTGTCAGTGCTCTGCTCCAGGACACGCTGTCCGTTCTCTGCACCGAGACACGTTGTCAGTGCGCTGCTCCTGGACATGCTGTCAGTGCACTGCTTAGGGAAGTGCTGTCAATGCACTGCTCCAGGACATGCTGTCAGTGCTTTGCTCCGGGACACGCTGTCAGTGCTTTGCTCCGGGACACGCTGTCAGTGCGCTGCTCCGTGACATGGTGTCAGTGCGCTGCTCCGGGACATGCTGTCAGTGCAATGCTCCGGGACATGGTGTCAGTGTACTGCTCCGGGACATGCTGTCAGTGCACTGCTCCAGGACACGCTGTCAGTGCACTGCTCCAGGACACCCTGTCATTGCACTGCTCCAGGATAGGCTGGCAGTGCTCTGCTCCGGGACACGCTGTCAGTGCTCTGCTCCAGGACACGCTGTCAGTTCTCTGCACCGAGACACGTTGTCAGTGCGCTGCTCCTGGACATGTTGTCAGTGCACTGCTCCTGGACAGTCTGTCATTGCACTGCTCCGGGACACGCTGTCATTGCACTGCTCCGGGACACGCTGTCAGTGCACTGCTTATGGACACGCTGTAATTGCACTGCTCTGGGATACGCTGTCAGTGCTCTGCTCCAGGACACGCTGTCAGTTCTCTGCACTGAGACACGTTGTCAATGCCCTGCTCCGGGACATGCTGTTACTGCACTGCTTCGAGGCACCTTGACAGTGCACTGCTCCGGGAAACGCCACAGTGCACTGCTCTGCAACAAGCTGTCAGTGCACTGCTCCGGGACACACTGTCAATGCACTGCCCCGAGACACAGTGTCAGTGCTCTGCTCCAGGACACACTGTCAGTGCACTGCTCCGGGACATGTTGTCAGTGCACTGCTCTGGGACACGCTGTCAGTGCACTGCTCTGAGACACGCTGTCAGTGCAATGCTCCAGGACACGCTGTCAGTGCTCTGCTCCGGTACACGCTGTCACTGCACTGCTCCGGGACAAGCTTTCAGTTCACTGCTCCGGCATCCGCTGTCAGTGCACTGTTCCGGGACATGCTGTCAGTGCACCGCTCTGGGACACACTGTCAGTGCTCTGCTCCAGGACACGCTGTCAGTTCTCTGCACCGAGACACGTTGTCAGTGCGCTGCTCCGGGACACACTGTCAGTGATCTGCTCCTGGATGCACTGTCAGTGCACCGCTCCGGGACATGTTGTCAGTGTACTGCTCTGGGACATGCTGTCAGTTCTCTGCTCGAGAACACGCTGTCAGTGCACTGCTCAAGGACACACTGTCAGTGCACTGCTCCTGGACACGTTGTCATTGCACTGCTCCAGGATACACTATCAGTGCTCTGCTCCGGGACACGCTGTCAGTGCTCTGCTCCGGGACACGCTGTCAGTGCTCTGCTCCACGACACGCTGTCAGTTCTCTGCACTGAGACACGTTGTCAGTGCGCTGCTCCTGGACATGCTGTCAGTGCACTGATCCTGGACAGGCTTTTAGTGCACTGCTACGGCATCCGCTGTCAGTGCACTGTTCCGGGACATGCTGTCAGTGCACCGCTCTGGGACACGCTGTCAGTGCACTGCTCCAGGACACCCTGTCAGTGCACTGCTCCGGGACACGCTGTCAGTGCTCTTCTCCAGGACATGCTGTCAGTTCTCTGCACCGAGACACGTTGTCAGTGCACTGCTCTTGGACATGCTGTCAGTGCACTGCTCCTGGACTGGCTGTCATTGCACTGCTCCGGGACATGCTGTCAGTGCACTGCTTAGGGATATACTGTCAGTGCACTGCTCCGGGACACGCTGTCAGTGCACTGCTTAGGGAAGTGCTGTCAATGCACTGCTTCAGGACATGATGTCAGTGCACTGCTCCAGGACATGCTGTCAGTGCACTGCTCCAGGACACCCTGTTAATGCTCTGCTCCGGGACACACTGTTAATGCTCTGCTCCAGGACACGCTGTCAGTGCACTGCTCCGGGACATCTTGTCAGTGCACTGCTCCGGGACTCACTGTCAGTGCACTGCTCTGGGACATGCTGTCAGTGCACTGCTCCGGGTCATGCTGTGAGTGCACTGCTCCAAGACACGCTGTCAGTGCTCTTCTCCGGGACACGCTGTCAGTGAGCTGCTCCAGGACACTCTGTCAGTGCACTGCTCTGGGACATGCTGTCAGTACTTTGCTCCGGGACACGCTGTCAGTGCGCTGCTCCGTGACATGGTGTCAGTGTACTGCTCCGGGACATGCTGTCAGTGCAATGCTCCGGGACATGGTGTCAGTGTACTGCTCCTGGATACGCTGTCAGTGCTCTGCTCCTGGACACGCTGTCAGTGCTCTGCTCCGGTACAAGCTGTCAGTGCTCTGCTCGAGAGCATGCTGTCAGTGCACTGCTCCGGGACATGCTGTCAGTGCACTGCTCCGGGACATGCTGTCAGTGCACAGCTCCAGGACACGCTGTCAGTGCACTGCTCCGGGACACGCTATCAGTGCACTGCTCCGGGACATGGTGTCAGTGTACTGCTCCAGGACATGCTGTAAGTGCACTGCTCCATGACACGCTGTCAGTGCTCTGCTCCGGGACACACTGTCAGTGCGCTGCTCCTGGATACGCTATCAGTGCACTGCTCCTGGACACGCTGTCAGTGCTCTGCTCCGGGACACGCCGTCAGTGTTCTGCTCGAGAACACGCTGTCAGTGCACTGCTCCGGGACATGCTGTCAGTGCACTGCTCCGGGACATGCTGTCAGTGCACAGCTCCGGGACATGCTGTCAGTGCACTGCTCCAGGACACCCTGTCATTGCACTGCTCCAGGATACGCTGGCAGTGCTCTGCTCCGGGACACGCTGTCAGTGCTCTGCTCCAGGACACGCTGTCAGTTCTCTGCACCGAGACATGTTGTCAGTGCACTGCTCCTGGACAGTCTGTCATTGCACTGCTCCGGGACACGCTGTCATTGCACTGCTCCGGGACACGCTGTCAGTACACTGCTTATGGACACGCTGTAATTGCACTGCTCTGGGATACGCTGTCAGTGCTCTGCTCCAGGACACGCTGTCAGTTCTCTGCACTGAGACACGTTGTCAATGCCCTGCTCCGGGACATGCTGTTACTGCACTGCTTCGAGGCACCTTGACAGTGCACTGCTCCGGGAAACGCCACAGTGCACTGCTCTGCAACAAGCTGTCAGTGCACTGCTCCGGGACACGCTATCAGTGCACTGCTCCGGGACATGGTGTCAGTGTACTGCTCCAGGACATGCTGTAAGTGCACTGCTCCGTGACACGCTGTCAGTGCACTGCTCCAGGACACGGTGTCAGTGTATTGCTCCTGGACATTCTGTCAGTGCACTGCTCCGGGACACACTGTCAGTGCGCTGCTCCTGGATGCGCTATCAGTGCTCTGCTCCGGGACACACTGTCAGTGCACTGCTCCTGGATACGCTGTCAGTGCTCTGCTCCGGGACACGCCATCTGTGCTCTGCTCGAGAACACGCTGTCAGTGCACTGCTCCGGGACATGCTGTCAGTGCAATGCTCCGGGACATGGTGTCAGTGTACTGCTCCATGACACGCTGTCAGTGCACTGCTCCATGACATGCTGGCAGTGCGCTGCTCCAGGACACGCTGTCAGTGCACTGCTCCGGGAAACGCCTCAGTGCACTGCTCTCCAACACGGTGTCAGTGCACTGCTCCGGTAATCACTGTTAGTGCTCTGCTCCAGGACACGCTGTCAGTGCACTGCTCCGGGACATGTTGTCAGTGCACTGCTCCGGGACTCACTGTCAGTGCACTGCCCCAGGACACGCTGTCAGTGCACTGCTCTGGGACATGCTGTCAGTGCACTGCTCGTGGACATGCTGTCAATGCACTGCTCCAGAACAGGCTGTCAGTGCTCTGCTCCGGGACACACTGTCAGTGCCCTGCTTCTGGATACACTGTCAGTGCACTGCTCCTGGACACGCTGTCAGTGCTTTGCTCTGGGACACGCTGTCAGTGCGCTGCTCCGTGACATGATGTCAGTGTACTGCTCCGGGACATGCTGTCAGTGCAATGCTCCGGGACATGATGTCAGTGCTCTGCTCCGGGACAAGCTGTCAGTGCACTGCTCCGGGACATGCTGTCAGTGCACTGCTCCAACAAACGCTGTCAGTGCACTGCTCCGGGACATGCTGTCAGTGCACTGCTCGAAGACACGCTGTCAGTGCTCTCCTCGGGGACACGCTGTCAGTGCACTGCTCCAGGATACGCTGTCAGTGCGCTGCTCCTGGATACGCTGTCAGTGCACTGCTCCTGGAAACGTTGTCAGTGCTCTGCTCCAGGATACGCTGTCAGTGCACTGCTCCGGGACACGCTGTCAGTGCACTGCTTATGGACATGCTGTCAGTCCACTGCTATGGGATATGCTGTCAGTGCACTGCTCCGGGACATGCTGTCAGTGCACTGCTCCAGGACACCCTGTCAGTGCACAGCACTGGGAAACACCTCAGTGCACTGCTCTGCAACATGCTGTCAGTGCACTGCTCCGGGACTCACTGTCAGTGCACTGCCCCAGGACACACTGTCATTTCTCTGCACCGAGACACATTGTCAGTGCCCTGCCCCGGGACACACTGTCAGTGCACGTCTCCAGGATACGCTGGCAGTCACTGCTCCGGGACACGCTGTCAGTGCACTGCTCTGGGACATGCTGTCAGTGCTTTGCTCCGGGACACACTGTAATTGCACTGCTCCGGGACATGCTGCCAGTGCACTGCTCTGGGACACGCTGTCAGTGCACTGCTCCAGGACACGCTGTCATTTCTCTGCACCGAGACACGTTGTCAGTGCCCTGCTCCGGGACATGCTGTCACTGTACTGCTCCGGGACACCCTGTCAGTGCACTGCTCCGGGAAACGCCTCAGTGCACTGCTCAGCAACACGCTGTCAGTGCACTGCTCCGGGACACACTGTCAGTGCTCTGCTCCAGGACACGCTGTCAGTGCACGGCTCCGGGACATGCTGTCAGTGCACTGCTCCGGGACACGCTGTCAGTGCACTGCTTATGGACATGCTGTCAGTGCACTGCTCTGCAACACGCTGTCAGTGCACTGCTCCGGGACAAACTGTCAGTGCACTGCTCCAGGACACGCTGTCAGTGCTATGCTCCGGGACACGCTGTCAGTGCTCTGCTCCAGGACACGCTGTCAGTGCACTGCTCCGGGACATGTTGTCAGTGCACTGCTCCACGACGCACTGTCAGTGCACTTCTCTGGGACATACTGTCAGTACTTTGCTCCGGGACACGCTGTCAGTGCGCTGCTCCGTGACATGGTGTCAGTGTACTGCTCCGGGACATGCTGTCAGTGCAATGCTCCGGGACATGGTGTCAGTGTACTGCTCCTGGATACGCTGTCAGTGCTCTGCTCCTGGACACGCTGTCAGTGCTCTTTTCCAGGACAAGCTGTCAGTGCTCTGCTCGAGAACACGCTGTCAGTGCACTGCTCCGGGACATGCTGTCAGTGCACTGCTCCAGGACATGCTGTCAGCGCACTGCTCCGGTGCATGCTATCAGTGCACTGCTCCGGGACACGCTATCAGTGCACAGCTCCGGGACATGGTGTCAGTGTACTGCTCCAGGACATGCTGTAAGTGCACTGCTCCGTGAACTGCTGTCAGTGCACTGCTCCAGGACACGGTGTCAGTGTAATGCTCCTGGACACGCTGTCAGTGAACTGCTCCGGGACTCACTGTCAGTGCACTGCTCTGGGACATGCTGCCAGTGCACTGCTCTGGGACACGCTGTCAGTGCTCTGCTCCAGGACACGCTGTCATTTCTCTGCACCGAGACACGTTGTCAGTGCCCTGCTCCGGGACATGCTGTCACTGTACTGCTCCGGGACACCCTGTCAGTGCACTGCTCCGGGACACGCTGTCAGTGCACTGCTCCGGGACACGCTGTCAGTGCACTGCTCCGGGACACACTGTCAGTGCTCTGCTCCAGGACACGCTGTCAGTGCACTGCTCCAGGACATGCTGTCAGTGCACTGCTCCGGGACACGCTGTCAGTGCACTGCTTATGGACATGCTGTCAGTCCACTGCTATGGGATATGCTGTCAGTGCACTGCTCCGGGACATGCTGTCAGTGCACTGCTCCAGGACACCCTGTCAGTGCACAGCTCTGGGAAACACCTCATTGCACTGCTCTGGGACATGCTGTCAGTGCTTTGCTCCAGGACACGCTGAAATTGCACTGCTCCAGGACACGCTGTCAGTGCACTGCTCCGGGACATGCTGCCAGTGCACTGCTCTGGGACACGCTGTCAGTGCTCTGCTCCAGGACACGCTGTCAGTGCTCTGCTCCGGTACAAGCTGTCAGTGCTCTGCTCGAGAACACGCTGTCAGTGCACTGCTCCGGGACATGCTATCAGTGCACTGCTCCGGGACACGCTGTCAGTGCACTGCTCCGGGACATGGTGTCAGTGCACTCTTCCGGGACATGCTGTCAGCGCACTGCTCCGGGACATGCTATCAGTGCACTGCTCCGGGACACGCTGTCAGTGCACTGCTCCGGGACACGCTATCAGTGCACTGCTCCGGGACATGGTGTCAGTGTACTGCTCCAGGACATGCTGTAAGTGCACTGCTCCGTGACACGCTGTCAATGCTCTGCTCCAGTACACGGTGTCAGTGTAATGCTCCGGGACATGCTGTCATTGCTCTGCTCCGGGACACACTGTCATTGCGCTGCTCCTGGATACGCTATCAGTGCACTGCTCCTGGACACGCTGTCAGTGCTCTGCTCCGGGACACGCCGTCAGTGTTCTGCTCGAGAGCACGCTGTCAGTGCACTGCTCCGGGACATGCTGTCAGTGCACTGCTCCGGGACATGCTGTCAGTGCACAGCTCCGGGACATGCTGTCAGCGCACTGCTCCGGGACACGCTATCAGTGCACTGCTCCGGGACACGCTGTCAGTGCACTGCTCCGGGACACGGTGTCAGTGTACTGCTCCAGGACATGCTGTCAGTGCTCTGCTCTGGGACACACTGTCAGTGTGCTGCTCCTGGATACGCTGTCAGTGCTCTGCTCCGGGACACGCCGTCAGTGCTCTGCTCGAGAACACGCTGTCAGTGCACTGCTCGGGGACATGCTGTCAGTGCACCGCTTAGGGACGTGCTGTCAGTGCACTGCTCCGGGACATGATGTCAATGCACTGCTCCAGGACATGATGTCAATGCACTGCTCCAGAACATGCTGTCAGTGCACTGCTTAGGGACATGATGTCAGTGCCCTGCTCCGGGAAACGCCTCAGTGCACTGCTCTCCAACACGCTGTCGGTGCACTGCTCCGGGACTCACTGTCAGTGCACTGCTCCAGGACACGCTGTCAGTGCACTGCTCCGGGACATGTTGTCAGTGCACTGCTCCGGGACTCACTGTCAGTGCACTGCTCTGGGACATGCTGTCAGTGCACTGCTCCGGGACATGCTGTGAGTGCACTGCTCCAAGACACGCTGTCAGTGCTCTCCTCGGGTACACGCTGTCAGTGCACTGCTCCAGGACACTCTGTCAGTGCCCGGCTCCTGGACAGGCTGTCAGTGCACTGCTCTGGGACATGCTCTCAGTGCACTGTTCCAGGACACGCTGTCAGTGCACTGCTCCAGGACATGCTGTCAGTGCACTGCTCCGTGACATGCTGTCAGTGCACTGCTCCAGGACACGGTGTCAGTGTACTGCTCCTGGACATTCTGTCAGTGCTCTGCTCTGGGACACACTGTCAGTGTGCTGCTCCGGGTCACGCTGTCAGTGCACTGCTCCGGGACACTCTGTCAAAGCACTGCTCAGGACACGCTGTCAGTGCGCTGCTCCGGGACACCCTGTCAGTGCACTGCTCCTGCACAAGCTGTCATTGCACTGCTCTGGGATACGCTGTCAGTGCGCTGCTCCTGGACACGCTGTCAGTGCCCTGCTCCAGGACACGCTGTCAGTGCGCTGCTCCGGGACACACTGTCAGTGCGCTGCACCTGGACACGCTGTCAGTGCACTGCTCCGGGATACGCTGTCCGTGCTCTGCTCCGTGACACGCTGTCAGTGCTATGCTCCAGGACACACTGTCAGTGCGCTGCTCCTGGACACGCTGTCAGTGCACTGCTCCTGGACAGGCTGTCAGTGCTCTTTTCCGGGACACGCTGTCACTGCACTGCTCCGGGTCACGCTGTCAGTGCACTGCTCCGGGACACGCTGTCAAAGCATTGCTCAGGACACGCTGTCAGTGCGCTGCTCCGGGACACACTGTCAGTGCACTGCTCCGGGACACACTGTCAGTGCTCAGCTCCAGGACACACTGTCAGTGCACTGCTCCGGGACATGCTGTCAGTGCACTGCTCTGGGACACGCTGTCAGAGCACTGCTCCAGGACACGCTGTCAGTGCACTGCTCCAGGACACGCTGTCAGTGCTCTGCTCCGGGACACGCTGTCAGTGCACTGCTCCGGGACACGCTGTCAGTGCTCTGCTCCGGGACACGCTGTCAGTGCCCTGCTCCGGGACATGTTGTCAGTGCTCTGCTCCGCGACTCCCTGTCAGTGCGCTGCTCCGGGACACACTGTCAGTGCACTGCTCCGGGACACACTGTCAGCGCACTGCTCCGGGACACGCTGTCAGTGCACTTCTCCAGGACACGCTGTTAGTGCACTGCTCCAGGACACGCTGTCAGTGCGCTGCTCCGGGACACACTGTCAGTGCGCTTCCTGGATACGCTGTCAGTGCACTGCTCCTGGACAGGCTGTCAGTGCTCAGCTCCGGGACACGCTGTCACTGCACTGCTCCAGGACACGCTGTCAGTGCACTGCTCCGGGACACACTGTCAGTGCTCAGCTCCAGGACACACTGTCAGTGCACTGCTCCGGGACATGCTGTCAGTGCACTGCTCTGGGACACGCTGTCAGAGCACTGCTCCGGGACACGCTGTCAGTGCACTGCTCCAGGACACGCTGTCAGTGCACTGCTCCAGGACACGCTGTCAGTGCACTGCTCCAGGACACACTGTCAGTGCACTGCTCCAAGACACGCTGTCAGTGCTCTGCTCGGGAACACGCTGTCAGTGCACTGCTCCAGGACACGCTGTCAGTGCACAGCTCCGGGTCCCACTAACAGTGCTCTTCTCCTGGACACGCTGTCAGTGCTCTGCTCTGGAACACGTTGTCAGCGCACTGCTCCGAAACATGCTGTCAGTGCTCTGATCCTGTACACGCTGTCATTGCACTGCTCCGGGACGCGCTGTTAGTGCACTGCTCCAGGACATGCTGTCAGTGCACTACTCCAGGAAACGCTGTCAGTGCACTGCTCCGGTACATGCTGTTAGTGCACTGCTCCCAGACACACTGTCAGTGCACTGCTCCGGGACGCGCTGTTAGTGCACTGCTCCAGGACACGCTGTCAGTGCACTGCTCCAGGACACGCTGTCAGTGCACTGCTCCGGGACACTCAGTCAGTGCACCGCTCCGAGACACCTTGCCAGTGCACTGCACCGGGACATGCTATCAGTGCTCTGCTCCTGTACACGCTGTCCGTGCTCTGCTCCTGGACACGCTGTCAGTGCTCTGCTCATCGACACGCTGTCATTGCACTGCTCCGGGATTCGCTGTCAGTGCTCTGCTCCGGGACACGGTGTCAGTGCCGTGCTCCAGGACACTCTGTCAGTTCTCTGCACCATGACACGCTGTCAGTGCCCTGCTCCGGGACATGCTGTCACTGCTCTGCTCCAGGACACTCAGTCATTGCACTGCTCCAGGACACGCTGTCAGTGCACTGCTCCGGGACATGCTGTCAGTACACCGCTCTGGAACTCGCTGTCAGTGCACTGCTCCAGGACACCGTGTCAGTGCACTGCTCCTGTACACGCTGTCATTGCACTGCTCTGGGATACGCTGTAAGAGCTCTGCTCCGGGACACACTGTCAGAGCACTGTTCCAGGACACGCTGACAGTGCTCTGCTCGGGGACACGCTGTCAGTGCACTGCTCCAGGACACGCTGGCAGTGCTCTGCTCCGGGACACGCTGTCAGAGCACTGCTCCGGGACACGCTCTCAGTGCACTGCTCCGGGACTCACTGTGAGTGCACTGCCCTGGGACACACTGTCAGTGCTCTGCTCCAGGACACACTGTCAGTGCCCTGCTCCGGGACATGCTGTCACTGCACCGCTCCAGGACACGCTGTCAGTGCACTGCTCCGGGAACCGCCTCAGTGCACTGCTCTGCAACACGCTGTCAGTGCACTGCTCTGGGACACGCTGTCAGTGCACTGCTCCAGGACATGCTGTCAGTGCACTACTCCAGGACATGCTGTCAGTGCTCTGCTCTGGGACACGCTGTCAGTGAGCTGCTCCAGGACACTCTGTCAGTGCCCGGCTCCTGGACAGGCTGTCAGTGCTCCGCTCCAGGACACGCTGTCAGTGCACTGCTCTGGGACACGCTTTCAGTGCACTGTTCCGGGACATGCTGTGAGTGCACTGCTCCTGGACACGCTCTCAGTTCTCTGCACCGAGACACGTTGTCAGTGCCCTGCTCCGGTACATGCTGTCACTGCTTTGCTCCAGGACAAGCTGTCAGTGCTCTGCTCCGGGACACTCTGTCAGTTCTCTGCACCGAGACACGTTGAAAGTGCCCTGCTCCGGGACACTCTGTCAGTGCACTGCTCCGGGACACGCTGTCATTGCACTGCTCCGGCACACTCTGTCAGTGCACTGCTCAGGACACGCTGTCAGTGCACTGCTCGTGGACACGCTGTCAGCGCACTGCTCAGGGACATGCTGTCACTGCACTGCTCCGGGACTCCCTGTCAGTGCACTGCCTCGGGACACACTCTCAGTGCACTGCTCCAGGACACCCTGTCAGTGCACTGCTCCGGGAAACGCCTCAGTGCACTGCTCTGCAACACGCTGTCAGTGCACTGCTCCGGGATACGGTGTCAGTTCTCTGCTCCAGGATACGCTGTCAGTGATCTGCTCCGGGACTCGCTGTCAGTGCACTGCTCATGGACAGGCTGTCAGTGCACTGCTCCGGGACATGCTTTCATTGCACTGCTCCGGGCCACGCTGTCAGTGCACCGCTCCGGGCCACGCTGTCAGTGCGCTGCTCCGGGTCACACTGTCAGTGCGCTGCTCCTGGACGCGCTGTCAGTGCGCTGCTCCTGGACGCGCTGTCAGTGCACTGCTCCTGGACAGGCTGTCAGTGCACTGCTCTGGGCCACGCTGTTAGTGCACCACTCCGGGACACGCTGTCAGTGCACTGCTCCAGGACACCCTGTCAGTGCACTGCTCCTGCACAAGCTGTCATTGCACTGCTCTGGGATACGCTGTCAGTGCTCTGCTCCGGGACACGCTGTCAGTGCACTGCTCCAGGACACTCTGTCAGTTCTCTGCACCGAGACATGTTGACAGTGCCCTGCTCCGGGACACGCTGTCAGTGCACTGCTCCGGGTCACGCTGTCAGTGCACTGCTCTGGGACACGCTTTCAGTGCACTGTTCCGGGACATGCTGTGAGTGCACTGCTCCTGGACACGCTCTCAGTTCTCTGCACCGAGACACGTTGTCAGTGCCCTGCTCCGGTACATGCTGTCACTGCTTTGCTCCAGGACAAGCTGTCAGTGCTCTGCTCCGGGACACTCTGTCAGTTCTCTGCACCGAGACACGTTGACAGTGCCCTGCTCCGGGACACTCTGTCAGTGCACTGCTCCGGGACACGCTGTCATTGCACTGGTCCGGGACACTCTGTCAGTGCACTGCTCAGGACACGCTGTCAGTGCACTGCTCGTGGACACGCTGTCATTGCACTGCTCCGGTATACGCTGTCTGTGCTCTGCTCCGGAACATGCTGTCACTGCACTGCTCCGGGACTCCCTGGCAGTGCACTGCCTCGGGACACACTCTCAGTGCACTGCTCCAGGACACCCTGTCAGTGCACTGCTCCGGGAAACGCCTCAGTGCACTGCTCTGCAACACGCTGTCAGTGCACTGCTCCGGGATACGGTGTCAGTTCTCTGCTCCAGGATACGCTGTCAGTGATCTGCTCCGGGACTCGCTGTCAGTGCACTGCTCATGGACAGGCTGTCAGTGCACTGCTCCGGGACATGCTTTCATTGCACTGCTCCGGGCCACGCTGTCAGTGCACCGCTCCGGGCCACGCTGTCAGTGCGCTGCTCCGGGACACACTGTCAGTGCGCTGCTCCTGGATGCGCTGTCAGTCCGCTGCTCCTGGACGCGCTGTCAGTGCAATGCTCCTGGACAGGCTGTCAGTGCACTGCTCTGGGCCACGCTGTTAGTGCACCGCTCCGGGACATGCTCTCAGTGCACTGCTCCGGGCCACGCTGTCAGTGCACTGCTCCAGGACACCCTGTCAGTGCACTGCTCCTGCACAAGCTGTCATTGCACTGCTCTGGGATACGCTGTCAGTGCTCTGCTCCGGGACACGCTGTCAGTGCACTGCTCCTGGACACGCTGTCAGTGCACTGCTCCTGCACAAGCTGTCATTGCACTGCTCTGGGATACGCTGTCAGTGCTCTGCTCCGGGACACGCTGTCAGTGCACTGCTCCAGGACACTCTGTCAGTTCTCTGCACCGAGACATGTTGACAGTGCCCTGCTCCGGGACACGCTGTCAGTGCACTGCTCCGGGTCACGCTGTCAGTGCACTGCTCCGGGAGACTCTGTCAAAGCACTGCTCAGGACACGCTGTCAGTGCGCTGCTCCGGGACACCCTGTCAGTGCACTGCTCCTGCACAAGCTGTCATTGCACTGCTCTGGGATACGCTGTCAGTGCTCTGCTCCGGGACACGCTGTCAGTGCGCTGCTCCGGGACACCCTGTCAGTGCGCTGCTCCGGGACACACTGTCAGTGCGCTGCTATTGGACACGCTGTCAGTGCCCTGCTCCAGGACACGCTGACAGTGCGCTGCTCCGGGACACACTGTCAGTGCGCTGTTCCTGGACACGCTGTCAGTGCACTGCTCCGGGATACGCTGTCCGTGCTCTGCTCCGTGACACGCTGTCAGTGCTCTGCTCCAGGACACACTGTCAGTGCGCTGCTCCTGGACACGCTGTCAGTGCACTGCTCCTGGACAGGCTGTCAGTGCTCTGCTCCGGGACACGCTGTCACTGCACTGCTCCGGGTCACGCTGTCAGTGCACTGCTCCGGGACACTCTGTCAAAGCATTGCTCAGGACACGCTGTCAGTGCGCTGCTCCGCGACACCCTGTCAGTGCGCTGCTCCGGGACACACTGTCAGTGCGCTGCTCCTGGACACGCTGTCAGTGCCCTGCTCCAGGACACGCTGTCAGTGCGCTGTTCCGGGACACACTGTCAGTGCGCTGCTCCTGGACACGCTGTCAGTGCACTGCTCCGGGATACGCTGTCCGTGCTCTGCTCCATGACACGCTGTCAGTGCTCTGCTCCAGGACACACTGTCAGTGCGCTGCTCCTGGACACGCTGTCAGTGCACTGCTCCTGGACAGGCTGTCAGTGCTCTGCTCCGGGACACGCTGTCACTGCACTGCTCCGGGACATGCTTTCAGTGCACTGCTCCGGGACCCACTGTCAGTGCACTGCTAAGGGATATACTGTCAGTGCACTGCTCTGGGACACCCTGTCAGTTCACTGCTCCTTGACACGCTGTCAGTTCTCTGCTCCGAGACATGCTGTCAGTGCACTGCTCCAAGACACGCTGTCAGTGCTCTGCTCGGGAACACGCTGTCAGTGCACTGCTCCAGGACACGCTGTCAGTGCACAGCTCCGGGTCCCACTAACAGTGCTCTTCTCCTGGACACGCTGTCAGTGCTCTGCTCTGGAACACGTTGTCAGCGCACTGCTCCGAAACATGCTGTCAGTGCTCTACTCCTGTACACGCTGTCATTGCACTGCTCCGGGACGCGCTGTTAGTGCACTGCTCCAGGACATGCTGTCAGTGCACTACTCCAGGAAACGCTGTCAGTGCACTGCTCCGGTACATGCTGTTAGTGCACTGCTCCCAGACACGCTGTCAGTGCACTGCTCCGGGACGCGCTGTTAGTGCACTGCTCCAGGACACGCTGTCAGTGCACTGCTCCAGGACACGCTGTCAGTGCACTGCTCCGAGACACTCAGTCAGTGCACCGCTCCGAGACACCTTGCCAGTGCACTGCACCGGGACATGCTATCAGTGCTCTGCTCCTGTACACGCTGTCCGTGCTCTGCTCCTGGACACGCTGTCAGTGCTCTGCTCATCGACACGCTGTCATTGCACTGCTCCGGGATTCGCTGTCAGTGCTCTGCTCCGGGACACGGTGTCAGTGCCGTGCTCCAGGACACTCTGTCAGTTCTCTGCACCATGACACGCTGTCAGTGCCCTGCTCTGGGACATGCTGTCACTGCTCTGCTCCAGGACACTCAGTCATTGCACTGCTCCAGGACACGCTGTCAGTGCACTGCTCCGGGACATGCTGTCAGTACACCGCTCTGGAACTCGCTGTCAGTGCACTGCTCCAGGACACCGTGTCAGTGCACTGCTCCTGTACACGCTGTCATTGCACTGCTCTGGGATACGCTGTAAGAGCTCTGCTCCGGGACACACTGTCAGAGCACTGTTCCAGGACACGCTGACAGTGCTCTGCTCGGGGACACGCTGTCAGTGCACTGCTCCAGGACACGCTGGCAGTGCTCTGCTCCGGGACACGCTGTCAGAGCACTGCTCCGGGACACGCTCTCAGTGCACTGCTCCGGGACTCACTGTGAGTGCACTGCCCTGGGACACACTGTCAGTGCTCTGCTCCAGGACACACTGTCAGTGCCCTGCTCCGGGACATGCTGTCACTGCACCGCTCCAGGACACGCTGTCAGTGCACTGCTCCGGGAACCGCCTCAGTGCACTGCTCTGCAACACGCTGTCAGTGCACTGCTCTGGGACACGCTGTCAGTGCACTGCTCCAGGACATGCTGTCAGTGCACTACTCCAGGACATGCTGTCAGTGCTCTGCTCTGGGACACGCTGTCAGTGAGCTGCTCCAGGACACTCTGTCAGTGCCCGGCTCCTGGACAGGCTGTCAGTGCTCCGCTCCAGGACACGCTGTCAGTGCACTGCTCTGGGACACGCTTTCAGTGCACTGTTCCGGGACATGCTGTGAGTGCACTGCTCCTGGACACGCTCTCAGTTCTCTGCACCGAGACACGTTGTCAGTGCCCTGCTCCGGTACATGCTGTCACTGCTTTGCTCCAGGACAAGCTGTCAGTGCTCTGCTCCGGGACACTCTGTCAGTTCTCTGCACCGAGACACGTTGACAGTGCCCTGCTCCGGGACACTCTGTCAGTGCACTGCTCCGGGACACGCTGTCATTGCACTGGTCCGGGACACTCTGTCAGTGCACTGCTCAGGACACGCTGTCAGTGCACTGCTCGTGGACACGCTGTCATTGCACTGCTCCGGTATACGCTGTCTGTGCTCTGCTCCGGAACATGCTGTCACTGCACTGCTCCGGGACTCCCTGGCAGTGCACTGCCTCGGGACACACTCTCAGTGCACTGCTCCAGGACACCCTGTCAGTGCACTGCTCCGGGAAACGCCTCAGTGCACTGCTCTGCAACACGCTGTCAGTGCACTGCTCCGGGATACGGTGTCAGTTCTCTGCTCCAGGATACGCTGTCAGTGATCTGCTCCGGGACTCGCTGTCAGTGCACTGCTCATGGACAGGCTGTCAGTGCACTGCTCCGGGACATGCTTTCATTGCACTGCTCCGGGCCACGCTGTCAGTGCACCGCTCCGGGCCACGCTGTCAGTGCGCTGCTCCGGGACACACTGTCAGTGCGCTGCTCCTGGATGCGCTGTCAGTCCGCTGCTCCTGGACGCGCTGTCAGTGCAATGCTCCTGGACAGGCTGTCAGTGCACTGCTCTGGGCCACGCTGTTAGTGCACCGCTCCGGGACATGCTCTCAGTGCACTGCTCCGGGCCACGCTGTCAGTGCACTGCTCCAGGACACCCTGTCAGTGCACTGCTCCTGCACAAGCTGTCATTGCACTGCTCTGGGATACGCTGTCAGTGCTCTGCTCCGGGACACGCTGTCAGTGCACTGCTCCTGGACACGCTGTCAGTGCACTGCTCCTGCACAAGCTGTCATTGCACTGCTCTGGGATACGCTGTCAGTGCTCTGCTCCGGGACACGCTGTCAGTGCACTGCTCCAGGACACTCTGTCAGTTCTCTGCACCGAGACATGTTGACAGTGCCCTGCTCCGGGACACGCTGTCAGTGCACTGCTCCGGGACACGCTGTCATTGCACTGCTCAGGGACACTCTGTCAGTGCACTGCTCAGGACACGCTGTCAGTGCACTGCTCGTGGACACGCTGTCATTGCACTGCTCCGGTATACGCTGTCTGTGCTCTGCTCCGGAACATGCTGTCACTGCACTGCTCCGGGACTCCCTGGCAGTGCACTGCCTCGGGACACACTCTCAGTGCACTGCTCCAGGACACCCTGTCAGTGCACTGCTCCGGGAAACGCCTCAGTGCACTGCTCTGCAACACGCTGTCAGTGCACTGCTCCGGGATACGGTGTCAGTTCTCTGCTCCAGGATACGCTGTCAGTGATCTGCTCCGGGACTCGCTGTCAGTGCACTGCTCATGGACAGGCTGTCAGTGCACTGCTCTGGGACATGCTTTCATTGCACTGCTCCGGGCCACGCTGTCAGTGCACCGCTCCGGGCCACGCTGTCAGTGAGCTGCTCCTGGACACGCTGTAAGTGCAATACTCCTGGACAGGCTGTGAGTGCACTGCTCTGGGCCACGCTGTTAGTGCACCGCTCCGGGACATGCTCTCAGTGCACTGCTCCGGGCCACGCTGTCAGTGCACTGCTCCAGGACACCCTGTCAGTGCACTGCTCCTGCACAAGCTGTCATTGCACTGCTCTGGGATACGCTGTCAGTGCTCTGCTCCGGGACACGCTGTCAGTGCACTGCTCCAGGACACTCTGTCAGTTCTCTGCACCGAGACATGTTGACAGTGCACTGCTCCGGGACACGCTGTCAGTGCACTGCTCCGGGTCACGCTGTCAGTGCACTGCTCCGGGACACTCTGTGAAAGCACTGCTCAGGACACGCTGTCAGTGCGCTGCTCCGGGACATGTTGTCAGTGCTCTGCTCCGCGACTCCCTGTCAGTGCACTGCTCTGGGACACACTGTCAGTGCACTGCCCCGGGACACACTGTCAGTGCTCACCTCCAGGACACACTGTCAGTGCACTGCTCCGGGACATGTTGTCAGTGCACTGCTCCGGAACATGTTGTCCGTGCTCTGCTCCGCGACTCCCTGTCAGTGCACTGCTCCGGGACACGCTGTCAGTGCACTGCTCCGGGACACGCTGTCAGTGCACTGCTCCAGGACACTCTGTCAGTTCTCTGCACCGAGACATGTTGACAGTGCCCTGCTCCGGGACACGCTGTCAGTGCACTGCTCCGGGTCACGCTGTCAGTGTACTGCTCCGGGACACTCTGTCAAAGCACTGCTCAGGACACGCTGTCAGTGCGCTGCTCCGGGACACCCTGTCAGTGCACTGCTCCTGCACAAGCTGTCATTGCACTGCTCTGGGATACGCTGTCAGTGCTCTGCTCCGGGACACGCTGTCAGTGCGCTGCTCCGGGACACCCTGTCAGTGCGCTGCTCCGGGACACACTGTCAGTGCGCTGCTCCGGGACACACTGTCAGTGCGCTGCTCCTGGACACGCTGTCAGTGCCCTGCTCCAGGACACGCTGTCAGTGCGCTGCTCCGGGACACACTGTCAGTGCGCTGCTCCTGGACACGCTGTCAGTGCACTGCTCCGGGATACGCTGTCCGTGCTCTGCTCCGTGACACGCTGTCAGTGCTCTGCTCCAGGACACACTGTCAGTGCGCTGCTCCTGGACACGCTGTCAGTGCACTGCTCCGGGACACGCTGGCACTGCTCTGCTCCGGGACACACTGTCAGTGCACTGCTCCAGGACACGCTGTCAGTGCTCTGCTCCGGGACACGCTGTCAGTGCACTGCTCCAGGACACGCTGTCAGTGCACTGCTCCGGGACACGCTGTCAGAGCACTGCTCCAGGACACGCTGGCAGTGCTCTGCTCCGGGACACGCTGGCACTGCTCTGCTCCAGGACACACTGTCAGTGCACTGCTCCAGGACACGCTGTCAGTGCACTGCTCCGGGACACGCTGTCAGAGCACTGCTCCAGGACACGCTGTCAGTGCACTGCTCCGGGACACGCTGTCAGTGCACTGCTCTGGGACAAGCTGTCAGTGCTCTGCTCCGGGACACGCTGTCAGTGCGCTGCTCCGCGACTCCCTGTCAGTGCACTGCTCCGGGACACACTGTCAGTGCACTGCTCCGGGACACCCTGTCAGTGCACTGCTCCGGGACATGTTGTCAGTGCTCTGCTCTGCGACTCCCTGTCAGTGCCCTGCTCTGGGACACACTGTCAGTGCTCAGCTCCAGGACACACTGTCAGTGCACTGCTCCGGGACATGCTGTCAGTGCACTGCTCCAGGACACGCTGTCAGAGCACTGCTCCGGGACACGCTGTCAGTGCTCTGCTCCGGGACACGCTGTCAGAGCACTGCTCAAGGACACGCTGTCAGTGCACTGCTCCGGGACACGCTGTCAGTGCACTGCTCCGGGACACGCTGTCAGTGCTCTGCTCCTGGACACGCTGTCAGTGCCCTGCTCCGGGACACGCTGTCAGTGCACTGCTCCGGGACACGCTGTCAGTGCACTGCTCCGGGACACGCTGTCAGTGCTCTGCTCCGGGATACGCTGACCGTGCTCTGCTCCGTGACACGCTGTCAGTGCTCTGCTCCAGGACACACTGTCAGTGCGATGCTCCTGGACACGCTGTCAGTGCACTGCTCCTGGACACGCTGTCAGTGCTCTGCTCCGGGACACGCTGTCAGAGCACTGCTCCAGGACACGCTGTCAGTGCTCTGCTCCGGGACACGCTGTCAGAGCACTGCTCCAGGACACGCTGTCAGAGCACTGCTCCAGGACAGCTGTCAGTGCACTGCTCCGGGACACGCTGGCACTGCTCTGCTCCGGGACACACTGTCAGTGCACTGCTCCAGGACACGCTGTCAGTGCTCTGCTCCGGGACACGCTGTCAGAGCACTGCTCCAGGACACGCTGGCAGTGCTCTGCTCCGGGACACGCTGGCACTGCTCTGCTCCAGGACACACTGTCAGTGCACTGCTCCAGGACACGCTGTCAGTGCTCTGCTCCGGGACACGCTGTCAGAGCACTGCTCCAGGACACGCTGTCAGTGCACTGCTCCGGGACACGCTGTCAGTGCACTGCTCTGGGACAAGCTGTCAGTGCTCTGCTCCGGGACACGCTGTCAGTGCCCTGCTCCGGGACATGTTGTCAGTGCTCTGCGCCGGGACACCCTGTCAGTGCACTGCTCCAGGACACTCTGTCAGTGCACTGCTCCGGGACACGCTGTCAGTGCACTGCTCCGGGACACGCTGTCAGTGCCCTGCTCCGGGACATGTTGTCAGTGCTCTGCTCCGGGACACCCTGTCAGTGCACTGCACCGGGACACACTGTCAGTGCACTGCCCCGGGACACACTGTCAGTGCAATGCTCCGGGACACACTGTCAGTGCAATGCTCCGGGACATGTTGTCAGTGCTCTGCTCCGCGACTCCCTGTCAGTGCACTGCTCTGGGACACACTGTCAGAGCACTGCTCCAGGACACGCTGTCAGTGCACTGCCCCGGGACACACTGTCAGAGCACTGCTCCAGGACACGCTGTCAGTGCACTGCTCCGGGACACGCTGTCAGTGCTCTGCTCCGGGACACACTGTCAGTGCACTGCTCCGGGACATGTTGTCAGTGCGCTGCTCTGGGACACACTGTCAGTGCACTACCCCGGGACACACTGTCAGTGCACTGCTCCGGGACATGCTGTCAGTGCACTGCTCCGGGACACGCTGTCAGTGCTCTGCTCTGGGACACGCTGTCAGAGCACTGCTCCAGGAAACGCTGTCAGTGCACTGCTCCGGGACACGCTGTCAGTGCACTGCTCCGGGACACGCTGTCAGTGCTCTGCTCCGGGACACGCTGTCAGTGCCCTGCTCCGGGACATGTTGTCAGTGCGCTGCTCCTGGACACGCTGTCAGTGCACTGCTCCAGGACACTCTGTCAGTTCTCTGCACCGAGACATGTTGACAGTGCCCTGCTCCGGGACACGCTGTCAGTGCACTGCTCCGGGTCACGCTGTCAGTGCACTGCTCCGGGACACTCTGTCAAAACACTGCTCAGGACACGCTGTCAGTGCGCTGCTCCGGGACACCCTGTCAGTGCACTGCTCCTGCACAAGCTGTCATTGCACTGCTCTGGGATACGCTGTCAGTGCTCTGCTCTGGGACACGCTGTCAGTGCGCTGCTCCGGGACACCCTGTCAGTGCCCTGCGCCGGGACACACTGTCAGTGCGCTGCTCCTGGACACGCTATCAGTGCCCTGCTCCAGGACACGCTGTCAGTGCGCTGCTCCGGGACACACTGTCAGTGCGCTGCTCCTGGACACGCTGTCAGTGCACTGCTCCGGGATACGCTGTGCGTGCTCTGCTCCGTGACACGCTGTCAGTGCTCTGCTCCAGGACACACTGTCAGTGCGCTGCTCCTGGACACGCTGTCAGTGCACTGCTCCTGGACACGCTGTCAGTGCTCTGCTCCGGGACACGCTGTCAGAGCACTGCTCCAGGACACGATGTCAGTGCACTGCTCCGGGACACGCTGGCACTGCTCTGCTCCGGGACACACTGTCAGTGCACTGCTCCAGGACACGCTGTCAGTGCTCTGCTCCGGGACACGCTGTCAGAGCACTGCTCCAGGACACGCTGTCAGTGCACTGCTCCGGGACACGCTGGCACTGCTCTGCTCCGGGACACACTGTCAGTGCACTGCTCCAGGACACGCTGTCAGTGCTCTGCTCCGGGACACGCTGTCAGAGCACTGCTCCAGGACACGCTGGCAGTGCTCTGCTCTGGGACACGCTGGCACAGCTCTGCTCCAGGACACACTGTCAGTGCACTGCTCCAGGACACGCTGTCAGTGCTCTGCTCCGGGACACGCTGTCAGAGCACAGCTCCGGGACACGCTGTCAGTGCACTGCTCTGGGACAAGCTGTCAGTGCTCTGCTCCGGGACACGCTGTCAGTGTCCTGCTCCGGGACATGTTGGCAGTGCTCTGCTCCGGGACACCCTGTCAGTGCACTGCTCCTGGACACGCTGTCAGTGCTCTGCTCCGGGACACGCTGTCTCTGCACTGCTCCGGGACATCCTGTCAGTGCACTGCTCCGGGACATGTTGTCAGTGCGCTGCTCCGGGACATGTTGTCAGTGCTCTGCTCCGGGACACGCTGTCAGAGCACTGCTCCAGGACACGCTGTCAGTGCACTGCTCCGGGACACGCTGGCACTGCTCTGATCCGGGACACACTGTCAGTGCACTGCTCCGGGATACGCTGACCGTGCTCTGCTCCGTGACACGCTGTCAGTGCTCTGCTCCAGGACACACTGTCAGTGCGATGCTCCTGGACACGCTGTCAGTGCACTGCTCCTGGACACGCTGTCAGTGCTCTGCTCCGGGACACGCTGTCAGAGCACTGCTCCAGGACACGCTGTCAGTGCTCTGCTCCGGGACACGCTGTCAGAGCACTGCTCCAGGACACGCTGTCAGAGCACTGCTCCAGGACAGCTGTCAGTGCACTGCTCCGGGACACGCTGGCACTGCTCTGCTCCGGGACACACTGTCAGTGCACTGCTCCAGGACACGCTGTCAGTGCTCTGCTCCGGGACACGCTGTCAGAGCACTGCTCCAGGACACGCTGGCAGTGCTCTGCTCCGGGACACGCTGGCACTGCTCTGCTCCAGGACACACTGTCAGTGCACTGCTCCAGGACACGCTGTCAGTGCTCTGCTCCGGGACACGCTGTCAGAGCACTGCTCCAGGACACGCTGTCAGTGCACTGCTCCGGGACACGCTGTCAGTGCACTGCTCTGGGACAAGCTGTCAGTGCTCTGCTCCGGGACACGCTGTCAGTGCCCTGCTCCGGGACATGTTGTCAGTGCTCTGCGCCGGGACACCCTGTCAGTGCACTGCTCCAGGACACTCTGTCAGTGCACTGCTCCGGGACACGCTGTCAGTGCACTGCTCCGGGACACGCTGTCAGTGCCCTGCTCCGGGACATGTTGTCAGTGCTCTGCTCCGGGACACCCTGTCAGTGCACTGCACCGGGACACACTGTCAGTGCACTGCCCCGGGACACACTGTCAGTGCAATGCTCCGGGACACACTGTCAGTGCAATGCTCCGGGACATGTTGTCAGTGCTCTGCTCCGCGACTCCCTGTCAGTGCACTGCTCTGGGACACACTGTCAGAGCACTGCTCCAGGACACGCTGTCAGTGCACTGCCCCGGGACACACTGTCAGAGCACTGCTCCAGGACACGCTGTCAGTGCACTGCTCCGGGACACGCTGTCAGTGCTCTGCTCCGGGACACACTGTCAGTGCACTGCTCCGGGACATGTTGTCAGTGCGCTGCTCTGGGACACACTGTCAGTGCACTACCCCGGGACACACTGTCAGTGCACTGCTCCGGGACATGCTGTCAGTGCACTGCTCCGGGACACGCTGTCAGTGCTCTGCTCTGGGACACGCTGTCAGAGCACTGCTCCAGGAAACGCTGTCAGTGCACTGCTCCGGGACACGCTGTCAGTGCACTGCTCCGGGACACGCTGTCAGTGCTCTGCTCCGGGACACGCTGTCAGTGCCCTGCTCCGGGACATGTTGTCAGTGCGCTGCTCCTGGACACGCTGTCAGTGCACTGCTCCAGGACACTCTGTCAGTTCTCTGCACCGAGACATGTTGACAGTGCCCTGCTCCGGGACACGCTGTCAGTGCACTGCTCCGGGTCACGCTGTCAGTGCACTGCTCCGGGACACTCTGTCAAAACACTGCTCAGGACACGCTGTCAGTGCGCTGCTCCGGGACACCCTGTCAGTGCACTGCTCCTGCACAAGCTGTCATTGCACTGCTCTGGGATACGCTGTCAGTGCTCTGCTCTGGGACACGCTGTCAGTGCGCTGCTCCGGGACACCCTGTCAGTGCCCTGCGCCGGGACACACTGTCAGTGCGCTGCTCCTGGACACGCTATCAGTGCCCTGCTCCAGGACACGCTGTCAGTGCGCTGCTCCGGGACACACTGTCAGTGCGCTGCTCCTGGACACGCTGTCAGTGCACTGCTCCGGGATACGCTGTGCGTGCTCTGCTCCGTGACACGCTGTCAGTGCTCTGCTCCAGGACACACTGTCAGTGCGCTGCTCCTGGACACGCTGTCAGTGCACTGCTCCTGGACACGCTGTCAGTGCTCTGCTCCGGGACACGCTGTCAGAGCACTGCTCCAGGACACGCTGTCAGTGCACTGCTCCGGGACACGCTGGCACTGCTCTGCTCCGGGACACACTGTCAGTGCACTGCTCCAGGACACGCTGTCAGTGCTCTGCTCCGGGACACGCTGTCAGTGCTCTGCTCCGGGACACGCTGTCAGAGCACTGCTCCAGGACACGCTGTCAGTGCACTGCTCCGGGACACGCTGGCACTGCTCTGCTCCGGGACACACTGTCAGTGCACTGCTCCAGGACACGCTGTCAGTGCTCTGCTCCGGGACACGCTGTCAGAGCACTGCTCCAGGACACGCTGGCAGTGCTCTGCTCTGGGACACGCTGGCACAGCTCTGCTCCAGGACACACTGTCAGTGCACTGCTCCAGGACACGCTGTCAGTGCTCTGCTCCGGGACACGCTGTCAGAGCACTGCTCCGGGACACGCTGTCAGTGCACTGCTCCGGGACAAGCTGTCAGTGCTCTGCTCCGGGACACGCTGTCAGTGCCCTGCTCCGGGACATGTTGGCAGTGCTCTGCTCCGGGACACCCTGTCAGTGCACTGCTCCTGGACACGCTGTCAGTGCTCTGCTCCGGGACACGCTGTCTCTGCACTGCTCCGGGACACCCTGTCAGTGCACTGCTCCGGGACATGTTGTCAGTGCGCTGCTCCGGGACATGTTGTCAGTGCTCTGCTCCGGGACACGCTGTCAGAGCACTGCTCCAGGACACGCTGTCAGTGCACTGCTCCGGGACACGCTGGCACTGCTCTGATCCGGGACACACTGTCAGTGCACTGCTCCAGGACACGCTGTCAGTGCTCTGCTCCGGGACACGCTGTCAGAGCACTGCTCCAGGACACACTGTCAGTGCACTGCTCCGGGACACGCTGGCACTGCTCTGCTCCGGGACACACTGTCAGTGCACTGCTCCAGGACATGCTGTCAGTGCTCTGCTCCGGGACACGCTGTCAGAGCACTGCTCCAGGACACGCTGGCAGTGCTCTGCTCCGGGACACGCTGGCACTGCTCTGCTCCAGGACACACTGTCAGTGCACTGCTCCAGGACACGCTGTCAGTGCTCTGCTCCGGGACACGCTGTCAGAGCACTGCTCCAGGACACGCTGTCAGTGCACTGCTCCGGGACACGCTGTCAGTGCACTGCTCTGGGACAAGCTGTCAGTGCTCTGCTCCGGGACACGCTGTCAGTGCCCTGCTCCGGGACATGTTGGCAGTGCTCTGCGCCGGGACACCCTGTCAGTGCACCGCTCCTGGACACGCTGTCAGTGCTCTGCTCCGGGACACGCTGTCTCTGCACTGCTCCGGGACACCCTGTCAGTGCACTGCTCCGGGACATGTTGTCAGTGCGCTGCTCCGGGACACGCTGTCAGTGCTCTGCTCCTGGACACGCTGTCAGTGCACTGCTCCGGGACACGCTGTCAGTGCACTGCTCCGGGACATGTTGTCAGTGCGCTGCTCCGGGACACGCTGTCAGTGCTCTGCTCCGCGACTCCCTGTCAGTGGACTGCTCCGGGACACGCTGTCAGTGCACTGCTCCGGGACATGTTGTCAGTGCGCTGCTCCGGGACATGTTGTCCGTGCTCTGCTCCGCGACTCACTGTCAGTGCACTGCTCCGGGACACACTGTCAGTGCACTGCTCCGGGACATGCTGTCAGTGCTCTGCTCCGGGACACGCTGTCAGTGCTCTGCTCCGGGACACCCTGTCAGAGCACTGCTCCAGGAAACGCTGTCAGTGCACTGCTCCGGGACACGCTGTCAGTGCTCTGCTCCGGGACACGCTGTCAGTGCTCTGCTCCGGGACACGCTGTCAGTGCCCTGCTCCGGGACATGTTGTCAGTGCGCTGCTCCTGGACACGCTGTCAGTGCACTGCTCCAGGACACTCTGTCAGTTCTCTGCACCGAGACATGTTGACAGTGCCCTGCTCCAGGACACGCTGTCAGTGCACTGCTCCGGGACACGCTGTCAGTGCTCTGCTCCGGGACACACTGTCAGTGCACTGCTCCGGGACATGTTGTCAGTGCGCTGCTCTGGGACACACTGTCAGTGCACTGCTCCGGGACACGCTGTCAGAGCACTGCTCCAGGAAACGCTGTCAGTGCACTGCTCCGGGACACGCTGTCAGTGCACTGCTCCGGGACACGCTGTCAGTGCTCTGCTCCGGGACACGCTGTCAGTGCCCTGCTCCGGGACATGTTGTCAGTGCGCTGCTCCTGGACACGCTGTCAGTGCACTGCTCCAGGACACTCTGTCAGTTCTCTGCACCGAGACATGTTGACAGTGCCCTGCTCCGGGACACGCTGTCAGTGCACTGCTCCGGGTCACGCTGTCAGTGCACTGCTCCGGGACACTCTGTCAAAGCACTGCTCAGGACACGCTGTCAGTGCGCTGCTCCGGGACACCCTGTCAGTGCACTGCTCCTGCACAAGCTGTCATTGCACTGCTCTGGGATACGCTGTCAGTGCTCTGCTCTGGGACACGCTGTCAGTGCGCTGCTCCGGGACACCCTGTCAGTGCCCTGCTCCGGGACACACTGTCAGTGCGCTGCTCCTGGACACGCTATCAGTGCCCTGCTCCAGGACACGCTGTCAGTGCGCTGCTCCGGGACACACTGTCAGTGCGCTGCTCCTGGACACGCTGTCAGTGCACTGCTCCGGGATACGCTGTGCGTGCTCTGCTCCGTGACACGCTGTCAGTGCTCTGCTCCTGGACACACTGTCAGTGCGCTGCTCCTGGACACGCTGTCAGTGCACTGCTCCTGGACACGCTGTCAGTGCTCTGCTCCGGGACACGCTGTCAGAGCACTGCTCCAGGACACGCTGTCAGTGCACTGCTCCGGGACACGCTGGCACTGCTCTGCTCCGGGACACACTGTCAGTGCACTGCTCCAGGACACGCTGTCAGTGCTCTGCTCCGGGACACGCTGTCAGAGCACTGCTCCAGGACACGCTGTCAGTGCACTGCTCCGGGACACGCTGGCACTGCTCTGCTCCGGGACACACTGTCAGTGCACTGCTCCAGGACACGCTGTCAGTGCTCTGCTCCGGGACACGCTGTCAGAGCACTGCTCCAGGACACGCTGGCAGTGCTCTGCTCTGGGACACGCTGGCACAGCTCTGCTCCAGGACACACTGTCAGTGCACTGCTCCAGGACACGCTGTCAGTGCTCTGCTCCGGGACACGCTGTCAGAGCACTGCTCCGGGACACGCTGTCAGTGCACTGCTCTGGGACAAGCTGTCAGTGCTCTGCTCCGGGACACGCTGTCAGTGCCCTGCTCCGGGACATGTTGGCAGTGCTCTGCTCCGGGACACCCTGTCAGTGCACTGCTCCTGGACACGCTGTCAGTGCTCTGCTCCGGGACACGCTGTCTCTGCACTGCTCCGGGACACCCTGTCAGTGCACTGCTCCGGGACATGTTGTCAGTGCGCTGCTCCGGGACATGTTGTCAGTGCTCTGCTCCGGGACACGCTGTCAGAGCACTGCTCCAGGACACGCTGTCAGTGCACTGCTCCGGGACACGCTGGCACTGCTCTGATCCGGGACACACTGTCAGTGCACTGCTCCAGGACACGCTGTCAGTGCTCTGCTCCGGGACACGCTGTCAGAGCACTGCTCCAGGACACACTGTCAGTGCACTGCTCCGGGACACGCTGGCACTGCTCTGCTCCGGGACACACTGTCAGTGCACTGCTCCAGGACATGCTGTCAGTGCTCTGCTCCGGGACACGCTGTCAGAGCACTGCTCCAGGACACGCTGGCAGTGCTCTGCTCCGGGACACGCTGGCACTGCTCTGCTCCAGGACACACTGTCAGTGCACTGCTCCAGGACACGCTGTCAGTGCTCTGCTCCGGGACACGCTGTCAGTGCACTGCTCTGGGACAAGCTGTCAGTGCTCTGCTCCGGGACACGCTGTCAGTGCCCTGCTCCGGGACATGTTGGCAGTGCTCTGCGCCGGGACACCCTGTCAGTGCACCGCTCCTGGACACGCTGTCAGTGCTCTGCTCCGGGACACGCTGTCTCTGCACTGCTCCGGGACACCCTGTCAGTGCACTGCTCCGGGACATGTTGTCAGTGCGCTGCTCCGGGACACGCTGTCAGTGCTCTGCTCCTGGACACGCTGTCAGTGCACTGCTCCGGGACACGCTGTCAGTGCACTGCTCCGGGACATGTTGTCAGTGCGCTGCTCCGGGACACGCTGTCAGTGCTCTGCTCCGCGACTCCCTGTCAGTGGACTGCTCCGGGACACGCTGTCAGTGCACTGCTCCGGGACATGTTGTCAGTGCGCTGCTCCGGGACATGTTGTCCGTGCTCTGCTCCGCGACTCACTGTCAGTGCACTGCTCCGGGACACACTGTCAGTGCACTGCTCCGGGACATGCTGTCAGTGCTCTGCTCCGGGACACGCTGTCAGTGCTCTGCTCCGGGACACCCTGTCAGAGCACTGCTCCAGGAAACGCTGTCAGTGCACTGCTCCGGGACACGCTGTCAGTGCTCTGCTCCGGGACACGCTGTCAGTGCTCTGCTCCGGGACACGCTGTCAGTGCCCTGCTCCGGGACATGTTGTCAGTGCGCTGCTCCTGGACACGCTGTCAGTGCACTGCTCCAGGACACTCTGTCAGTTCTCTGCACCGAGACATGTTGACAGTGCCCTGCTCCGGGACACGCTGTCAGTGCACTGCTCCGGGTCACGCTGTCAGTGCACTGCTCCGGGACACTCTGTCAAAGCACTGCTCAGGACACGCTGTCAGTGCGCTGCTCCGGGACACCCTGTCAGTGCACTGCTCCTGCACAAGCTGTCATTGCACTGCTCTGGGATACGCTGTCAGTGCTCTGCTCCGGGACACGCTGTCAGTGCGCTGCTCCGGGACACCCTGTCAGTGCCCTGCTCCGGGACACAGTCAGTGCGCTGCTCCTGGACACGCTATCAGTGCCCTGCTCCAGGACACGCTGTCAGTGCGCTGCTCCTGGACACGCTGTCAGTGCACTGCTCTGGGATACGCTGTGCGTGCTCTGCTCCGTGACACGCTGTCAGTGCTCTGCTCCAGGACACACTGTCAGTGCGCTGCTCCTGGACACGCTGTCAGTGCTCTGCTCCGGGACACGCTGTCAGAGCACTGCTCCAGGACACGTTGTCAGTGCACTGCTCCGGGACACGCTGGCACTGCTCTGCTCCGGGACACACTGTCAGTGCACTGCTCCAGGACACGCTGTCAGTGCTCTGCTCCGGGACACGCTGTCAGAGCACTGCTCCAGGACACGCTGGCAGTGCTCTGCTCTGGGACACGCTGGCACAGCTCTGCTCCAGGACACACTGTCAGTGCACTGCTCCAGGACACGCTGTCAGTGCTCTGCTCCGGGACACGCTGTCAGAGCACTGCTCCAGGTCACGCTGTCAGTGCACTGCTCCGGGACACGCTGTCAGTGCACTGCTCTGGGACACTCTGTCAGTTCTCTGCACCGAGACATGTTGACAGTGCCCTGCTCCAGGACACGCTGTCAGTGCACTGCTCCGGGTCACGCTGTCAGTGCACTGCTCCGGGACACTCTGTCAAAGCATTGCACCGGGACACCCTGTCAGTGCGCTGCTCCGGGACACACTGTCAGTGCGCTGCTCCTGGACACGCTGTCAGTGCCCTGCTCCAGGACACGCTGTCAGTGCGCTGCTCCGGGACACACTGTCAGTGCGCTGCTCCTGGACACGCTGTCAGTGCACTGCTCCGGGATACGCTGTCCGTGCTCTTCTCCGTGACACGCTGTCAGTGCTCTGCTCCAGGACACACTGTCAGTGCACTGCTCCTGGACAGGCTGTCAGTGCACTGCTCCTGGACAGGCTGTCAGTGCTCTGCTCCGGGACACGCTGTCACTGCACTGCTCCTGGACACGCTGTCAGTGCACTGCTCCTGGACAGGCTGTCAGTGCTCTGCTCCGGGACACGCTGTCACTGCACTGCTCCGGGACCCACTGTCAGTGCACTGCTAAGTGATATACTGTCAGTGCACTGCTCTGGGACATGCTGTCAGTGCACTGCTCCGGGACATGCTGTCAGTGCACTGCTCCGGGACCCGCTGTCAGTGCACTGCTCCAGGACACACTGTCAGTACACTGCTCCTGGACAGGCTGTCAGTGCTCTGCTCCGGGACACGCTGTCACTGCACTGCTCCGGAACATGCTTTCAGTGCACTGCTCCAGGACCCGCTGTCAGTGCACTGTTCCGGGACATGCTGTCAGCACCGCTCTGGGACACCCTGTCAGTTCACTGCTCCTTGACACGCTGTCAGTTCTCTGCTCCGAGACATGCTGTCAGTGCACTGCTCCAGGACACGCTGGCAGTGCTCTGCTCCGGGACACGCTGTCTCTGCACTGCTCCAGGACACGCTGTCAGTGCTCTGCTCCGGGACACGCTGTCAGAGCACTGCTCCAGGACACGCTGTCAGTGCACTGCTCCGGGACACGCTGTCAGTGCACTGCTCCGGGACACCCTGTCAGTGCTCTGCTCCGGGACACGCTGTCAGTGCCCTGCTCCGGGACATGTTGTCAGTGCTCTGCTCCGGGACTCACTGTCAGTGCACTGCTCCGCGACACTCTGACAGTGCGCTGCTCCTGGACACGCTGTCAGTGCTCTGCTCCGGGACACGCTGTCAGTGCACTGCTCCTGGACACCTTGTCAGTGCCCCTGCTCCAGGACACGCTGTCAGTGCACTGCTCCTGGACAGGCTGGCAGTGCCCTGCTCCGGGACATGCTGTCACTGTACTGCTCCGGGACACCCTGGCAGTGCACTGCTCCGGAAACCGCCTCAGTGCACTGCTCTGCAACACGCTGTCAGTGCACTGCTCTGGGACACGCTGTCAGTGCCCGGCTCCTGGACAGGCTGTCAGTGCTCCGCTCCGGGACTCGCTGTCAGTGCACTGCTCATGGACAGGCTGTCAGTGCACTGCTCCAGGACATGCTTTCATTGCACTGCTCCGGGCCACGCTGTCAGTGCACCGCTCCGGGCCACGCTGTCAGTGCGCTGCTCCGGGACACACTGTCAGTGCGCTGCTCCTGGACAAGCTGTCAGTGCGCTGCTCCTGGACGCGCTGTCAGTGCACTGCTCCTGGACAAGCTGTCATTGCACTGCTCTGGGATACGCTGTCAGTGCTCTGCTCCGGGACACGCTGTCAGTGCACTGCTCCAGGACACTCTGTCAGTTCTCTGCCCCTGCACAAGCTGTCATTGCACTGCTCTGGGATACGCTGTCAGTGCTCTGCTCCGGGACACGCTGTCAGTGCACTGCTCCAGGACACTCTGTCAGTTCTCTGCACCGAGACATGTTGACAGTGCCCTGCTCCGGGACACGCTGTCAGTGCACTGCTCCGGGTCACGCTGTCAGTGCACTGCTCCGGGACACTCTGTCAAAGCATTGCTCCGGGACACCCTGTCAGTGCGCTGCTCCGGGACACACTGTCAGTGCGCTGCTCCTGGACACGCTGTCAGTGCCCTGCTCCAGGACACGCTGTCAGTGCGCTGCTCCGGGACACACTGTCAGTGCGCTGCTCCTGGACACGCTGTCAGTGCACTGCTCCGGGATACGCTGTCCGTGCTCTGCTCTGTGACACGCTGTCAGTGCTCTGCTCCAGGACACACTGTCAGTGCGCTGCTCCTGGACACGCTGTCAGTGCACTGCTCCTGGACAGGCTGTCAGTGCTCTGCTCCGGGACACGCTGTCACTGCACTGCTCCGGGACATGCTTTCAGTGCACTGCTCCGGGACCCACTGTCAGTGCACTGCTAAGGGATATACTGTCAGTGCACTGCTCTGGGACATGCTGTCAGTGCACTGCTCTGGGACATGCTGTCAGTGCACTGCTCCGGGACCCGCTGTCAGTGCACTGCTCCAGGACACACTGTCAGTACACTGCTCCTGGACAGGCTGTCAGTGCTCTGCTCCGGGACACGCTGTCACTGCACTGCTCCGGAACATGCTTTCAGTGCACTGCTCCAGGACCCGCTGTCAGTGCACTGTTCCGGGACATGCTGTCAGCACCGCTCTGGGACACCCTGTCAGTTCACTGCTCCTTGACACGCTGTCAGTTCTCTGCTCCGAGACATGCTGTCAGTGCACTGCTCCAGGACACGCTGTCAGTGCACTGCTCCGGGACTCGCTGTCAGTGCACTGCTCCAGGACACGCTGTCAGTGCACTGCTCCAAAACACACCATCAGTGCACTGCTCCAGAACACGCTGTCAGTGCACAGCTCCGGGTCACACTAACAGTGCTCTTCTCCTGGACACGCTGTCAGTGCTCTGCTCCAAGACACGCTGTCAGTGCATTCCTGCGGGACACGCTGTCAGTGCACTGCTCCTGGACAGGGTGGCAGTGCTCCGCTCCGGGACACCCTGTCAGTGCACTGCTTCGCGACATGTTGTCAGTGCACTGCTCCGGGACACACTGTCAGTGCTCAGCTCCAGGACACACTGTCAGTGCGCTGCTCCTGGACGTGCTGTCAGTGCACTGCTCCTGGACGCGCTGTCAGTGCACTTCTCCTGGACAGGCTGTCAGCGCACTGCTCCGGGACATGCTGTCAGTGCTCTGCTTAGGGACACGCTGTCAGAGCACTGCTCCAGGACACGCTGTCAGAGCACTGCTCCGGGACACGCTCTCAGTGCCCTGCTCCGGGACATGCTGTCACTGCACCGCTCCAGGACACGCTGTCAGTGCACTGCTCCGGGAACCGCCTCAGTGCACTGCTCTGCAACACGCTGTCAGTGCACTGCTCCAGGACATGCTGTCAGTGCACTACTCCAGGACATGCTGTCAGTGCTCTGCTCTGGGACATGCTGTCAGTGCTCTGCTCCGGGACACGCTGTCAGTGCTCTGCTCCAGGACACGCTGTCATTTCTCTGCACCGAGACACGTTGTCAGTGCCCTGCTCCGGGACATGCTGTCACTGTACTGCTCCGGGACACCCTGTCAGTGCACTGCTCCGGGAACCGCCTCAGTGCACTGCTCTGCAACACGCTGTCAGTGCACTGCTCTGGGACACGCTGTCAGTGCCCAGCTCCTGGACAGGCTGTCAGTGCTCTGCTCCAGGACACGCTGTCATTTCTCTGCACCGAGACACGTTGTCAGTGCCCTGCTCCGGGACATGCTGTCACTGTACTGCTCCGGGACACCCTGTCAGTGCACTGCTCCGGGAACCGCCTCAGTGCACTGCTCTGCAACACGCTGTCAGTGCACTGCTCTGGGACACGCTGTCAGTGCCCAGCTCCTGGACAGGCTGTCAGTGCTCCGCTCCAGGACACGCTGTCAGTGCACTGCTCTGGGACACGCTTTCAGTGCACTGTTCCGGGACATGCTGTGAGTGCACTGCTCCTGGACACGCTCTCAGTTCTCTGCACCGAGACACGTTGTCAGTGCCCTGCTCCGGTACATGCTGTCACTGCTTTGCTCTAGGACAATCTGTCAGTGCTCTGCTCCGGGACACTCTGTCAGTTCTCTGCACCGAGACACGTTGACAGTGCCCTGCTCCGGGACACTCTGTCAGTGCACTGCTCCGGGACACGCTGTCATTGCACTGCTCCGGGACACTCTGTCAGTGCACTGCTCAGGACACGCTGTCAGTGCACTGCTCGTGGACACGCTGTCATTGCACTGCTCCGGGATACGCTGTCCGTGCTCTGCTCCGGAACATGCTGTCACTGCACTGCTCCGGAACATGCTTTCAGTGCACTGCTCCAGGACCCGCTGTCAGTGCACTGTTCCGGGACATGCTGTCAGCACCGCTCTGGGACACCCTGTCAGTTCACTGCTCCTTGACACGCTGTCAGTTCTCTGCTCCGAGACATGCTGTCAGTGCACTGCTCCAGGACACGCTGGCAGTGCTCTGCTCCGGGACACGCTGTCTCTGCACTGCTCCAGGACACGCTGTCAGTGCTCTGCTCCGGGACACGCTGTCAGAGCACTGCTCCAGGACACGCTGTCAGTGCACTGCTCCGGGACACGCTCTCAGTGCACTGCTCCGGGACACCCTGTCAGTGCTCTGCTCCGGGACACGCTGTCAGTTCTCTGCTCCGAGACATGCTGTCAGTGCACTGCTCCAGGACACGCTGTCAGTGCACTGCTCCGGAACATGCTGTCACTGCACTGCTCCGGAACATGCTTTCAGTGCACTGCTCCAGGACCCGCTGTCAGTGCACTGTTCCGGGACATGCTGTCAGCACCGCTCTGGGACACCCTGTCAGTTCACTGCTCCTTGACACGCTGTCAGTTCTCTGCTCCGAGACATGCTGTCAGTGCACTGCTCCAGGACACGCTGGCAGTGCTCTGCTCCGGGACACGCTGTCTCTGCACTGCTCCAGGACACGCTGTCAGTGCTCTGCTCCGGGACACGCTGTCAGAGCACTGCTCCAGGACACGCTGTCAGTGCACTGCTCCGGGACACGCTCTCAGTGCACTGCTCCGGGACACCCTGTCAGTGCTCTGCTCCGGGACACGCTGTCAGTGCCCTGCTCCGGGACATGTTGTCAGTGCTCTGCTCCGGGACTCACTGTCAGTGCACTGCTCCGCGACACTCTGACAGTGCGCTGCTCCTGGACACGCTGTCAGTGCTCTGCTCCGGGACACGCTGTCAGTGCACTGCTCCTGGACACCTTGTCAGTGCCCCTGCTCCAGGACACGCTGTCAGTGCACTGCTCCTGGACAGGCTGGCAGTGCTCTGCTCCGGGACACGCTGTCACTGCACTGCTCCGGAAACCGCCTCAGTGCACTGCTCTGCAACACGCTGTCAGTGCACTGCTTGGGACACGCTGTCAGTGCCCGGCTCCTGGACAGGCTGTCAGTGCTCCGCTCCGGGACTCGCTGTCAGTGCACTGCTCATGGACAGGCTGTCAGTGCACTGCTCCAGGACATGCTTTCATTGCACTGCTCCGGGCCACGCTGTCAGTGCACCGCTCCGGGCCACGCTGTCAGTGCGCTGCTCCGGGACACACTGTCAGTGCGCTGCTCCTGGACAAGCTGTCAGTGCGCTGCTCCTGGACGCGCTGTCAGTGCACTGCTCCTGGACAAGCTGTCATTGCACTGCTCTGGGATACGCTGTCAGTGCTCTGCTCCGGGACACGCTGTCAGTGCACTGCTCCAGGACACTCTGTCAGTTCTCTGCACCGAGACATGTTGACAGTGCCCTGCTCCGGGACACGCTGTCAGTGCACTGCTCCGGGACACTCTGTCAAAGCACTGCTCAGGACACGCTGTCAGTGCACTGCTCCGGGACACCCTGTCAGTGCACTGCCCCTGCACAAGCTGTCATTGCACTGCTCTGGGATACGCTGTCAGTGCACTGCTCCGGGACACGCTGTCAGTGCACTGCTCCAGGACACTCTGTCAGTTCTCTGCACCGAGACATGTTGACAGTGCCCTGCTCCGGGACACGCTGTCAGTGCACTGCTCCGGGTCACGCTGTCAGTGCACTGCTCCGGGACACTCTGTCAAAGCATTGCTCCGGGACACCCTGTCAGTGCGCTGCTCCGGGACACACTGTCAGTGCGCTGCTCCTGGACACGCTGTCAGTGCCCTGCTCCAGGACACGCTGTCAGTGCGCGGCTCCGGGACACACTGTCAGTGCGCTGCTCCTGGACACGCTGTCAGTGCACTGCTCCGGGATACGCTGTCCGTGCTCTGCTCTGTGACACGCTGTCAGTGCTCTGCTCCAGGACACACTGTCAGTGCGCTGCTCCTGGACACGCTGTCAGTGCACTGCCCCTGGACAGGCTGTCAGTGCTCTGCTCCGGGACACGCTGTCACTGCACTGCTCCGGGACATGCTTTCAGTGCACTGCTCCGGGACCCACTGTCAGTGCACTGCTAAGGGATATACTGTCAGTGCACTGCTCTGGGACATGCTGTCAGTGCACTGCTCTGGGACATGCTGTCAGTGCACTGCTCCGGGACCCGCTGTCAGTGCACTGCTCCAGGACACACTGTCAGTACACTGCTCCTGGACAGGCTGTCAGTGCTCTGCTCCGGGACACGCTGTCACTGCACTGCTCCGGAACATGCTTTCAGTGCACTGCTCCAGGACCCGCTGTCAGTGCACTGTTCCGGGACATGCTGTCAGCACCGCTCTGGGACACCCTGTCAGTTCACTGCTCCTTGACACGCTGTCAGTTCTCTGCTCCGAGACATGCTGTCAGTGCACTGCTCCAGGACACGCTGTCAGTGCACTGCTCCGGGACTCGCTGTCAGTGCACTGCTCCGGGACTCGCTGTCAGTGCACTGCTCCAGGACACGCTGTCAGAGCACTGCTCCAGGACACGCTGTCAGAGCACTGCTCCGGGACACGCTCTCAGTGCACTGCTCCGGGACTCACTGTGAGTGCACTGCCCTGGGACACACTGTCAGTGCTCTGCTCCAGGACACACTATCAGTGCCCTGCTCCGGGACATGCTGTCACTGCACCGCTCCAGGACACGCTGTCAGTGCACTGCTCCGGGAACCGCCTCAGTGCACTTCTCTGCAACACGCTTTCAGTGCACTGCTCCAGGACATGCTGTCAGTGCACTACTCCAGGACATGCTGTCAGTGCTCTGCTCTGGGACATGCTGTCAGTGCTCTGCTCCGGGACACGCTGTCAGTGCTCTGCTCCAGGACACGCTGTCATTTCTCTGCTCCGAGACATGCTGTCAGTGCACTGCTCCAGGACACGCTGTCAGTGCACTGCTCCGGGACTCGCTGTCAGTGCACTGCTCCAGGACACGCTGTCAGTGCACTGCTCCAAAACACACCGTCAGTGCACTGCTCCAGAACACGCTGTCAGTGCACAGCTCCGGGTCACACTAACAGTGCTCTTCTCCTGGACACGCTGTCAGTGCTCTGCTCCAAGACACGCTGTCAGTGCATTCCTGCGGGACACGCTGTCAGTGCACTGCTCCTGGACAGGGTGGCAGTGCTCCGCTCCGGGACACCCTGTCAGTGCACTGCTTCGCGACATGTTGTCAGTGCACTGCTCCGGGACACACTGTCAGTGCTCAGCTCCAGGACACACTGTCAGTGCGCTGCTCCTGGACGTGCTGTCAGTGCACTGCTCCTGGACGCGCTGTCAGTGCACTTCTCCTGGACAGGCTGTCAGCGCACTGCTCCGGGACATGCTGTCAGTGCTCTGCTTAGGGACACGCTGTCAGAGCACTGCTCCAGGACACGCTGTCAGAGCACTGCTCCGGGACACGCTCTCAGTGCCCTGCTCCGGGACATGCTGTCACTGCACCGCTCCAGGACACGCTGTCAGTGCACTGCTCCGGGAACCGCCTCAGTGCACTGCTCTGCAACACGCTGTCAGTGCACTGCTCCAGGACATGCTGTCAGTGCACTACTCCAGGACATGCTGTCAGTGCTCTGCTCTGGGACATGCTGTCAGTGCTCTGCTCCGGGACACGCTGTCAGTGCTCTGCTCCAGGACACGCTGTCATTTCTCTGCACCGAGACACGTTGTCAGTGCCCTGCTCCGGGACATGCTGTCACTGTACTGCTCCGGGACACCCTGTCAGTGCACTGCTCCGGGAACCGCCTCAGTGCACTGCTCTGCAACACGCTGTCAGTGCACTGCTCTGGGACACGCTGTCAGTGCCCAGCTCCTGGACAGGCTGTCAGTGCTCCGCTCCAGGACACGCTGTCAGTGCACTGCTCTGGGACACGCTTTCAGTGCACTGTTCCGGGACATGCTGTGAGTGCACTGCTCCTGGACACGCTCTCAGTTCTCTGCACCGAGACACGTTGTCAGTGCCCTGCTCCGGTACATGCTGTCACTGCTTTGCTCCAGGACAATCTGTCAGTGCTCTGCTCCGGGACACTCTGTCAGTTCTCTGCACCGAGACACGTTGACAGTGCCCTGCTCCGGGACACTCTGTCAGTGCACTGCTCCGGGACACTCTGTCAGTGCACTGCTCCGGGACACTCTGTCAGTGCACTGCTCAGGACACGCTGTCAGTGCACTGCTCGTGGACACGCTGTCATTGCACTGCTCCGGGATACGCTGTCCGTGCTCTGCTCCGGGACACGGTGTCAGTGCTGTGCTCCAGGACACTCTGTCAGTTCACTGCACCATGACACGCTGTCAGTGCCCTGCTCCGGGACATGCTGTCACTGCTCTGCTCCAGGACACGCTGTCAGTGCACTGCTCCAAAACACACCGTCAGTGCACTGCACCTGGACACGCTGTCAATGCACTGCTCCAGAACACGCTGTCAGTGCACCGCTCCGGGACACGCTGTCAATGCACTGCTCCGGGACATGCTGTCAGTGCACTGCTCCAAAACACACTGTCAGTGCACTGCTACAGGACACGCTGTCAGTACACCGCTCCGGGACACGCTGTCAATGCACTGCTCGGGGACATGCTGTCAGTGCATTCCTGTGGGACACGCTGTCAGTGCTCTGCTCTGGGACACGTTGTCAGCGCACTGCTCCGAAACATGCTGTCAGTGCACTGCTCCGAGACGCGCTGTTAGTGCACTGCTCCGGGACATGCTGTCTGTGCACTGCTCCGGTACATGATGATAGTGCACTGCTCCAAAACACACTGTCAGTGCACGGCACCAGGACACGCTGTCAGTGCACTGCTCCGGGACACGCTGTCAGTGCACTGCTCCGGGACACTCAGTCAGTGCACCACTCCGAGACACCTTGCCAGTGCACTGCTCTGGTACCTGCTGTCAGTGCACTGCACCGGGACCTGCTGTCACTGCACTGGTCCAGGACACGCTATCAGTGCATTGCTATCAGTGCACTGCTCCGGGACTCCCTGTCAGTGCACTGCTCCGGGACTCCCTGTCAGTGCACTGCTTGGGGAAACGCTGTCAGTGCACTGCTCTGGGACAGTCTGTCAGTGTACTGCTCCGTGACATGCTGTCAGTGATCTTCTCTGGGACGCTCTGTCAGTGCACTGCTCCGGGACACGCTGTCAGTGCACTGCTCCGGGACACGCTGTCAGTGCACTGCTCCGGGACGCGGTGTTAGTGCACTGCTCCAGGACATGCTGTCAGTTCACTGCCCCGGGACATGCTGTCAGTGCTCTGCTCCTGTACACGCTGTCCGTGCTCTGCTCCTGGACACGCTGTCAGTGCTCTACTCATCGACACCCTGTCATTGCACTGCTCCGGGATTCGCTGTCAGTGCTCTGCTCCGGGACACGGTGTCAGTGCTCTGCTCCAGGACACTCTGTCAGTTCTCTGCACCATGACACGCTGTCAGTGCCCTGCTCCGGGACATGCTGTCACTGCACTGCTCCGGGACACTCAGTCAGTGCACTGCTCCAGGACATGTGTCAGTGCACTGCTCCAGGACTCGCTGTCAGTGCACTGCTCCAGGACACGCTGTCAGTGCACTGCTCGGGGACATGCTGTCAGCGCACTGCTCCGGGACATGCTGTCAGTGCACTACTCCAGGACACGCTGTCAGTGCACTGCTGCGGGACAAGCTGTCAGTGCACTGCTCCAGGACTCGCTGTCAGTGCACTGCTCCAGGACACGCTGTCAGTGCACCACTCGGGGACATGCTGTCAGCGCACTGCTCCGGGACATGCTGTCAGTGCACTACTCCAGGACACGCTGTCAGTGCACTGCTGCGGGACAAGCTGTCAGTGCACTGCTCCGGGACTCACTGCAAATGTATTGCTCTGGACACACTGTGAGTTCACTGCTCCAGGACATGCTGTCAGTGCACTGCTCCTGGACACGCTGACAGTGCTCTGCTCTGGGACACGCTGTCAGTGCTCTGCTGCAGAACACGCTGTCAGTGCACTGCTCCTGGACATGCTGTCAGTGCACTGCTCCGGGACACGCTGTCAGTGCACTGCTCCGGGACACGCTGTCAGTGCACTGCTTAGGGACATGCTGTTAGTGCACTGCTCCGGAACATGCTGTCAGTGCACTGCTCCACGACACCATGTCAGTGCACTGCTCCGGGACACGCTGTCAGTGCTCTGCTCCAGGACACTCAGTCATTGCACTGCTCCAGGACACGCTGTCAGTGCACTGCTCCGGGACTCGCTGTCAGTGCACTGCTCCAGGACACGCTGTCAGTGCACTGCTCCAAAACACACCGTCAGTGCACTGCACCTGGACACGCTGTCAATGCACTGCTCCAGAACACGCTGTCAGTGCACCGCTCTGGGACACGCTGTCAATGCACTGCTCCGGGACATGCTGTCAGTGCACTGCTCCAAAACACACTGTCAGTGCACTGCTACAGGACACGCTGTCAGTACACCGCTCCGGGACACGCTGTCAATGCACTGCTCGGGGACATGCTGTCAGTGCATTCCTGTGGGACACGCTGTCAGTGCTCTGCTCTGGGACACGTTGTCAGCGCACTGCTCCGAAACATGCTGTCAGTGCACTGCTCCGAGACGCGCTGTTAGTGCACTGCTCCGGGACATGCTGTCTGTGCACTGCTCCGGTACATGATGATAGTGCACCGCTCCAGGACACCCTGTCAGTGCACTGCTCCGGGACATGCTGTCAGTGCACTGCTCCAAAACACACTGTCAGTGCACTGCACCAGGACACGCTGTCAGTGCACTGCTCCGGGACACGCTGTCAGTGCACTGCTCCGGGACACTCAGTCAGTGCACCACTCCGAGACACCTTGCCAGTGCACTGCTCTGGTACATGCTGTCAGTGCACTGCACCGGGACCTGCTGTCACTGCACTGGTCCAGGACACGCTATCAGTGCATTGCTATCAGTGCACTGCTCCGGGACTCCCTGTCAGTGCACTGCTCCGGGACTCCCTGTCAGTGCACTGCTTGGGGAAACGCTGTCAGTGCACTGCTCTGGGACAGTCTGTCAGTGTACTGCTCCGTGACATGCTGTCAGTGATCTTCTCTGGGACGCTCTGTCAGTGCACTGCTCCGGGACACGCTGTCAGTGCACTGCTCCGGGACACGCTGTCAGTGCACTGCTCCGGGACGCGGTGTTAGTGCACTGCTCCAGGACATGCTGTCAGTTCACTGCCCCGGGACATGCTGTCAGTGCTCTGCTCCTGTACACGCTGTCCGTGCTCTGCTCCTGGACACGCTGTCAGTGCTCTACTCATCGACACCCTGTCATTGCACTGCTCCGGGATTCGCTGTCAGTGCTCTGCTCCGGGACACGGTGTCAGTGCTCTGCTCCAGGACACTCTGTCAGTTCTCTGCACCATGACACGCTGTCAGTGCCCTGCTCCGGGACATGCTGTCACTGCACTGCTCCGGGACACTCAGTCAGTGCACTGCTCCAGGACATGTGTCAGTGCACTGCTCCAGGACTCGCTGTCAGTGCACTGCTCCAGGACACGCTGTCAGTGCACTGCTCGGGGACATGCTGTCAGCGCACTGCTCCGGGACATGCTGTCAGTGCACTACTCCAGGACACGCTGTCAGTGCACTGCTGCGGGACAAGCTGTCAGTGCACTGCTCCAGGGCTCGCTGTCAGTGCACTGCTCCAGGACACGCTGTCAGTGCACCACTCGGGGACATGCTGTCAGCGCACTGCTCCGGGACATGCTGTCAGTGCACTACTCCAGGACACGCTGTCAGTGCACTGCTGCGGGACTCACTGCAAATGTATTGCTCTGGACACACTGTGAGTTCACTGCTCCAGGACATGCTGTCAGTGCACTGCTCCTGGACACGCTGACAGTGCTCTGCTCTGGGACACGCTGTCAGTGCTCTGCTGCAGAACACGCTGTCAGTGCACTGCTCCTGGACATGCTGTCAGTGCACTGCTCCGGGACACGCTGTCAGTGCACTGCTCCGGGACACGCTGTCAGTGCACTGCTTAGGGACATGCTGTTAGTGCACTGCTCCGGAACATGCTGTCAGTGCACTGCTCCACGACACCATGTCAGTGCACTGCTCCGGGACACGCTGTCAGTGCTCTGCTCCTGGACATGCTGTCAGTGCTCTGCTCCGGGACACGCTGTCAGTGCCCTGCTCCGGGACATGCTGTCACTGCACTGCTCCGGGACACGCTGTCAGTGCACTGCCCCGGGACATGCTGTCAGTGCACTGCTCTGGGACACGCTGTCAGTGCTCTGCTCCAGGACACGCTGTCAAAGCATAGCTCCGGGACAAGCTGTCAGTGCTCTGCTCCAGAACACACTGTCAGATCACTGGTAAGGGACACGCTGTCAGTGCTCTGATCCTGGACACACTGTCAGTGCACTGCTCCAGACACAATGTCAGTTTTCTGCTCCAGGACACACTGTCAGTGCACGACTCCGGAACACGCTGTCAGCGCACTGCTCCGGGACACGCTGTCGGAGCACTGCTCCTGGGCATGCTGTCAGTGCACTGCTCCAGGACCCGCTGTCAGTGCGCTGCTCAGGGACACACTGTCAGTGCACTGCACCGGGACACGCTGTCAGTGCACAGCTCCAGGACATGCTGTCATTGCTCTGCTCCGTGACACGCTGTCAGTGCTCTGCTCCAGGACACGCTGTCAGTGCTCTGTTCCTGGACACGCTGTCAGCGCACAGCTCCGGGACACGCTGTCAGTGCTCTGCTCCGGGACACTCTGTCACTGCACTGCTCCGGGACACACTGTCACTGCACTGCTCCGGGACACGCTTTCAGTGCACTGCTCCGGGACCCACTGTCAGTGCACTGCTAAGGGATATACTGTCAGTGCACTGCTCTGGGACATGCTGTCAGTGCACTGCTCTGGGACATGCTGTCAGTGCACTGCTCCGGGACACGCTGTCACTGCACTGCTCCGGAACATGCTTTCAGTGCACTGCTCCAGGACCCACTGTCAGTGCACTGTTCCGGGACATGCTGTCAGCACCGCTCAGGGACACCCTGTCAGTTCACTGCTCCTTGACACGCTGTCAGTTCTCTGCTCCGAGACATGCTGTCAGTGCACTGCTCCAGGACACGCTGTCAGTGCACTGCTCCGGGACTCGCTGTCAGTGCACTGCTCCAGGACACGCTGTCAGTGCACTGCTCCGGGACTCGCTGTCAGTGCACTGCTCCAGGACATGCTGTCAGTGCACTACTCCAGGAAACGCTGTCAGTGCACTGCTCCGGTACATGCTGTTAGTGCACTGCTCCGGGACACGCTGTCAGTGCACTGCTCCGGGACGCGGTGTTAGTGCACTGCTCCAGGACACGCTGTCAGTGCACTGCTCCAGGACACGCTGTCAGTGCACTGCTCCGGGACACTCAGTCAGTGCACTGCTCCAGGACATGCTGTCAGTGCACTACTCCAGGACACGCTATCAGTGCACTGCTGTGGGACAAGCTGTCAGTGCACTGCTCCGGGACTCACTGCAAATGTATTGCTCTGGACACACTGTGAGTTCAGTGCTCCAGGACATGCTGTCAGTGCACTGCTCCTGGACATGCTGACAGTGTTCTGCTCTGGGACACGCTGTCAGTGCTCTGCTCCAGAACACACTGTCAGAGCACTGCTCCGGGACACGCTGTCAGTGCACTGCTCGGGGACATGCTGTTAGTGCACTGCTCCGGGACACGCTGTCAGTGCTCTGATCCTGGACATGCTGTCAGTGCACTGCTCCAAGACACGCTGTCAGTGCATTCCTGTGGGACACGTTGTCAGTGCTCTGCTCTGGGACACGTTGTCAGCGCACTGCTCTGAAACATGCTATCAGTGTACTGCTCCGGGACATGCTGTCAGTGCACTGCTCCGGGACGTGCTGTTAGTGCACAGCTCCGGGACATGCTGTCAGTGCACAGCTCCAGGACACCCTGTCAGTGCACTGCTCCGGGACATGCTGTCAGTGCACTGCTCCAAAACACACTGTCAATGCTCTGCACCAGGACACGCTGTCAATGCACTGCTCCAGAACACGCTGTCAGTGCACCGCTCTGGGACACGCTGTCAATGCACTGCTCGGGGACATGCTGTCAGTGCACTACTTAGGGACATGCTGTCAGTGCACTGCTGAGGGACACGCTGTCAATGCACTGCTCGGGGACATGCTGTCAGTGCATTCCTGTGGGACACGCTGTCAGTGCTCTGCTCTGGGACGCGTTGTCAGCGCACTGCTCTGAAACATGCTGCCAGTGCACTGCTCCGAAACATGCTGTCAGTGCATTGCTCCGAGACGCGCTGTTAGTGCACTGCTCCAGGACATGCTGTCTGTGCACTGCTCCGTACATGATGATAGTGCACTGCTCCAGGACACGGTGTCAGTGCACAGCGCCAGGACAAGCTGTCAGTGCACTGCTCGCTGTCAATGAACTGCTCGGGGACATGCTATCAGTGCACTGCTTAGGGACATGCTGTCAGTGCACTGCTCCGGGACAAGCTGTCAGTGCACAGCTCCAGGACACCCTGTCAGTGCACTGCTCCGGGACATGCTGTCAGTGCACTGCTCCAGGACACGCTGTCAGTGCACAGCTCCATGACACCCTGTCAGTGCACTGCTCCAGGACACGCTGTCAGTACACCGCTCCGGGACACGCTGTCAATGCACTGCTCGGGGACATGCTGTCAGTGCACTGCTTAGGGACCTGCTGTCAGTGCACTGCTTAGGGACATGCTGTCAGTGCACTGTTCCAAGACACGCTGTCAGTGCATTCCTGTGGGACACGCTGTCAGTGCTCTGCTCTGGGACATGTTGTCAGCGCACTGCTCCGAAACATGCTGTCAGTGCACTGCTCCGAGACGCGCTGTTAGTGCACTGCTCCGGGACATGCTGTCTGTGCACTGCTCCGGTACATGATGATAGTGCACCGCTCCAGGACACGCTGTCAGTGCACTGCTCCGGGACAAGCTGTCAGTGCACTGCTCCGGGACACGATGTCAGTGCACTGCTCGAGGACAGGCTGTCAGTGCACTGCACCAGGACACGCTGTCAATGCACTGCTCCAGGACACGCTGTCAGTGCACTGCTCCGGGACAAGCTGTCAGTGCACTGCTCCGGGACATGCTGTCAGTGCACCGCTCCGGGACACGCTGTCAGTGCACTGCTCCGGGACAAGCTGTCAGTGCACTGCTCCGGGACACGATGTCAGTGCACTGCTCGAGGACAGGCTGTCAGTGCACTGCACCAGGACACGCTGTCAATGCACTGCTCCAGGACACGCTGTCAGTGCACTGCTCCGGGACAAGCTGTCAGTGCACTGCTCCGGGACATGCTGTCAGCACCGCTCAGGGACACCCTGTCAGTTCACTGCTCCTTGACACGCTGTCAGTTCTCTGCTCCGAGACATGCTGTCAGTGCACTGCTCCGGGACACGATGTCAGTGCACTGCTCGAGGACAGGCTGTCAGTGCACTGCACCAGGACACGCTGTCAATGCACTGCTCCAGGACACGCTGTCAGTGCACTGCTCCGGGACAAGCTGTCAGTGCACTGCTCCGGGACATGCTGTCAGTGCACCGCTCCGGGACACGCTGTCAGTGCACTGCTCCGGGACATGCTGTCATTGCACTGCTCCGGGACATGCTGTCAGTGCACCGCTCCGGGACATGCTGTCACTGCACTGCTCCGGGACATGCTGTCAGTGCACCGCTCCGGGACATGCTGTCACTGCACTGCTCCGGGACACGATGTCAGTGCACAGCTCCAGGACACGCTGTCAGTGCACTGCTCCGGGACAAGCTGTCAGTGCACTGCTCCGGGACATGCTGTCACTGCACTGCTCCGGGACATGCTGTCAGTGCACCGCTCCGGGACATGCTGTCACTGCACTGCTCCGGGACACGATGTCAGTGCACTGCTCTCGGACATCCTGTCAGTGCCCTGCTCGGGGACACACTGTCAGTTCTCTGCTCCTGGACACGTTGTCAGTGCACTACTCCAGGACACGTTGTCAGTGCACTGCTCCAGGACACGCTGTCAGTGCACTGCTCCGGGACACTCAGTCAGTGCACCGCTCCGAGACACCTTGCCAGTGCACTGCTCTGGTACATGCTGTCAGTGCGCTGCACCGGGACCTGCTGTCACTGCACTGGTCCAGGACATGCTATCAGTGCATTGCTCTGGGACACTCTGTCAGTGCACTGCTCCGGGACATGCTGTCAGTGCACTGCTCCGGGACATGATGTTAGTGCACTGCTCCAGGACATGCTGTCAGTGCACTGCTCTGGGACACGCTGCTAGTGCACTGCTCCGGGACATGCTGTCAGTGCACTGCTCCGGTACATGCTGTTAGTGCACTGCTCCGGGACACGCTGTCAGTGCACTGCTCCGGGACGCGGTGTTAGTGCACTGCTCCAGGACATGCTGTCAGTGCGCTGCTCTGGGACACGCTGTCAGTTCACTGCACCGGGACATGCTGTCAGTGCACTGCTTAGGGACATGCTGTCAGTGCACTGCTCCAGGACACCCTGTCAGTGCACTGCTCCGGGACATGCTATCAGTGCTCTGCTCCTGTACACGCTGTCCGTGCTCTGCTCCTGGACACGCTGTCAGTGCTCTAATCATCGACACCCTGTCATTGCACTGCTCCGAGATTTGCTGTCAGTGCTCTGCTCCGGGACACGGTGTCAGTGCACTGCTCCAGGACACTCTGTCAGTTCTCTGCACCATGACACGCTGTCAGTGCCCTGCTCCGGGACATGCTGTCACTGCACTGCTCCTGGACACTCAGTCAGTGCACTGCTCCAGGACACGCTGTCAGTGCGCTGCTCCAGGACACGCTGTCAGTGCACTGCTCTGGGACACGCTGTCAGTGCACTGCTCCAGGACACGCTGTCAGTGCACTGCTCCAGGACTCGCTGTCAGTGCACTGCTCCAGGACACGCTGTCAGTGCACTGCTCCGGGACTCGCTGTCAGTGCGCTGCTTAGGGACATGCTGTTAGTGCACTGCTCCACGACACCATGGCAGTGCAATGCTCCTGGACATGCTGTCAGTGCTCTGATCCTGGACACGCTGTCAGTGCTCTGCTCCGGAACACGCTGTCAGTGCACTGCTCTGGGACATGCTGTTAGTGCACTGCTCCAGGACACCCTGTCAGTGCACTGCTCCGGGACACGCTGTCAGTGCGCTGCTTAGGGACATGCTGTTAGTGCACTGCTCCGGGACACGCTGTCAGAGCACTGCTCCGGGACACGCTGTCAGTGCTCTGATCCTGGACATGCTGTCAGTGCACTGCCCCAGGACTCACTGTACGTGCACTGCTCCGGTACATGATGATAGTGCACCGCTCCAGGACACGCTGTCAGTGCACTGCTCCGGGACAAGCTGTCAGTGCACAGCTCCAGGACACCCTGTCAGTGCACTGCTCCGGTACATGATGTTAGTGCACTGCTCCAGGACATGCTGTCAGTGCACTGCTCTGGGACACGCTGTCAATGCACTGCTCGGGGACATGCTGTCAGTGCACTGCTCAGGGACATGCTGTCAGTGCACTGCTCCGGGACATGCTGTCAGTGCACAGCTTCAGGACACCCTGTCAGTGCACAGCTCCGGGACATGATGTCAATGCACTGCTCCGGGACGAGCTGTCAGTGCACTGCTTAGGGACATGCTGTCAGTGCACTGCTCCAAAACACACTGTCAGTGCACTGCTCCAGGACACGCTGACAGTACACCGCTCCGGTACACGCTGTCAATGCACTGCTCGGGGACATGCTGTCAGTGCACTGCTTAGGGACATGCTGTCAGTGCACTGCTTAGGGACATGCTGTCAGTGCACTGTTCCAAGACACGCTGTCAGTGCATTCCTGTGGGACACGCTGTCAGTGCTCTGCTCTGGGACACGTTGTCAGCGCACTGCTCCGAAACATGCTGTCAGTGCACTGCTCCGAGACGCGCTGTTAGTGCACTGCTCCGGGACATGCTGTCTGTGCACTGCTCCGATACATGATGATAGTGCACCGCTCCAGGACACCCTGTCAGTGCACTGCTCCGGGACAAGCTGTCAGTGCACTGCTCCGGGACATGCTGTCAGTGCACTGCTCCAGGACACGCTGTCAGTGCACAGCTCCATGACACCCTGTCAGTGCACTGCTCCAGGACACGCTGTCAGTACACCGCTCCGGGACACGCTGTCAATGCACTGCTCGGGGACATGCTGTCAGTGCACTGCTTAGGGACCTGCTGTCAGTGCACTGCTTAGGGACATGCTGTCAGTGCACTGTTCCAAGACACGCTGTCAGTGCATTCCTATGGGACACGCTGTCAGTGCTCTGCTCTGGGACATGTTGTCAGCGCACTGCTCCGAAACATGCTGTCAGTGCACTGCTCCGAGACGCGCTGTTAGTGCACTGCTCCGGGACATGCTGTCTGTGCACTGCTCCGGTACATGATGATAGTGCACCGCTCCAGGACACGCTGTCAGTGCACTGCTCCGGGACAAGCTGTCAGTGCACTGCTCCGGGACACGATGTCAGTGCACTGCTCGAGGACATGCTGTCAGTGCACTGCACCAGGACACGCTGTCAATGCACTGCTCCAGGACACGCTGTCAGTGCACTGCTCCGGGACAAGCTGTCAGTGCACTGCTCCGGGACACGATGTCAGTGCACTGCTCTCGGACATCCTGTCAGTGCCCTGCTCGGGGACACACTGTCAGTTCTCTGCTCCTGGACACGTTGTCAGTGCACTACTCCAGGACACGTTGTCAGTGCACTGCTCCAGGACACGCTGTCAGTGCACTGCTCCGGGACACTCAGTCAGTGCACCGCTCCGAGACACCTTGCCAGTGCACTGCTCTGGTACATGCTGTCAGTGCGCTGCACCGGGACCTGCTGTCACTGCACTGGTCCAGGACATGCTATCAGTGCATTGCTCTGGGACACTCTGTCAGTGCACTGCTCCGGGACATGCTGTCAGTGCACTGCTCCGGGACATGATGTTAGTGCACTGCTCCGGTACATGATGATAGTGCACCGCTCCAGGACACGCTGTCAGTGCACTGCTCCGGGACAAGCTGTCAGTGCACTGCTCCGGGACACGATGTCAGTGCACTGCTCGAGGACATGCTGTCAGTGCACTGCACCAGGACACGCTGTCAATGCACTGCTCCAGGACACGCTGTCAGTGCACTGCTCCGGGACAAGCTGTCAGTGCACTGCTCCGGGACACGATGTCAGTGCACTGCTCTCGGACATCCTGTCAGTGCCCTGCTCGGGGACACACTGTCAGTTCTCTGCTCCTGGACACGTTGTCAGTGCACTACTCCAGGACACGTTGTCAGTGCACTGCTCCAGGACACGCTGTCAATGCACTGCTCCGGGACACTCAGTCAGTGCACCGCTCCGAGACACCTTGCCAGTGCACTGCTCTGGTACATGCTGTCAGTGCGCTGCACCGGGACCTGCTGTCACTGCACTGGTCCAGGACATGCTATCAGTGCATTGCTCTGGGACACTCTGTCAGTGCACTGCTCCGGGACATGCTGTCAGTGCACTGCTCCGGGACATGATGTTAGTGCACTGCTCCAGGACATGCTGTCAGTGCACTGCTCTGGGACACGCTGTCAGAGCACTGCTCGGGGACACGCTGTCAGTGCACTGCTCCGGGACATGCTGTTAGTGCACTGCTCCGGAACACGCTGTCAGTGCACTGCTCCGGGACGCGCTGCTAGTGCACTGCTCCAGGACATGCTGTCAGTGCACTGCTCCGGTACATGCTGTTAGTGCACTGCTCCGGGACACGCTGTCAGTGCACTGCTCCAGGACGCGGTGTTAGTGCACTGCTCCAGGACATGCTGTCAGTGCGCTGCTCTGGGACACGCTGTCAGTTCACTGCACCGGGACATGCTGTCAGTGCACTGCTTAGGGACATGCTGTCAGTGCACTGCTCCAGGACACCCTGTCAGTGCACTGCTCCGGGACATGCTATCAGTGCTCTGCTCCTGTACACGCTGTCCGTGCTCTGCTCCTGGACACGCTGTCAGTGCTCTAATCATCGACACCCTGTCATTGCACTGCTCCGAGATTTGCTGTCAGTGCTCTGCTCCGGGACACGGTGTCAGTGCACTGCTCCAGGACACTCTGTCAGTTCTCTGCACCATGACACGCTGTCAGTGCCCTGCTCCGGGACATGCTGTCACTGCACTGCTCCTGGACACTCAGTCAGTGCACTGCTCCAGGACACGCTGTCAGTGCGCTGCTCCAGGACACGCTGTCAGTGCAATGCTCCGGGACATGCTGTCACTGCACTGCTCCGGGACACTCAGTCAGTGCACTGCTCCAGGACACGCTGTCAGTGCGCTGCTCCAGGACACGCTGTCAGTGCACTGCTCCGGGACACGCTGTCAGTGCGCTGCTCCAGGACACGCTGTCAGTGCACTGCTCCAGGACTCGCTGTCAGTGCACTGCTCCAGGACACGCTGTCAGTGCACTGCTCCGGGACTCGCTGTCAGTGCGCTGCTTAGGGACATGCTGTTAGTGCACTGCTCCACGACACCATGGCAGTGCAATGCTCCTGGACATGCTGTCAGTGCTCTGATCCTGGACACGCTGTCAGTGCTCTGCTCCGGAACACGCTGTCAGTGCACTGCTCTGGGACATGCTGTTAGTGCACTGCTCCAGGACACCCTGTCAGTGCACTGCTCCGGGACACGCTGTCAGTGCGCTGCTTAGGGACATGCTGTTAGTGCACTGCTCCGGGACACGCTGTCAGAGCACTGCTCCGGGACACGCTGTCAGTGCTCTGATCCTGGACATGCTGTCAGTGCACTGCCCCAGGACTCACTGTACGTGCACTGCTCCGGTACATGATGATAGTGCACCGCTCCAGGACACGCTGTCAGTGCACTGCTCCGGGACAAGCTGTCAGTGCACAGCTCCAGGACACCCTGTCAGTGCACTGCTCCGGTACATGCTGTCAGTGCACTGCTCTGGGACACGCTGTCAATGCACTGCTCGGGGACATGCTGTCAGTGCACTGCTCAGGGACATGCTGTCAGTGCACTGCTCCGGGACATGCTGTCAGTGCACTGCTCCGGGACATGCTGTCAGTGCACTGCTCCAGGACACGCTGTCAGTGCACAGCTCCATGACACCCTGTCAGTGCACTGCTCCAGGACACGCTGTCAGTACACCGCTCCGGGACACGCTGTCAATGCACTGCTCGGGGACATGCTGTCAGTGCACTGCTTAGGGACCTGCTGTCAGTGCACTGCTTAGGGACATGCTGTCAGTGCACTGTTCCAAGACACGCTGTCAGTGCATTCCTGTGGGACACACTGTCAGTGCTCTGCTCTGGGACATGTTGTCAGCGCACTGCTCCGGGACATGCTGTCTGTGCACTGCTCCGGTACATGATGATAGTGCACCGCTCCAGGACACGCTGTCAGTGCACTGCTCCGGGACAAGCTGTCAGTGCACTGCTCCGGGACACGATGTCAGTGCACTGCTCGAGGACAGGCTGTCAGTGCACTGCTCCAGGACACGCTGTCAGTGCACTGCTCCGGGACACGCTGTCAGTTCACTGCACCGGGACAGGCTGTCAGTGCACTGCACCAGGACACGCTGTCAATGCACTGCTCCAGGACACGCTGTCAGTGCACTGCTCCGGGACAAGCTGTCAGTGCACTGCTCCGGGACATGCTGTCAGTGCACTGCACCAGGACACGCTGTCAATGCACTGCTCCAGGACACGCTGTCAGTGCACTGCTCCGGGACAAGCTGTCAGTGCACTGCTCCGGGACAAGCTGTCAGTGCACTGCTCCGGGACATGCTGTCACTGCACTGCTCCGGGACATGCTGTCAGTGCACCGCTCCGGGACATGCTGTCACTGCACTGCTCCGGGACACGATGTCAGTGCACTGCTCTCGGACATCCTGTCAGTGCCCTGCTCGGGGACACACTGTCAGTTCTCTGCTCCTGGACACGTTGTCAGTGCACTGCTCCAGGACACGCTGTCAGTGCACTGCTCCGGGACACTCAGTCAGTGCACCGCTCGGAGACACCTTGCCAGTGCACTGCTCTGGTACATGCTGTCAGTGCGCTGCACCGGGACCTGCTGTCACTGCACTGGTCCAGGACATGCTATCAGTGCATTGCTCTGGGACACTCTGTCAGTGCACTGCTCCGGGACATGCTGTCAGTGCACTGCTCCGGGACATGATGTTAGTGCACTGCTCCAGGACATGCTGTCAGTGCACTGCTCTGGGACACGCTGTCAGAGCACTGCTCGGGGACACGCTGTCAGTGCACTGCTCCGGGACATGCTGTTAGTGCAATGCTCCGGGACATGCTGTCACTGCACTGCTCCGGGACACTCAGTCAGTGCACTGCTCCAGGACACGCTGTCAGTGCGCTGCTCCAGGACACGCTGTCAGTGCACTGCTCCGGGACACGCTGTCAGTGCGCTGCTCCAGGACACGCTGTCAGTGCACTGCTCCAGGACTCGCTGTCAGTGCACTGCTCCAGGACACGCTGTCAGTGCACTGCTCCGGGACTCGCTGTCAGTGCGCTGCTTAGGGACATGCTGTTAGTGCACTGCTCCACGACACCATGGCAGTGCAATGCTCCTGGACATGCTGTCAGTGCTCTGATCCTGGACACGCTGTCAGTGCTCTGCTCCGGAACACGCTGTCAGTGCACTGCTCTGGGACATGCTGTTAGTGCACTGCTCCAGGACACCCTGTCAGTGCACTGCTCCGGGACACGCTGTCAGTGCGCTGCTTAGGGACATGCTGTTAGTGCACTGCTCCGGGACACGCTGTCAGAGCACTGCTCCGGGACACGCTGTCAGTGCTCTGATCCTGGACATGCTGTCAGTGCACTGCCCCAGGACTCACTGTACGTGCACTGCTCCGGTACATGATGATAGTGCACCGCTCCAGGACACGCTGTCAGTGCACTGCTCCGGGACAAGCTGTCAGTGCACAGCTCCAGGACACCCTGTCAGTTCACTGCTCCGGTACATGCTGTCAGTGCACTGCTCTGGGACACGCTGTCAATGCACTGCTCGGGGACATGCTGTCAGTGCACTGCTCAGGGACATGCTGTCAGTGCACTGCTCCGGGACATGCTGTCAGTGCACAGCTTCAGGACACCCTGTCAGTGCACAGCTCCGGGACATGATGTCAATGCACTGCTCCGGGACGTGCTCTCAGTGCACTGCTTAGGGACATGCTGTCAGTGCACTGCTCCAAAACACACTGTCAGTGCACTGCTCCAGGACACGCTGACAGTACACCGCTCCGGGACACGCTGTCAATGCACTGCTCGGGGACATGCTGTCAGTGCACTGCTTAGGGACATGCTGTCAGTGCACTGCTTAGGGACATGCTGTCAGTGCACTGTTCCAAGACACGCTGTCAGTGCATTCCTGTGGGACACGCTGTCAGTGCTCTGCTCTGGGACACGTTGTCAGCGCACTGCTCCGAAACATGCTGTCAGTGCACTGCTCCGAGACGCGCTGTTAGTGCACTGCTCCGGGACATGCTGTCTGTGCACTGCTTAGGGACATGATGATAGTGCTCCGCTCCAGGACACCCTGTCAGTGCACTGCTCCGGGACAAGCTGTCAGTGCACAGCTCCAGGACACCCTGTCAGTGCACTGCTCCGGGACATGCTGTCAGTGCACTGCTCCAGGACACGCTGTCAGTGCACAGCTCCATGACACCCTGTCAGTGCACTGCTCCAGGACACGCTGTCAGTACACCGCTCCGGGACACGCTGTCAATGCACTGCTCGGGGACATGCTGTCAGTGCACTGCTTAGGGACCTGCTGTCAGTGCACTGCTTAGGGACATGCTGTCAGTGCACTGTTCCAAGACACGCTGTCAGTGCATTCCTGTGGGACACACTGTCAGTGCTCTGCTCTGGGACATGTTGTCAGCGCACTGCTCCGAAACATGCTGTCAGTGCACTGCTCCGAGACGCGCTGTTAGTGCACTGCTCCGGGACATGCTGTCTGTGCACTGCTCCGGTACATGATGATAGTGCACCGCTCCAGGACACGCTGTCAGTGCACTGCTCCGGGACAAGCTGTCAGTGCACTGCTCCGGGACACGATGTCAGTGCACTGCTCGAGGACAGGCTGTCAGTGCACTGCTCCAGGACACGCTGTCAGTGCACTGCTCCGGGACACGCTGTCAGTTCACTGCACCGGGACAGGCTGTCAGTGCACTGCACCAGGACACGCTGTCAATGCACTGCTCCAGGACACGCTGTCAGTGCACTGCTCCGGGACAAGCTGTCAGTGCACTGCTCCGGGACATGCTGTCAGTGCACTGCACCAGGACACGCTGTCAATGCACTGCTCCAGGACACGCTGTCAGTGCACTGCTCCGGGACAAGCTGTCAGTGCACTGCTCCGGGACAAGCTGTCAGTGCACTGCTCCGGGACATGCTGTCACTGCACTGCTCCGGGACATGCTGTCAGTGCACCGCTCCGGGACATGCTGTCACTGCACTGCTCCGGGACACGATGTCAGTGCACTGCTCTCGGACATCCTGTCAGTGCCCTGCTCGGGGACACACTGTCAGTTCTCTGCTCCTGGACACGTTGTCAGTGCACTGCTCCAGGACACGCTGTCAGTGCACTGCTCCGGGACACTCAGTCAGTGCACCGCTCGGAGACACCTTGCCAGTGCACTGCTCTGGTACATGCTGTCAGTGCGCTGCACCGGGACCTGCTGTCACTGCACTGGTCCAGGACATGCTATCAGTGCATTGCTCTGGGACACTCTGTCAGTGCACTGCTCCGGGACATGCTGTCAGTGCACTGCTCCGGGACATGATGTTAGTGCACTGCTCCAGGACATGCTGTCAGTGCACTGCTCTGGGACACGCTGTCAGAGCACTGCTCGGGGACACGCTGTCAGTGCACTGCTCCGGGACATGCTGTTAGTGCACTGCTCCGGAACACGCTGTCAGTGCACTGCTCCGGGACGCGCTGCTAGTGCACTGCTCCGGGACATGCTGTCAGTGCACTGCTCCGGTACATGCTGTTAGTGCACTGCTCCGGGACGCGGTGTTAGTGCACTGCCCCAGGACATGCTGTCAGTGCGCTGCTCTGGGACACGCTGTCAGTTCACTGCACCGGTACATGCTGTTAGTGCACTGCTCCGGGACACGCTGTCAGTGCACTGCTCCGGGACGCGGTGTTAGTGCACTGCTCCAGGACATGCTGTCAGTGCGCTGCTCTGGGACACGCTGTCAGTTCACTGCACCGGGACATGCTGTCAGTGCACTGCTTAGGGACATGCTGTCAGTGCACTGCTCCAGGACACCCTGTCAGTGCACTGCTCCGGGACATGCTATCAGTGCTCTGCTCCTGTACACGCTGTCCGTGCTCTGCTCCTGGACACGCTGTCAGTGCTCTACTCATCGACACCCTGTCATTGCACTGCTCCGAGATTCGCTGTCAGTGCTCTGCTCCGGGACACGGTGTCAGTGCACTGCTCCAGGACACTCTGTCAGTTCTCTGCACCATGACACGCTGTCAGTGCCCTGCTCCGGGACATGCTGTCACTGCACTGCTCCGGGACACTCAGTCAGTGCACTGCTCCAGGACACGCTGTCAGTGCGCTGCTCCAGGACACGCTGTCAGTGCAATGCTCCGGGACATGCTGTCACTGCACTGCTCCGGGACACTCAGTCAGTGCACTGCTCCAGGACACGCTGTCAGTGCGCTGCTCCAGGACACGCTGTCAGTGCACTGCTCCGGGACACGCTGTCAGTGCGCTGCTCCAGGACACGCTGTCAGTGCACTGCTCCAGGACTCGCTGTCAGTGCACTGCTCCAGGACACGCTGTCAGTGCACTGCTCCGGCACTCGCTGTCAGTGCGCTGCTTAGGGACATGCTGTTAGTGCACTGCTCCACGACACCATGGCAGTGTAATGCTCCTGGACATGCTGTCAGTGCTCTGATCCTGGACACGCTGTCAGTGCACTGCTCCGGGACGCGCTGTTAGTGCACTGCTCCAGGACATGCTGTCAGTGCACTACTCCAGGAAACGCTGTCAGTGCACTGCTCCGGTACATGCTGTTAGTGCACTGCTCCGGGACACGCTGTCAGTGCACTGCTCCGGGACGCGCTGTTAGTGCACTGCTCCAGGACACGCTGTCAGTGCACTGCTCCAGGACACGCTGTCAGTGCACTGCTCCGGGACACTCAGTCAGTGCACTGCTCCAGGACATGCTGTCAGTGCACTACTCCAGGACACGCTGTCAGTGCACTGCTGCGGGACAAGCTGTCAGTGCACTGCTCCGGGACTCACTGCAAATGTATTGCTCTGGACACACTGTGAGTTCACTGCTCCAGGACATGCTGTCAGTGCACTGCTCCTGGACATGCTGACAGTGTTCTGCTCTGGGACACGCTGTCAGTGCTCTGCTCCAGAACACGCTGTCAGAGCACTGCTCCGGGACACGCTGTCAGTGCACTGCTCGGGGACATGCTGTTAGTGCACTGCTCCGGGACACGCTGTCAGTGCTCTGATCCTGGACATGCTGTCAGTGCACTGCTCCAAGACACGCTGTCAGTGCATTCCTGTGGGACACGTTGTCAGTGCTCTGCTCTGGGACACGTTGTCAGCGCACTGCTCTGAAACATGCTATCAGTGTACTGCTCCGGGACATGCTGTCAGTGCACTGCTCCGAGACGTGCTGTTAGTGCACAGCTCCGGGACATGCTGTCAGTGCACAGCTCCAGGACACCCTGTCAGTGCACTGCTCCGGGACATGCTGTCAGTGCACTGCTCCAAAACACACTGTCAATGCTCTGCACCAGGACACGCTGTCAATGCACTGCTCCAGAACACGCTGTCAGTGCACCGATCTGGGACACGCTGTCAATGCACTGCTCGGGGACATGCTGTCAGTGCACTACTTAGGGACATGCTGTCAGTGCACTGCTGAGGGACATGCTGTCAGTGCACTGTTCCGAGACACGCTGTAAGTGCATTCCTGTGGGACACGCTGTCAGTGCTCTGCTCTGGGACGCGTTGTCAGCGCACTGCTCTGAAACATGCTGTCAGTGCACTGCTCCGAGACGCGCTGTTAGTGCACTGCTCCAGGACATGCTGTCTGTGCACTGCTCCGGTGCATGATGATAGTGCACTGCTCCAGGACACGGTGTCAGTGCACAGCGCCGGGACAAGCTGTCAGTGCACTGCTCGCTGTCAATGAACTGCTCGGGGACATGCTGTCAGTGCACTGCTTAGGGACATGCTGTCAGTGCACTGCTCCGGGACAAGCTGTCAGTGCACAGCTCCAGGACACCCTGTCAGTGCACTGCTCCGGGACATGCTGTCAGTGCACTGCTCCAGGACACGCTGTCAGTGCACAGCTCCATGACACCCTGTCAGTGCACTGCTCCAGGACACGCTGTCAGTACACCGCTCCGGGACACGCTGTCAATGCACTGCTCGGGGACATGCTGTCAGTGCACTGCTTAGGGACCTGCTGTCAGTGCACTGCTTAGGGACATGCTGTCAGTGCACTGTTCCAAGACACGCTGTCAGTGCATTCCTGTGGGACACGCTGTCAGTGCTCTGCTCTGGGACATGTTGTCAGCGCACTGCTCCGGTACATGATGATAGTGCACCGCTCCAGGACACGCTGTCAGTGCACTGCTCCGGGACAAGCTGTCAGTGCACTGCTCGAGGACATGCTGTCAGTGCACTGCTCCGAGACGCGCTGTTAGTGCACTGCTCCGGGACATGCTGTCTGTGCACTGCTCCGGTACATGATGATAGTGCACCGCTCCAGGACACGCTGTCAGTGCACTGCTCCGAGACGCGCTGTTAGTGCACTGCTCCGGGACATGCTGTCTGTGCACTGCTCCGGTACATGATGATAGTGCACCGCTCCAGGACACGCTGTCAGTGCACTGCTCCGGGACAAGCTGTCAGTGCACTGCTCCGGGACACGATGTCAGTGCACTGCTCGAGGACATGCTGTCAGTGCACTGCACCAGGACACGCTGTCAATGCACTGCTCCAGGACACGTTGTCAGTGCACTGCTCCGGGACATGCTGTCAGTGCACCGCTCCAGGACATGCTGTCACTGCACTGCTCCGGGACACGATGTCAGTGCACTGCTCCAGGACACGCTGTCAGTGCACTGCTCCGGGACAAGCTGTCAGTGCACTGCTCCGGGACATGCTGTCACTGCACTGCTCCGGGACATGCTGTCAGTGCACCGCTCCGGGACATGCTGTCACTGCACTGCTCCGGGACACGATGTCAGTGCACTGCTCTCGGACATCCTGTCAGTGCCCTGCTCGGGGACACACTGTCAGTTCTCTGCTCCTGGACACGTTGTCAGTGCACTACTCCAGGACACGTTGTCAGTGCACTGCTCCAGGACACGCTGTCAGTGCACTGCTCCGGGACACTCAGTCAGTGCACCGCTCCGAGACACCTTGCCAGTGCACTGCTCTGGTACATGCTGTCAGTGCGCTGCACCGGGACCTGCTGTCACTGCACTGGTCCAGGACATGCTATCAGTGCATTGCTCTGGGACACTCTGTCAGTGCACTGCTCCGGGACATGCTGTCAGTGCACTGCTCCGGGACATGATGTTAGTGCACTGCTCCAGGACATGCTGTCAGTGCACTGCTCTGGGACACGCTGTCAGAGCACTGCTCGGGGACACGCTGTCAGTGCACTGCTCCGGGACATGCTGTTAGTGCACTGCTCCGGAACACGCTGTCAGTGCACTGCTCCGGGACGCGCTGCTAGTGCACTGCTCCGGGACATGCTGTCAGTGCACTGCTCCGGTACATGCTGTTAGTGCACTGCTCCGGGACACGCTGTCAGTGCACTGCTCCGGGACACGCTGTCAGTTCACTGCACCGGGACATGCTGTCAGTGCACTGCTTAGGGACATGCTGTCAGTGCACTGCTCCAGGACACCCTGTCAGTGCACTGCTCCGGGACATGCTATCAGTGCTCTGCTCCTGTACACGCTGTCCGTGCTCTGCTCCTGGACACGCTGTCAGTGCTCTACTCATCGACACCCTGTCATTGCACTGCTCCGAGATTCGCTGTCAGTGCTCTGCTCCAGGACACGGTGTCAGTGCACTGCTCCAGGACACTCTGTCAGTTCTCTGCACCATGACACGCTGTCAGTGCCCTGCTCTGGGACATGCTGTCACTGCACTGCTCCGGGACACTCAGTCAGTGCACTGCTCTAGGACACGCTGTCAGTGCGCTGCTCCAGGACACGCTGTCAGTGCAATGCTCCGGGACATGCTGTCACTGCACTGCTCCGGGACACTCAGTCAGTGCACTGCTCCAGGACACGCTGTCAGTGCGCTGCTCCAGGACACGCTGTCAGTGCACTGCTCCGGGACACGCTGTCAGTGCGCTGCTCCAGGACACGCTGTCAGTGCACTGCTCCAGGACTCGCTGTCAGTGCACTGCTCCAGGACACGCTGTCAGTGCACTGCTCCGGGACTCGCTGTCAGTGCGCTGCTTAGGGACATGCTGTTAGTGCACTGCTCCACGACACCATGGCAGTGCAATGCTCCTGGACATGCTGTCAGTGCTCTGATCCTGGACACGCTGTCAGTGCTCTGCTCCGGAACACGCTGTCAGTGCACTGCTCCGGGACATGCTGTTAGTGCACTGCTCCAGGACACCCTGTCAGTGCACTGCTCCGGGACACGCTGTCAGTGCGCTGCTTAGGGACATGCTGTTAGTGCACTGCTCCGGGACACGCTGTCAGAGCACTGCTCCGGGACACGCTGTCAGTGCTCTGATCCTGGACATGCTGTCAGTGCACTGCCCCAGGACTCACTGTACGTGCACTGCTCCGGTACATGATGATAGTGCACCGCTCCAGGACACGCTGTCAGTGCACTGCTCCGGGACAAGCTGTCAGTGCACAGCTCCAGGACACCCTGTCAGTGCACTGCTCCGGTACATGATGTTAGTGCACTGCTCCAGGACATGCTGTCAGTGCACTGCTCTGGGACACGCTGTCAATGCACTGCTCGGGGACATGCTGTCAGTGCACTGCTCAGGGACATGCTGTCAGTGCACTGCTCCGGGACATGCTGTCAGTGCACAGCTTCAGGACACCCTGTCAGTGCACAGCTCCGGGACATGATGTCAATGCACTGCTCCGGGACGTGCTGTCAGTGCACTGCTTAGGGACATGCTGTCAGTGCACTGCTCCAAAACACACTGTCAGTGCACTGCTCCAGGACACGCTGACAGTACACCGCTCCGGGACACGCTGTCAATGCACTGCTCGGGGACATGCTGTCAGTGCACTGCTTAGGGACATGCTGTCAGTGCACTGCTTAGGGACATGCTGTCAGTGCACTGTTCCAAGACACGCTGTCAGTGCATTCCTGTGGGACACGCTGTCAGTGCTCTGCTCTGGGACACGTTGTCAGCGCACTGCTCCGAAACATGCTGTCAGTGCACTGCTCCGAGACGCGCTGTTAGTGCACTGCTCCGGGACATGCTGTCTGTGCACTGCTCCAGTACATGATGATAGTGCACCGCTCCAGGACACCCTGTCAGTGCACTGCACCAGGACACGCTGTCAGTGCACCGCTCCGGGACATGCTGTCAGTGCACCGCTCCGGGACATGCTGTCACTGCACTGCTCCGGCACATGCTGTCAGTGCACCGCTCCGGGACATGCTGTCACTGCACTGCTCCGGGACACGCTGTCAGTGCACTGCTCTCGGACATCTTGTCAGTGCCCTGCTCGGGGACACACTGTCAGTTCTCTGCTCCTGGACACGTTGTCAGTGCACTGCTCCGGGACACGCTGTCAGTGCACTGCTCCGGGACACTCAGTCAGTGCACCACTCCGAGACACCTTGCCAGTGCACTGCTCTGGTACATGCTGTCAGTGCACTGCACCGGGACCTGCTGTCACTGCACTGGTCCAGGACATGCTATCAGTGCATTGCTATCAGTGCACTGCTCCGGGACTCCCTGTCAGTGCACTGCTCCGGGACTCCCTGTCAGTGCACTGCTTGGGGAAACGCTGTCAGTGCACTGCTCTGGGTCAGTCTGTCAGTGTACTGCTCCGTGACATGCTGTCAGTGATCTTCTCTGGGACACTCTGTCAGTGCACTGCTCCGGGACACGCTGTCAGTGCACTGCTCCGGGACACGCTGTCAGTGCACTGCTCCGGGACGCGGTGTTAGTGCACTGCTCCAGGACATGCTGTCAGTTCACTGCACCGGGACATGCTGTCAGTGCTCTGCTCCTGTACACGCTGTCCGTGCTCTGCTCCTGGACACGCTGTCAGTGCTCTACTCATCGACACCCTGTCATTGCACTGCTCCGGGATTCGCTGTCAGTGCTCTGCTCCAGGACACGGTGTCAGTGCTCTGCTCCAGGACACTCTGTCAGTTCTCTGCACCATGACACGCTGTCAGTGCCCTGCTCCGGGACATGCTGTCACTGCACTGCTCCGGGACACTCAGTCAGTGCACTGCTCCAGGACATGCTGTCAGTGCACTGCTCCAGGACTCGCTGTCAGTGCACTGCTCCAGGACACGCTGTCAATGCACTGCTCGGGGACATGCTGTCAGCGCACTGCTCCGGGACATGCTGTCAGTGCACTACTCCAGGACACGCTGTCAGTGCACTGCTGCGGGACAAGCTGTCAGTGCACTGCTCCAGGACTCGCTGTCAGTGCACTGCTCCAGGACACGCTGTCAGCGCACCACTCGGGGACATGCTGTCAGCGCACTGCTCCGGGACATGCTGTCAGTGCACTACTCCAGGACACGCTGTCAGTGCACTGCTGCGGGACAAGCTGTCAGTGCACTGCTCCGGGACTCACTGCAAATGTATTGCTCTGGACACACTGTGAGTTCACTGCTCCAGGACATGCTGTCAGTCCACTGCTCCTGGACACGCTGACAGTGCTCTGCTCTGGGACACGCTGTCAGTGCTCTGCTGCAGAACACGCTGTCAGTGCACTGCTCCTGGACATGCTGTCAGTGCACTGCTCCGGGACACGCTGTCAGTGCACTGCTCCGGGACACGCTGTCAGTGCACTGCTTAGGGACATGCTGTTAGTGCACTGCTCCGGAACATGCTGTCAGTGCACTGCTCCACGACACCATGTCAGTGCACTGCTCCGGGACACGCTGTCAGTGCTCTGCTCCTGGACATGCTGTCAGTGCTCTGCTCCGGGACACGCTGTCAGTGCCCTGCTCCGGGACATGCTGTCACTGCACTGCTCCGGGACACGCTGTCAGTGCACTGCTCTGGGACACGCTGTCAGTGCTCTGCTCCAGGACACGCTGTCAAAGCATAGCTCCGGGACAAGCTGTCAGTGCTCTGCTCCAGAACACACTGTCAGATCATTGGTAAGGGACACGCTGTCAGTGCTCTGATCCTGGACACACTGTCAGTGCACTGCTCCGGACACAATGTCAGTTTTCTGCTCCAGGACACACTGTCAGTGCGCGACTCCGGAACACGCTGTCAGCGCACTGCTCCGGGACACGCTGTCGGAGCACTGCTCCTGGGCATGCTGTCAGTGCACTGCTCCAGGACACGCTGTCAGTGCGCTTCTCCGGGACACACTGTCAGTGCACTGCACCGGGACACGCTGTCAGTGCACAGCTCCAGGACATGCTGTCATTGCTCTGCTCCGTGACACGCTGTCAGTGCTCTGCTCCAGGACACGCTGTCAGTGCTCTGTTCCTGGACACGCTGTCAGCGCACAGCTCCGGGACACGCTGTCAGTGCTCTGCTCCGGGACACTCTGTCACTGCACTGCTCCGGGACACTCTGTCACTGCACTGCTCCGGGACACGCTTTCAGTGCACTGCTCCGGGACCCACTGTCAGTGCACTGCTAAGGGATATACTGTCAGTGCACTGCTCTGGGACATGCTGTCAGTGCACTGCTCTGGGACATGCTTTCAGTGCACTGCTCCGGGACACGCTGACAGTGCACTGCTCCAGGACACACTGTCAGTACACTGCTCCTGGACAGGCTGTCAGTGCTCTGCTCCGGGACACGCTGTCACTGCACTGCTCCGGAACATGCTTTCAGTGCACTGCTCCAGGACCCACTGTCAGTGCACTGTTCCGGGACATGCTGTCAGCACCGCTCGGGGACACCCTGTCAGTTCACTGCTCCTTGACACGCTGTCAGTTCTCTGCTCCGAGACATGCTGTCAGTGCACTGCTCCAAGACACGCTGTCAGTGCTCTGCTCGGGAACACGCTGTCAGTGCACTGCTCCAGGACACGCTGTCAGTGCACAGCTCCGGGTCACGCTAACAGTGCTCTTCTCCTGGACACGCTGTCAGTGCTCTGCTCCAAGACACGCTGTCAGTGCATTCCTGCGGGACACGCTGTCAGTGCTCTGCTCTGGAACACGTTGTCAGCGCACTGCTCCGAAACATGCTGTCAGTGCTCTGCTCCGGGACACGCTGTCAGTGCACTGCTCCGGGACGCGCTGTTAGTGCACTGCTCCAGGACATGCTGTCAGTGCACTACTCCAGGAAACGCTGTCAGTGCACTGCTCCAGGACACGCTGTCAGTGCACTGCTCCGGGACGCGCTGTTAGTGCACTGCTCCGGGACACGCTGTCAGTGCACTGCTCCGGGACGCGCTGTTAGTGCACTGCTCCAGGACACGCTGTCAGTGCACTGCTCCAGGACACGCTGTCAGTGCACTGCTCCGGGACACTCAGTCAGTGCACTGCTCCAGGACATGCTGTCAGTGCACTACTCCAGGACACGCTGTCAGTGCACTGCTGCGGGACAAGCTGTCAGTGCACTGCTCCGGGACTCACTGCAAATGTATTGCTCTGGACACACTGTGAGTTCACTGCTCCAGGACATGCTGTCAGTGCACTGCTCCTGGACATGCTGACAGTGTTCTGCTCTGGGACACGCTGTCAGTGCTCTGCTCCAGAACACGCTGTCAGAGCACTGCTCCGGGACACGCTGTCAGTGCACTGCTCGGGGACATGCTGTTAGTGCACTGCTCCGGGACACGCTGTCAGTGCTCTGATCCTGGACATGCTGTCAGTGCACTGCTCCAAGACACGCTGTCAGTGCATTCCTGTGGGACACGTTGTCAGTGCTCTGCTCTGGGACACGTTGTCAGCGCACTGCTCTGAAACATGCTATCAGTGTACTGCTCCGGGACATGCTGTCAGTGCACTGCTCCGAGACGTGCTGTTAGTGCACAGCTCCGGGACATGCTGTCAGTGCACAGCTCCAGGACACCCTGTCAGTGCACTGCTCCGGGACATGCTGTCAGTGCACTGCTCCAAAACACACTGTCAATGCTCTGCACCAGGACACGCTGTCAATGCACTGCTCCAGAACACGCTGTCAGTGCACCGATCTGGGACACGCTGTCAATGCACTGCTCGGGGACATGCTGTCAGTGCACTACTTAGGGACATGCTGTCAGTGCACTGCTGAGGGACATGCTGTCAGTGCACTGTTCCGAGACACGCTGTAAGTGCATTCCTGTGGGACACGCTGTCAGTGCTCTGCTCTGGGACGCGTTGTCAGCGCACTGCTCTGAAACATGCTGTCAGTGCACTGCTCCGAGACGCGCTGTTAGTGCACTGCTCCAGGACATGCTGTCTGTGCACTGCTCCGGTGCATGATGATAGTGCACTGCTCCAGGACACGGTGTCAGTGCACAGCGCCGGGACAAGCTGTCAGTGCACTGCTCGCTGTCAATGAACTGCTCGGGGACATGCTGTCAGTGCACTGCTTAGGGACATGCTGTCAGTGCACTGCTCCGGGACAAGCTGTCAGTGCACAGCTCCAGGACACCCTGTCAGTGCACTGCTCCGGGACATGCTGTCAGTGCACTGCTCCAGGACACGCTGTCAGTGCACAGCTCCATGACACCCTGTCAGTGCACTGCTCCAGGACACGCTGTCAGTACACCGCTCCGGGACACGCTGTCAATGCACTGCTCGGGGACATGCTGTCAGTGCACTGCTTAGGGACCTGCTGTCAGTGCACTGCTTAGGGACATGCTGTCAGTGCACTGTTCCAAGACACGCTGTCAGTGCATTCCTGTGGGACACGCTGTCAGTGCTCTGCTCTGGGACATGTTGTCAGCGCACTGCTCCGGTACATGATGATAGTGCACCGCTCCAGGACACGCTGTCAGTGCACTGCTCCGGGACAAGCTGTCAGTGCACTGCTCGAGGACATGCTGTCAGTGCACTGCTCCGAGACGCGCTGTTAGTGCACTGCTCCGGGACATGCTGTCTGTGCACTGCTCCGGTACATGATGATAGTGCACCGCTCCAGGACACGCTGTCAGTGCACTGCTCCGAGACGCGCTGTTAGTGCACTGCTCCGGGACATGCTGTCTGTGCACTGCTCCGGTACATGATGATAGTGCACCGCTCCAGGACACGCTGTCAGTGCACTGCTCCGGGACAAGCTGTCAGTGCACTGCTCCGGGACACGATGTCAGTGCACTGCTCGAGGACATGCTGTCAGTGCACTGCACCAGGACACGCTGTCAATGCACTGCTCCAGGACACGTTGTCAGTGCACTGCTCCGGGACAAGCTGTCACTGCACTGCTCCGGGACATGCTGTCAGTGCACCGCTCCAGGACATGCTGTCACTGCACTGCTCCGGGACACGATGTCAGTGCACTGCTCCAGGACACGCTGTCAGTGCACTGCTCCGGGACAAGCTGTCAGTGCACTGCTCCGGGACATGCTGTCACTGCACTGCTCCGGGACATGCTGTCAGTGCACCGCTCCGGGACATGCTGTCACTGCACTGCTCCGGGACACGATGTCAGTGCACTGCTCTCGGACATCCTGTCAGTGCCCTGCTCGGGGACACACTGTCAGTTCTCTGCTCCTGGACACGTTGTCAGTGCACTACTCCAGGACACGTTGTCAGTGCACTGCTCCAGGACACGCTGTCAGTGCACTGCTCCGGGACACTCAGTCAGTGCACCGCTCCGAGACACCTTGCCAGTGCACTGCTCTGGTACATGCTGTCAGTGCGCTGCACCGGGACCTGCTGTCACTGCACTGGTCCAGGACATGCTATCAGTGCATTGCTCTGGGACACTCTGTCAGTGCACTGCTCCGGGACATGCTGTCAGTGCACTGCTCCGGGACATGATGTTAGTGCACTGCTCCAGGACATGCTGTCAGTGCACTGCTCTGGGACACGCTGTCAGAGCACTGCTCGGGGACACGCTGTCAGTGCACTGCTCCGGGACATGCTGTCAGTGCACTACTTAGGGACATGCTGTCAGTGCACTGCTGAGGGACATGCTGTCAGTGCACTGTTCCTAGACACGCTGTCAGTGCATTCCTGTGGGACACGCTGTCAGTGCTCTGCTCTGGGACGCGTTGTCAGCGCACTGCTCCGAAACATGCTGTCAGTGCATTGCTCCGAGACGCGCTGTTAGTGCACTGCTCCAGGACATGCTGTCTGTGCTCTGCTCCGGTACATGATGATAGTGCACTGCTCCAGGACACGGTGTCAGTGCACAGCGCCGGGACAAGCTGTCAGTGCACTGCTCGCTGTCAATGAACTGCTCGGGGACATGCTGTCAGTGCACTGCTTAGGGACATGCTGTCAGTGCACTGCTCCGGGACAAGCTGTCAGTGCACAGCTCCAGGACACCCTGTCAGTGCACTGCTCCGGGACATGCTGTCAGTGCTCTGCTCCGGGACACACTGTCAGTGCACTGCTCCAGGACACGCTGTCTGTGCACTACACCGGGACATGCTGTCAGTGCACTGCTCCAGGACTCTCTGTCAGTGCACTGCGCCTGGACACGGTATCAGTGCACTGCTCCAGGTCAAGCTGTCAGTGCACTGCTCAGGGACACGCTGTCAGTGCAATGCTCCAGGACACGCTGTCCATGTACTGCTCAGGGGGAAACGCTGTCAGTGCTCTGCTCCGGGACACGCTGTCAGTGTACTGCTCCGGGACACGCTGTCAGTGCACTGCTCCGGGACACGCTGTCAGTGTACTGCACCGGGACACGCTGTCAGTGCACTGCTCCAGGACACGCTGTCCATGCACTGCTCCGGGACACGCTGTCAGTGCTCTGCTCCGGGACACGCTGTCAGTGCACTGCTCCGGAACACGCTGTCAGTGCTCTGCTCCGGGACACACTGTCAGTGCACTGCTCCAGGACACGCTGTCTGTGCACTACACCGGGACATGCTGTCAGTGCACTGCTCCAGGACTCTCTGTCAGTGCACTGCGCCTGGACACGGTATCAGTGCACTGCTCCAGGTCAAGCTGTCAGTGCACTGCTCAGGGACACGCTGTCAGTGCAATGCTCCAGGACACGCTGTCCATGTACTGCTCAGGGGGAAACGCTGTCAGTGCTCTGCTCCGGGACACGCTGTCAGTGTACTGCTCCGGGACACGCTGTCAGTGCACTGCTCCGGGACACGCTGTCAGTGTACTGCACCGGGACACGCTGTCAGTGCACTGCTCCAGGACACGCTGTCCATGCACTGCTCCGGGACACGCTGTCAGTGCTCTGCTCCGGGACACGCTGTCAGTGTACTGCTCCGGGACACGCTGTCAGTCCTCTGCTCCGGGACACGCTGTCAGTGTACTGCACCGGGACACGCTGTCAGTGCACTGCTCCGGGACACGCTGTCAGTGCCCTGCTCCAGGACACGCTTTCAGTGCACTGCTCCGGGACACGCTGTCAGTGCACTGCTCTAGACACGCTGAGAGTGCACTGCTCCGGGACACGCTGTAAGTGCACTGCTCCGGGACACGCTGTCAGTCCACTGCTCCGGGACACGCTGTCAGTGCACTGCTCCGGGTCACGCTGTCAGTGCACTGCTCCGGGACACGATGTCAGTGCCCTGCTCCGGGACACGCTGTCAGTGCCCTGCTCCGGGACACGCTGTCAGTGCACTGCTCCAGACACACCATGAGTGCACTGCTCCGGAACACGCTGTCAGTGCACTGCTCCGGAACATTCTGTCAGTGCTCTGCTCTGGGACAAGCTGTCAGTGCACTGCTCCGGGACAAGATGTCAGTGCCCTGCTCCGGGACACGCTATCAGTGCCCTGCCCCGGGACACGCTGTCAGTGCACTGCTCCAGGACACGATGTTAGTGCACTGCTCCGGGACACGATGTCAGTGCACTGCTCCAGGACACGCTGTCAGTGCACTGCTCCGGAACACGCTGTCAGTGCACTGCTCCAGGACAAGCTGTCAGTGCACTGCTCCGGGACACGATGTCAGTGCACTGCTCCAGGACACGCTGTCAGTGCACTGCTCCGGAAGACGCTGTCTGTGCACTTCTCCGGAACACGCTGTCAGTGCACTGCTCCGGGACACACTGTCAGTGCACTGCTCCTGGACACGCTGTCCGTGCACTACACCGGGACATGCTGTCAGTGCACTGCTCCAGGACTCTCTGTCAGTGCACTGCTCAGGGACACGCTGTCAGTGCAATGATCCAGGACACGCTGTCCGTGCACTACACCGGGACACGCTGTCAGTGCACTGCTCCGGGACACACTGTCAGTGCACTGCTCCGGGACACGCTGTACGTGCACTGCTCCGAGACCCGCTGTCAGTGCACTGCTACGGGACACGATGTCAGTGCCCTGCTCCAGGACACGCTGTCAGTGCCCTGCTCCGGGACACGCTGTCAGTGCACTGCTCCGGACACACCGTGAGTGCACTGCCCCGCGACACTCTGTCAGTGCAATGCTCCGGAACACGCTGTCAGTGTACTGCTCCGGGACACGCTGTCAGTGCACTGCTCCGGGGCACGCTGTCAGAGCACTGCTCCGGGACACGCTGTCAGAGCACTGCTCCGGGACACGCTGTCAGTGCACTGCTCCGGGACACGCTGTGAGTGCCCTGCTCCGGGACACGCTGTCAGTGCCCTGCTCCGGGACACGCTGTCAGTGCACTGCTCCGGACACACCATGAGTGCACTGCTCCGGGACACTCTATCCGTGCACTGCTCCAGAACACGCTGTCAGTGCACTGCTCAGGGACACGCTGTGAGTGCAATGCTCCGGGACACGCTGTCAGTGCACTGCTCCCGGACACGCTGTCAGTGCACTGCTTTGGGACACGCTGTCAGTGCACTGCTTTGGGACACGCTGTCAGTGCACTGCTCCCGGACACGCTGTCAGTGCACTGCTTTGGGACACGCTGTCAGTGCACTGCTTTGGGACACGCTGTCAGTGCAATGCTCCAGGACACGCTTTCAGTGCACTACTCCGGGACACGCTGTCAGTGCACTGCTCCCGGACACGCTGTCAGTGCACTGCTTTGGGACACGCTGTCAGTGCACTGCTCCAGGACACGCTGTCAGTGCACTGCTCCAGGACACGCTGTCAGTGCACTGCTCCAGGACACGCTATGAGTTCTCTGCTCCGAGACACGCTGTCAGGGCTCTGCTCCGGGATACGCTGTCAGTGCACTACTCCGGTCCACGCCGTCAGTGCACTGCTCCAGGACATCCTGTCATGGCTCTGCTCCAGGATACGCTGTCAGTGCACTACTCCGGGACACACCGTCAGTGCACCGCTCCAGGACACGCTGTCAGGGCTCTGCTCCAGGATACGCTATCAGTGCACTGCTCCGGGACATGCTGTCAGTGCACTGCTCCAGGACACGCTGTCAGTGCACTGCCCCGGGACACGATGTCAGTGCACTGCTCCAGAACACGCTGTCTGTGCACTGCTCCGGAACACGCTGTCAGTGCTCTGCTCCGGGACACACTGTCAGTGCACTGCTCCAGGACACGCTGTCTGTGCACTACACCGGGACATGCTGTCAGTGCACTGCTCCAGGACTCTCTGTCAGTGCACTGCGCCTGGACACGGTATCAGTGCACTGCTCCGGACACACCGTGAGTGCACTGTTCCGGGACACTCTGTCAGTGCACTGCTCCGGAACACGCTGTCAGTGCACTGCTCCGGAACACGCTGTCAGTGCTCTGCTCCAGGACACGCTGTCAGTGCACTGCTCCAGGACACGCTGTCAGTGCACTGCTCCGGAACACGATGTCAGTGCCCTGCTCCGGGACACGCTGTCAGTGCACTGCTCCGGGACACGCTGTCAGTTCACTGCTCCGGACACACCGTGAGTGCACTGCTCCGGAACACTCTGTCAGTGCACTACTCCGGGACACGCCGTCAGTGCACTGCTCCAGGACATGCTGTCATGGCTCTGCTGCAGGATACACTGTCAGTGTACTGCTCCGGGACATGCTGTCAGGGCTCTGCTCCGGGATACGCTGTCAGTGCACTGCTCCGGGATACGATGTCAGTGCACTGCTCCAGGACACGCTGTCAGTGCACTGCTCCGGAACACTCTGTCTGTGCACTTCTCCGGAACACGCTGTCAGTGCTCTGCTCCGAGACACACTGTCAGTGCACTGCTCCTGGACACGCTGTCCGTGCACTACACCGGGACATGCTGTCAGTGCACTGCTCCAGGACTCTCTGTCAGTGCACTGCTCCTGGACACGGTATCAGTGCACTGCTCCGGGACACGCTGTCAGTGCACTGCTCCTGGACACGCTGTCAGCGCACTGCTCAGGGACACGCTGTCAGTGCAATGCTCCCGGACACGCTTTCAGTGCACTGCTCCGGGACACGCTGTCAGTGCACTACTCCGGGACACGCTGTCAGTGCACTGCTCCGGGACACGATGTCAGTGCACTGCTCCAGGACATGCTGTCAGTGCACTGCTCCAGGACACGCTGTCCGTGCACTACACCGGGACATGCTGTCAGTGCACTGCTCCAGGACACGCTGTCAGTGCACTGCTCCTGGACACGCTGTCAGTGCACTGCTCTGGGACACGCTGTCAGTGCACTGCTCCGGGACACGCTGTCAGTGCACTGCTCTGGGACACACTGTCAGTGCACTGCTCTGGGACACACCGTGAGTGCACTGCTCCGGGATACTATGTTAGTGCACTGCTCTGGACACACTGTCAGTGCACTGCTCCGGTACACGCTGTCAGTGCACTGCTCCGGGACACGCTGTCAGTGCACTGCTCCAGGACACGCTGTCAGTGCACTGCTCCAGGACACGCTGTCTGTGCACTGCTCCAGAACACGCTGTCAGTGCACTGCTCCGGAACACGCTGTCAGTGCACTGCTCCGGAACACGCTGTCAGTGCTCTGCTCCGGGACATGCGTTCTGTGCACTGCTCCGGGACACGATGTTAGTGCCCTGCTCCGGGACACGCTGTCAGTGCCCTGCTCCAGGACACGCTGTCAGTGCACTGCTCCGGACACATCGTGAGTGCACTGCTCTGGGACACGCTGTCAGTGCACTGCTCTGGGACACACTGTCAGTGCACTGCTCCGGGACACTATGTTCGTGCACTGCTCTGGACACACTGTCAGTGCACTGCTCCGGAACACGCTGTCAGTGCACTGCTCCGGGACACGCTGTCAGTGCCCTGGTCCGGGACACGCTGTCAGTGCACTGCTCCAGGACACGCTGTCAGTGCACTGCTCCGGGACACTATGTTAGTGCACTGCTCTGGACACACTGTCAGTGCACTGCTCCGGGACACGCTGTCAGTGCACTGCTCCGGGCCACTATGTTAGTGCACTGCTCTGGACACACTGTCAGTGCACTGCTCCGGGACACGCTGTCAGTGCCCTGCTCCAGGACACGCTGTCAGTGCACTGCTCCGGACACACCGTGAGTGCACTGTTCCGGGACACTCTGTCAGTGCACTGCTCCGGAACACGCTGTCAGTGCACTGCTCCGGAACACGCTGTCAGTGCTCTGCTCCAGGACACGCTGTCAGTGCACTGCTCCAGGACACGCTGTCAGTGCACTGCTCCGGAACATGATGTCAGTGCCCTGCTCCGGGACACGCTGTCAGTGCACTGCTCCGGGACACGCTGTCAGTTCACTGCTCCGGACACACCGTGAGTGCACTGCTCCGGAACACTCTGTCAGTGCACTACTCCGGGACACGCCGTCAGTGCACTGCTCCAGGACATGCTGTCATGGCTCTGCTGCAGGATACACTGTCAGTGTACTGCTCCGGGACATGCTGTCAGGGCTCTGCTCCGGGATACGCTGTCAGTGCACTGCTCCGGGATACGATGTCAGTGCACTGCTCCAGGACACACTGTCAGTGCACTGCTCCGGAACACGCTGTCTGTGCACTTCTCCGGAACACGCTGTCAGTGCTCTGCTCCGAGACACACTGTCAGTGCACTGCTCCTGGACACGCTGTCCGTGCACTACACCGGGACATGCTGTCAGTGCACTGCTCCAGGACTCTCTGTCAGTGCACTGCTCCTGGACACGGTATCAGTGCACTGCTCCGGGACACGCTGTCAGTGCACTGCTCCGGGACACGCTGTCAGCGCACTGCTCCTGGACACGCTGTCAGCGCACTGCTCAGGGACACGCTGTCAGTGCAATGCTCCCGGACACGCTTTCAGTGCACTGCTCCGGGACACGCTGTCAGTGCACTACTCCGGGACACGCTGTCAGTGCACTGCTCCCGGACACGCTGTCAGTGCACTGCTCCGGGACACGCTGTCAGTGCACTGCTTTGGGACACGCTGTCAGTGCACTGCTCCAGGACACGCTGTCAGTGTACTGCTCCGGGACACGCTGTCAGTGCACTGCTCCAGGACAAGTGTCATTGCCCTGCTCCGGGACACGCTGTCAGTGCCCTGCCCCGGGACACGCTGTCAGTGCACTGCTCCGGGACACGATGTCAGTGCACTGCTCCAGGACACGCTGTCAGTGCACTGCTCCAGGACACGCTGTCCGTGCACTACACCGGGACACGCTGTCAGTGCACTGCTCCAGGACACGCTGTCAGTGCACTGCTCCTGGACACGCTATCAGTGCACTGCTCTGGGACACGCTGTCAGTGCACTGCTCTGGGACACGCTGTCAGTGCACTGCTCCAGGACACGCTGTCAGTGCACTGCTCCAGGACACGCTGTCCGTGCACTACACCAGGACACACTGTCAGTGCACTGCTCCTGGACACGCTATCAGTGCACTGCTCTGGGACACGCTGTCAGTGCACTGCTCTGGGACACGCTGTCAGTGCACAGCTCTGGGACACACTGTCAGTGCACTGCTCTGGGACACACCGTGAGTGCACTGCTCCGGGATACTATGTTAGTGCACTGCTCTGGACACACTGTCAGTGCACTGCTCCGGGACATTCTGTCAGGGCTCTGCTCCGGGATACGCTGTCAGTGCACTGCTCCGGGATACGATGTCAGTGCACTGCTCCAGGACACGCTGTCAGTGCACTGCTCCGGAACACTCTGTCTGTGCACTTCTCCGGAACACGCTGTCAGTGCACTACACCGGGACATGCTGTCAGTGCACTGCTCCAGGACTCTCTGTCAGTGCACTGCTCCTGGACACGGTATCAGTGCACTGCTCCGGGACACGCTGTCAGTGCACTGCTCCTGGACACGCTGTCAGCGTACTGCTCCTGGACACGCTGTCAGTGCACTGCTCAGGGACACGCTGTCAGTGCAACGCTCCGGGACACGCTTTCAGTGCACTGCTCCGGAACACGCTGTCAGTGCACTGCTCCGGGACACGCTGTCAGTGCTCTGCTCCAGGACACGCTGTCAGTGCACTGCTCCAGGACACGCTGTCAGTGCACTGCTCCGGAACACGATGTCAGTGCCCTGCTCCGGGACACGCTGTCAGTGCACTGCTCCGGGACACGCTGTCAGTTCACTGCTCCGGACACACCGTGAGTGCACTGCTCCGGAACACTCTGTCAGTGCACTACTCCGGGACACGCCGTCAGTGCACTGCTCCAGGACATGCTGTCATGGCTCTGCTGCAGGATACACTGTCAGTGAACTGCTCCGGGACATGCTGTCAGGGCTCTGCTCCGGGATACGCTGTCAGTGCACTGCTCCGGGATACGATGTCAGTGCACTGCTCCAGGACACGCTGTCTGTGCACTTCTCCGGAACACGCTGTCAGTGCTCTGCTCCGAGACACACTGTCAGTGCACTGCTCCTGGACACGCTGTCCGTGCACTACACCGGGACATGCTGTCAGTGCACTGCTCCAGGACTCTCTGTCAGTGCACTGCTCCTGGACACGGTATCAGTGCACTGCTCCGGGACACGCTGTCAGTGCACTGCTCCTGGACACGCTGTCAGCGCACTGCTCCTGGACACGCTGTCAGCGCACTGCTCCTGGACACGCTGTCAGCGCACTGCTCAGGGACACGCTGTCAGTGCAATGCTCCCGGACACGCTTTCAGTGCACTGCTCCGGGACACGCTGTCAGTGCACTTCTCCGGGACACGCTGTCAGTGCACTGCTCCCGGACACGCTGTCAGTGCACTGCTCCGGGACACGCTGTCAGTGCACTGCTTTGGGACACGCTGTCAGTGCACTGCTCCAGGACACGCTGTCAGTGTACTGCTCCGGGACACGCTGTCAGTGCACTGCTCCAGGACAAGTGTCATTGCCCTGCTCCGGGACACGCTGTCAGTGCCCTGCCCCGGGACACGCTGTCAGTGCACTGCTCCGGGACACGATGTCAGTGCACTGCTCCGGGACACGATGTCAGTGCACTGCTCCAGGACACGCTGTCCGTGCACTACACCGGGACACGCTGTCAGTGCACTGCTCCAGGACACGCTGTCAGTGCACTGCTCTGGGACACGCTGTCAGTGCACTGCTCTGGGACACGCTGTCAGTGCACAGCTCTGGGACACACTGTCAGTGCACTGCTCCGGAACACGCTGTCAGTGCACTGCTCCGGGACACGCTGTCAGTGCACTGCTCCAGGACACGCTGTCTGTGCACTGCTCCGGAACACGCTGTCTGTGCACTGCTCCGGAACACGCTGTCAGTGCACTGCTCCGGAACACGCTGTCAGTGCACTGCTCCGGAACACGCTGTCAGTGCTCTGCTCCGGGACACGGGTTCTGTGCACTGCTCCAGAACACGATGTTAGTGCCCTGCACCGGGACACGCTGTCAGTGCCCTGCTCCAGTACACGCTGTCAGTGCACTGCTCCGGACACACCGTGAGTGCACTGCTCCGGGACACGCTGTCAGTGCACTGCTCTGGGACACACTGTCAGTGCACTGCTCCGGGACACTATGTTCGTGCACTGCTCTGGACACACTGTCAGTGCACTGCTCCGGAACACGCTGTCAGTGCACTGCTCCGGGACACGCTGTCAGTGCCCTGGTCCGGGACACGCTGTCAGTGCACTGCTCCAGGACACGCTGTCAGTGCACTGCTCTGGGACACTATGTTAGTGCACTGCTCTGGACACACTGTCAGTGCACTGCTCCGGGACACGCTGTCAGTGCACTGCTCCGGGCCACTATGTTAGTGCACTGCTCTGGACACACTGTCAGTGCACTGCTCCGGGACACGCTGTCAGTGACCTGCTCCAGGACACGCTGTCAGTGCACTGCTCCGGACACACCGTGAGTGCACTGTTCCGGGACACTCTGTCAGTGCACTGCTCCGGAACACGCTGTCAGTGCACTGCTCCGGAACACGCTGTCAGTGCTCTGCTCCAGGACACGCTGTCAGTGCACTGCTCCAGGACACGCTGTCAGTGCACTGCTCCGGAACACGATGTCAGTGCCCTGCTCCGGGACACGCTGTCAGTGCACTGCTCCGGGACACGCTGTCAGTTCACTGCTCCGGACACACCGTGAGTGCACTGCTCCGGAACACTCTGTCAGTGCACTACTCCGGGACACGCCGTCAGTGCACTGCTCCAGGACATGCTGTCATGGCTCTGCTGCAGGATACACTGTCAGTGTACTGCTCCGGGACATGCTGTCAGGGCTCTGCTCCGGGATACGCTGTCAGTGCACTGCTCCGGGACATGCTGTCAGTGCACTGCTCCAGGACATGCTGTCAGTGTACTGCTCCCGGACATGATGTCAGTGTACTGCTCCAGGAAACGCTGTCAGTGCTCTGCTCCGGGACATGCTGTCAGTGCACTGCTCCCGGACACGCTGTCAGTGCACTGCTCCCGGACACGCTGTCAGTGCACTGCTCCGGGACATGCTGTCAGTGCAATGCTCCGGGACACGCTGTCAGTGCACTGCTCCTGGACACGCTATCAGTGCACTGCTCCGGGACACGCTGTCGGTGCACTGCTCCGGGACACGCTGTCGGTGCACTGCTCCGGGACACACTGTCAGTGCTCTGCTCCGGGACACGCTGTCAGTGCTCTGCTCTGGGACACGCTGTCAGTGCACTGCTCCGGGACACGCTGTCAGTGCACTGCTCCGGGACACGCTGTCAGTGCACTGCTCCGGGACACGCTGTCAGTGCACTGCTCCTGGACACGCTGTCCGTGCACTACACCGGGACATGCTGTCAGTGCACTGCTCCAGGACTCTCTGTCAGTGCACTGCTCCTGGACACGGTATCAGTGCACTGCTCCGGGACACGCTGTCAGTGCACTGCTCCTGGACACGCTGTCAGCGCACTGCTCCTGGACACGCTGTCAGCGCACTGCTCAGGGACACGCTTTCAGTGCAATGCTCCCGGACACGCTTTCAGTGCACTGCTCCGGGACACGCTGTCAGTGCACTACTCCGGGACACGCTGTCAGTGCACTGCTCCCGGACACGCTGTCAGTGCACTGCTCCAGGACACGCTGTCAGTGCACTGCTTTGGTACACGCTGTCAGTGCACTGCTCCAGGACACGCTGTCAGTGTACTGCTCCGGGACACGCTGTCAGTGCACTGCTCCAGGACAAGTGTCAGTGCCCTGCTCCGGGACACGCTGTCAGTGCCCTGCCCCGGGACACGCTGTCAGTGCACTGCTCCGGGACACGATGTCAGTGCACTGCTCCGGGACACGCTGTCAGTGCACTGCTCCGGGACACGCTGTCAGTGCACTGCTCCTGGACACGCTGTCCGTGCACTACACCGGGACATGCTGTCAGTGCACTGCTCCAGGACTCTCTGTCAGTGCACTGCTCCTGGACACGGTATCAGTGCACTGCTCCGGGACACGCTGTCAGTGCACTACTCCGGGACACGCTGTCAGTGCACTGCTCCCGGACACGCTGTCAGTGCACTGCTCCGGGACACGCTGTCAGTGCACTGCTTTGGTACACGCTGTCAGTGCACTGCTCCAGGACACGCTGTCAGTGTACTGCTCCGGGACACGCTGTCAGTGCACTGCTCCAGGACAAGTGTCAGTGCCCTGCTCCGGGACACGCTGTCAGTGCCCTGCCCCGGGACACGCTGTCAGTGCACTGCTCCGGGACACGATGTCAGTGCACTGCTCCGGGACACGATGTCAGTGCACTGCTCCAGGACACGCTGTCAGTGCACTGCTCCAGGACACGCTGTCCGTGCACTACACCGGGACACGCTGTCAGTGCACTGCTCCAGGACACGCTGTCAGTGCACTGCTCCCGGACACGCTATCAGTGCACAGCTCTGGGACACACTGTCAGTGCACTGCTCCGGAACACGCTGTCAGTGCACTGCTCCGGGACACGCTGTCAGTGCACTGCTCCAGGACACGCTGTCTGTGCACTGCTCCGGAACACACTGTCAGTGCACTGCTCCGGATCACGCTGTCAGTGCACTGCTCCGGGACACGCGTTCTGTGCCCTGCTCCGGGACATGATGTTAGTGCCCTGCTCCGGGACACGCTGTCAGTGCCCTGCTCCAGGACACGCTGTCAGTGCACTGCTCCGGACACACCGTGAGTGCACTGCTCCGGGACACGCTGTCAGTGCACTGCTCTGGGACACACTGTCAGTGCACTGCTCCGGGACACTATGTTCGTGCACTGCTCTGGACACACTGTCAGTGCACTGCTCCGGAACACGCTGTCAGTGCACTGCTCCGGGACACGCTGTCAGTGCCCTGGTCCGGGACACGCTGTCAGTGCACTGCTCCAGGACACGCTGTCAGTGCACTGCTCCGGGACACTATGTTAGTGCACTGCTCTGGACACACTGTCAGTGCACTGCTCCGGGACACGCTGTCAGTGCACTGCTCCGGGCCACTATGTTAGTGCACTGCTCTGGACACACTGTCAGTGCACTGCTCCGGGACACGCTGTCAGTGCCCTGCTCCAGGACACGCTGTCAGTGCACTGCTCCGGACACACCGTGAGTGCACTGTTCCGGGACACTCTGTCAGTGCACTGCTCCGGAACACGCTGTCAGTGCACTGCTCCGGAACACGCTGTCAGTGCTCTGCTCCAGGACACGCTGTCAGTGCACTGCTCCGGAACACGATGTCAGTGCCCTGCTCCGGGACACGCTGTCAGTGCACTGCTCCGGGACACGCTGTCAGTTCACTGCTCCGGACACACCGTGAGTGCACTGCTCCGGAACACTCTGTCAGTGCACTCCTCCGGGACACGCTGTCAGTGCCCTGCTCCGGGACACGCTGTCAGTGCACTGCTCCGGACACACCATGAGTGCACTGCTCCGGGACACTCTATCCGTGCACTGCTCCAGAACACGCTGTCAGTGCACTGCTCCAGGACAAGTGTCAGTGCCCTGCTCCGGGACACGCTGTCAGTGCCCTGCCCCGGGACACGCTGTCAGTGCACTGCTCCGGGACACGATGTCAGTGCACTGCTCCGGGACACGATGTCAGTGCACTGCTCCAGGACACGCTGTCAGTGCTCTGCTCCAGGACACGCTGTCAGTGCACTGCTCCGGAACACGATGTCAGTGCCCTGCTCCGGGACACGCTGTCAGTGCACTGCTCCGGGACACGCTGTCAGTTCACTGCTCCGGACACACCGTGAGTGCACTGCTCCGGAACACTCTGTCAGTGCACTCCTCCGGGACACGCCGTCAGTGCACTGCTCCAGGACATGCTGTCATGGCTCTGCTGCAGGATACACTGTCAGTGTACTGCTCCGGGACATGCTGTCAGGGCTCTGCTCCGGGATACGCTGTCAGTGCACTGCTCCGGGACATGCTGTCAGTGCACTGCTCCAGGACATGCTGTCAGTGTACTGCTCCCGGACATGATGTCAGTGTACTGCTCCAGGAAACGCTGTCAGTGCTCTGCTCCGGGACATGCTGTCAGTGCACTGCTCCCGGACACGCTGTCAGTGCACTGCTCCAGGACATGCTGTCAGTGCACTGCTCCGGGACATGCTGTCAGTGCACTGCTCTGGGACATGCTGTCAGTGCAATGCTCCGGGACACGCTGTCAGTGCACTGCTCCTGGACACGCTATCAGTGCACTGCTCCGGGTCACGATGTCAGTGCACTGCTCCGGTTCACGCTGTCAGTGCACTGCTCCGGGACACGCTGTCAGTGCACTGCTCCGGGACACGCTGTCAGTGCACTGCTCCGGGACACGCTGTCAGTGCTCTGCTCCGGGACACGCTGTCAGTGCCCTGCTCCGGGACACGCTGTCAGTGCACTGCTCCGGGACACGCTGTCAGTGCACTGCTCCCGGACACGCTGTCAGTGCACTGCTTTGGGACACGCTGTCAGTGCACTGCTCCGGGACACGCTGTCAGTGTACTGCTCTGGGACACGCTGTCAGTGCACTGCTCCGGAACATGCTGTCAGTGCTCTGCTCCGGGACACGCTGTCAGTGCACTGCTCCGGGACAAGTGTCAGTGCCCTGCTCCGGGACACGCTGTCAGTGCCCTGCCCCGGGACTCGCTGTCAGTGCACTGCTCCGGGACACGATGTCAGTGCACTGCTCCGGGACACGATGTCAGTGCACTGCTCCAGGACACGCTGTCCGTGCACTACACCGGGACATGCTGTCAGTGCACTGCTCCAGGACTCTCTGTCAGTGCACTGCTCCTGGACACGGTATCAGTGCACTGCTCCAGGTCACGCTGTCAGTGCACTGCTCCTGGACACGCTGTCAGTGCACTGCTCCTGGACACGCTGTCAGCGCACTGCTCAGGGACACGCTGTCAGTGCAATGCTCCAGGACACGCTGTCAGTGCACTGCCTCGGGACACGCTGTCAGTGCACTGCTCTGGGACACACTGTCAGTGCACTGCTCCGGGACACTATGTTCGTGCACTGCTCTGGACACTCTGTCAGTGCACTGCTCCGGAACACGCTGTCAGTGCCCTGCTCTGGGACACGCTGTCAGTGCACTGCTCCAGGACACGCTGTCAGTGCACTGCTCCGGGACACTATGTTAGTGCACTGCTCTGGGACACACTGTCAGTGCACTGCTCTGGGACACACCGTGAGTGCACTGCTCCGGGACACTATGTTAGTGCACTGCTCTGGACACACTGTCAGTGCACTGCTCCGGAACACGCTGTCAGTGCACTGCTCTGGGACACACTGTCAGTGCACTGCTCTGGGACACGATTACAGTGCACTGCTCCAGGTCACGCTGTCAGTGCACTGCTCCTGGACACGCTGTCAGTGCACTGCTCCTGGACACGCTGTCAGCGCACTGCTCAGGGACACGCTGTCAGTGCAATGCTCCAGGACACGCTGTCAGTGCACTGCCTCGGGACACGCTGTCAGTGCACTGCTCTGGGACACACTGTCAGTGCACTGCTCCGGGACACTATGTTCGTGCACTGCTCTGGACACTCTGTCAGTGCACTGCTCCGGAACACGCTGTCAGTGCCCTGCTCTGGGACACGCTGTCAGTGCACTGCTCCAGGACACGCTGTCAGTGCACTGCTCCGGGACACTATGTTAGTGCACTGCTCTGGGACACACTGTCAGTGCACTGCTCTGGGACACACCGTGAGTGCACTGCTCCGGGACACTATGTTAGTGCACTGCTCTGGACACACTGTCAGTGCACTGCTCCGGAACACGCTGTCAGTGCACTGCTCTGGGACACACCGTGAGTGCACTGCTCCGGGATACTATGTTAGTGCACTGCTCTGGACACACTGTCAGTGCACTGCTCCGGAACACGCTGTCAGTGCACTGCTCTGGGACACGATGTCAGTGCACTGCTCCGGGACACGCTGTCAGTGCCCTGCTGCAGGACACGCTGTCAGTGCACTGCTCCGGACACACCGTGAGTGCACTGCTCCGGGACACTCTGTCAGTGCACTGCTCCGGAACACGCTGTCAGTGCACTGCTCCGGGACTCACTGCTCGTGTGTTGCTCCGGGATTCACTGTTCGTGTGTTGCTCCGGGATTCAGTGCTCTTGTCCTGCTCTGTGACTCACTTCTCGTGTGTTGCTCTGGGACTCACTGCTCGTGTGTTGCTCTGGGACTCACTGTTCGTGTGTTCATCGGGGAATCACTGCTCCTGTGTTGTTCCAGGGCTCACTGCTTGTATGCTGCTCTGGGACTCACTGCTCGTGTGCTGCTCTGGGACTCGCTGCTCTGGGACTCACTGCTCATAGGTTCCTCCGGGTCTCACTGCTCGTATTCTGCTCTCGGACTCACCCTTCTCCCTGAGCTCTGGGAGTCACTGCCCATGTGCTGCTCTGGGAGAGAAAAAGAATAGGCAGAGCAGAGGAGCTCAGGCAGGAGAATCTGTCTCTGCCCACTATGTTTTCCTCCCTTTGCTGGTGGTCATGATTTGTTTTTCAGACTGGAGGCCAGTGACCAGTGGAGTATCCCAAGGATCAGTGCGGGATTCACTGCTTTCCAACATTTGTATCAATGATTTGGATGTGGATTTAGGAGGCATGGCGCGGAGGTTGATCGATGACACTAAATTAGAGATACAGTTGACAGCGAAGACAGTTACCTTAGAGTACACCAAGATCTTGATCAGAGGGGCCAATGGGCAGAGGACTGGCGGTTGCAGTTTAATTTAGATAAATGCGAGGTGCTGCATTTTCTTTTAGATTAGATTCCCTACAATATGGAAACAGCCCCTCAGCCCAACAAGTCTACGCCAACCCTCCGAAGAGTAACCCCGCCCCCCCCGACCCATTCCCCTAACCTTTATTTACCCCTGACTAATGCATCTAACACTATGGGCAATTCACCTAATCTGCACATCTTTGGAATGTGGGAAGAAACTGGAGCACTCAGAGGAATCCCAAGCAGACACGGGGAGAATGTGCAAACTCAACACAGACAGTCACCCGAGGCAGGAATCAAACCCAGATCCCTGGCGCTGTAAGGCAGCAATGCTAACCACTGAGTCACCGTGCTGCAAATCAGAGCAGGACTTATACACTTAATGGTTAAGTGTTGCTGAACAAAGAAACCTTGGAGTGCAGGTTCATAGCTCCTTGAAAGTGAAGTCGCAAGTAGATAGAATAGTGAAGAAGGCGCTTGTTATTAGATTCGATTAGATTAGATTACTTACAGTGTGGAAACAGGCCCTTCGGCCCAACAAGTCCACACCGACCCGCCGAAGCGACAACCCACCCATACCCCTACATATACCCCTTACCTAACACTACAGGCAATTTAGCATGGCCAATTCACCTGACCCGCACATCTTTGGACTGTGGGAGGAAACCGGAGCACCCGGAGGAAACCCACGCAGACACGGGGAGAACGTGCAAACTCCACACAGTCAGTCGCCTGAGGCGGGAATTGAACCCAGGTCCCTGGCGCTGTGAGGCAGCAGTGCTAACCACTGTGCCACCGTGCCGCCCATATGCTGCCCTTTATTGGTCAGAGTACTGAGTACAGGTGTTGGAAGGTTATGTTGCAGCTGTACAGGACATTGGTTAGGCCACTTTTGGAATATTGTGTGCAATTCTGGTGTTGCTATTGGAACACCATTGGAAGGATGTGTGAAACTTGAAAGGGTTCACACAAGATTTACATGGATGTTGCCAGGGTTGGAAGGTTTGAGCTGTAGGGAGAGGCTGAACAGGTTGGGGCTGTTTTCCCTGGAGCATTGGAGGCTGAGGTGGTGACCTTATAGAGGTTTATAAAATTATGAGGGGCATGGATAGGATAACTAGTCAAGGTCTTTTCCCCAGAGTGGGGGAATCCAAAACTAGAGAGCATAGGTTCAAGGGGAAAAAAGAAAGATTTGAAAGGGACCTAAAGGGCAACAATTTCACACAGCGGGTGGTGCATGGATGGAATAAGCTGCCAGAGGAAGTGGTGTAGGCTGGTATAATTACAACATTTAAAAAGCATCTAGATGAATAGAAATATGGGCCAAATGCTGGCAAATGGGAACTAGATTTATACAGTGCATCTGGTAGGCATGGATGAGTTGGACTGAAGGGTCTGTTTCCATGCTGTACATCTCTACAACTCCAAATGGAGAGGCTCAGTAGATGTTTTGATTCTTTCAACAATTGCAGCGTTCGATACCATTGTGACTAGACAACGTACTGTTGAAGTGAGACTAAAGATCCTGAAGCTAGGTATGTTTGACTCTCAACAAGTCCCATTCTCAGTTAAAACCATGCTCCCTATGCAATGAAACATTTGCTATAATAATAAGTGCACAGCAAAACAAAACAAAACAAAACTGGAAAGATTCAGGAAGTGTCACTCATTGACATGCAAAGCACATGAAAATGTTATGTTGATAACATCTTTGTTCATTTTGAAAATGTATTAAACATATTGGGATCTCTCCTTTTCTAGTTTCACTTGTCGGTTTCATTTGCACTCGCTCAGCACTGATTGGTTTTATTACAGTCTGCTTTCTCACTGCAGAATGTTTTCAGTCCTGCTGATATCTGGGAGTAAATTCTATAAGACTCAACACTTCCTCCTGAGAGATAAATTCCAGTCAATGCAACATTAATGCAAGTATTGTTAGATAATTTCATCAGAACATGCTGGGCAATCCGTGCTTGTTGTTTTGTCAAACGAATCAAAGTCGCAACTTCATTTTCTTTTTGCCTGGCTTATGTCGGAGTATGAGCACATAGCTGCTATCTCACACACGTGGCCATTTTTAAGACCCACGAGCCTGTACAATGTGCAAGCAAGGTTTGCAGCAGTGAGGACTGGAGACCAGGCCTTGCTAAAGTAAGGAGAGACTGAGGACTGCAGATGCTGGAGATCAGAGCTGAAAATGTGTTGCTGGAAAAGCGCAGCAGGTCAGGCAGCATCCAAAGAGCAGGAGAGTCGACGTTTCGGGCATGAGCCCTTCTTCAGGGCTGATGAAGAAGCCCTTCCTGAAGAAGGGCTCATGCCCGAAACGTCGACTCTCCTGCTCCTTGGATGCTGCCTGACCTGCTGCACTTTTCCAGCAACACATTTTCAGCTTGCTAAAGTAAGAGCAGGCATTCCCAAGAGGTGTCATGAGATGAGGTCTGTGAGTTCCATCGTGTCGTTCAATGGCCTACTATGTGCTCCGAATCTGATAGACAGGTCCCCACTTTCCCAACACCCTCATCCACGCCCCCACCACCACCACAACCACCAACACCACCATCTCAGAGTTCTCACTGAAGGGTCATGACAATTTTCCAGCCTCAAATTAGGGCCACAATGGAAAAAAGTTTGGGGAACACTCAAGTGAAGGCTCCAAAGCTGAGCTTTGGGACTTCATTTGCCAAAGTGAAGCGCTGGAAATGGGAGCCTGACTATTTTATTAGCAACAATGAGGACTGCAGCTGCTGGTTTCAGTCAAAAGCCCTTCATCAGACTCATTCCTGATGAAGAGCTTTTGCCCGAAACGTTGAATTTCCTACTCCTTGGATGCTGCCTGACCTGCTGTGCTTTTCCAGCACCACCCTAATCTTGATCCTGAATATTTTCTTGCTTGTTAGCGACACCACTGACTGGTAGACAAGCTATGATTAGACCTGAAAAATGTGTTGCTGGAAAAGCGCAGCAGGTCAGGCAGCATCCAAGGAGCAGGAGAATCGACCTTTCGGGCATAAGCCCTTCTGAAGACGGGCTTATGCCAGAAACGTCGATTCTCCTGCTCCTTGGATGCTGCCTGACCTTCTGCACTTTTCCAGCAACACATTTTTCAGCTCTGATCTCCAGCCTCTGCAGTCCTCACTTTCTCCAAGCTATGATTAGAAGATACTTATGACTGAGGAAAGTCTTTCATGTTAGACCAGAATTTACTCCGAAACGAATTGAGTGGGTGGGTTCACCACTAATTATGCTCAACCTGTTCATCAACTTTAGGTGAGTATAGATGCACGATTAAGCAGGAAAGCCCCATAAAAGGGACAGACTTTAAGGGAAGGATGCACCATTCATGGCTAACTACGGAAGTTAAAGCTAGTGTCAACACCTTTTCCCCCATAGTGCTCCCCATTAGCCCCTACTCAAACTTTGATCCCATCACCTTCCTTCGGCATCATTGCTTCACTGTCCCACACCTCACTCATTCATTTGGAAATTAGTTCCACAATTTCTTCTTGACCAAAATCCTGCAAAGCCACCAATAAAGAACTAGCCATTCTATCATTATAATCCAATATGGAAGCAAAAAGCAACTATCTATTCTTGGCACTCCCTTATTACCTGCCTTCCATTCACTTCTGTTTGGTCTTATGTACGCATGCAGTGTTACCCCAGAGGCTTCAGCATGGCTCATGGATCACAAATGATTTTAACTGAGAGTGACAGGGTCTTGCAGGATGATTTTAAGTGCTTCTGATCTAGAGGGCCTGCACCTCTTGGTTCAAGGGGGCCAATTTTACAGCTCTGCTTGAGAGAAAGGAGGAATGTTCCAACTGTTCTCTCAAATTAGCTTTCACTCTGTCCTCCCCCAATTGCTGCTCTGTCTCTCACCACTGTCGTGACTAATTATTTCACCCCCTTCCAGTCCTGATCTCTATCTCCCTCCTTCCTGAGGAGTGTTCACTTTGGGTGTATCCTCTGAACAAGTCAGTTTTTGCCAGCTGCCAGGTGCGAAGGAGATGACAGGAATTATAATGAAGACTTTGCTGTTACATTCAGCAGGAAATCTCCAGTCCCACACTCTGTCCGCCTCCCTGTATATTGTTTCCACAATCAATTGGAAAGAAAATATGAAGCATCTGCAAACAATGGACGGCTGATAAGTATGATAACTAGACAGAGAAAATGAAATAGAAGGTGGGTGGAAAAGGCTGATGAAAAGAAGCAATTATATCTAGTGAGGATTTAAGAAGTATCGTGAACCATTGACCTCTTGCCCATGTGTACTGGATTGTGTAACTTTTAACTTCTGCATTAAAGAAGTGATGGATTCCAATAGTCCCCTCCCAGTTTTAGTCATTGGTTAAATACAAACAATTCATTTCTCCTTCACAACATAATGAGAAGCACAGGAACATTTCAAAGACTCCAGAAAATTGTCAAACATTCACACGTGGGCCATCAGCTAAAATTCTTTTTTATATAAAGACGATGGGTTAAGGAATTTAAAAGTTCAGGCTCTTGCTAATTGCATTGCATAAGTAAGTGTAAAGATCAACTAGGAGAAAGTGAGGACTGCAGATGCTGGAGTACCAGAGTTGAAAAAGGTGGTGCTGGAAAAACACAGCAGGCCATGCAGCATCTGAGGAACAGGAGAATCGACGTTTCAGGCATAAGCCTTTCTTCCTGAAGAAGGGCTTATGCCCGAAACGTCGATTCTCCTGCTCCTCGGATCCTGCCTGGCCTGCTGTGTTTTTCCAGCACCACCTTTTTCAACATAAGTAAGTGTAAACTAATTTCAAAGGAATCTATGATTTTCACAGTCTCCTAAAGTGATAGGGAAAAGGTAGGTCCAGTCAAGTCCCCAGGACCTGATGGGATCTATCCCAGAATGCTGAGGGAGGCGAACGTGCAAATTACTGGAGCCTTGTCCAAAACCCTCTTGTGGATATTCGGGCGGTTGCTGCTGTGGTTTAGGATCAGCTTTTTTCTGCACACCTTTGTTGTGTATTCATCATTCTTGTAACCTAGCAACCAAGTGACATGACCAACTCTCCCTGGTATCCATACACAGAGACAACAGGACAATCAGTTTCACTGGGACAACACAACAAAAGTAGGACAGGCTAAACAAAGAACAGCAAGAGAATTCCTGGAAAGCGTGGTACTCATCCTTAGACTCCATCACCACACACATTGAACTGGACCCAAAATACGTACCACTGCAATGGAAAACCAGATCCAGCACCAACCTAAACCAGCTCAAACAGAACCACGTCAATTCAAAGTGGAACAGTTTAATCCGGGCAAATGTGAGGAGATGCATTTTGAAAGATCCAATTCAAGAGCGAACTATAGGGTAAATGGAAAAGCTCTGGGGAAAATTCATGTACAGGGAGATCTGGGTGTTCAGGTCCATTGTACCCTGAAGGTGGCAACACAGGTGGATAGAGTGGTCAAGAAGGCGGCTATTCTGTAGGACTGCTGTGGACAGCTCTGCCTAACTGCCAAGGTATACCGGTGTTTTTTTTTGCCATCCCTGGCCAACTTATGTGATGGAATTATTAGTTTAAAACCTTACAGAACACATATTTGTGAATAGGTGGAAGTGGGAAGGATGCCAAAGGGAAAAGGAGCAAGCAAACAGCAGCATGGAGGACACTCCCCTACAGCATCAGGCATACCAGAGACTGCAGCAGCAGCAGCCTCTCCTGAACTCCTTGGAGACCTGACAGACTCACAGGAATTGGCTGCGGCGATGGAGAGACTTACCTTGAAAGTTGCCGCTGCGATTGAGGAAATCCGTGGGGAGATTCGTGCCCAGGTCCAACCTATCGCCTCCATGCTACAGAAGAATGAGCAGGAGATCCAGGGCCTCGGGGAGAGGCTGGAGGAGGTGGACGGTCGAACTAACGCCTCGGAAGCTGCGATGGAGTCCTCATCCAGTCAGATCCAGGTGCTGGAGCGAGAGGTGCGGGCCTTGCGAAACCACATCAATGACCTCGAAAATCGAGGTCGGAGGATAAATCTCCGAATTGCCGGGCTCCCTGAAGGTGAGGAAGGTGGGCAGCCAGTCAGCATCTTTGAAAACTGGCTGCCGAAGTTTTTGGGCCTTCACATCGAATCCAGCAGGCTGCAGATTGAAAGGGCATATCGGGTTACAGTGCACAGGTCAGGGCCAGTGCAGCACCCCCGCTCGGTCCTAGTGCACTTCCACTCATATAAAGACAAGCAAAAGGTCATAGAAGCTTCTAGATCCCTGGGAAAAGATCCATAGGCATTGCTGTACAAGGGGTCAAAAGTCATGTTTTTCCAGGATTTCTCTGCAGCTGTAATTCGAAAGAGGAAGTCCTTTGAAGTTAAAAAGAGGCTGAGGCACCTGGGTATCCAGTACTCCATGAGATACCCCGCAGTACTTCATTTCAGCCATGAGGACTCAGTTTATACATTTGATTCGGCAGATAAGGCTAAAAACTATGTGGACACTTTAAAATAGACAGATTGGCCTGAAGAATATGGTTAGTGTTTGTTCTCTTTTCTATCTTTCCCCATGTTTTCCCTTCCTTTTTTTATTCTTTCTTTCTCCCTAATAATTTCTTTTTTGGAAAGGGGGAAAAGACTTTGGAATAAGGTGTTCTTTTTTTTTAAAAACTAGATTTTCTGAGGGGAAATTTTGTAGATGTTCTTTGTTGTCTCTCTCCCTTTGTTTTTTGTTTGCTCTGCTTCTCTTTTAGTCACAAGTAGGGGTGACATGAAGCCAGGGATGGGTGGAGTGCTCATCCTGACTTTGTCTTTTTTTCTGTTGATTTGAGGATCATCTTTTTTTTCTGGCCCAAGGGCTGGGGCACAGTCCGGGGGTTTGAAGAAGCTGTGAAGGAGGGGATGGGCAGGGTGAGTGTCCCCTATGGGCAGAGGGGAGAGTCTTCCCTTCAAGGTTCTATAGTTGGTTTTCTTTGTAGTTTTTTGGTAATAATAGTTGTTTATAGTTATGATAGAGTAGTTTCTGTATATCTGGTTCTTTGATTCTATGAGTCTTTATTTACTTATGCTCAGTGCTTTGTAAGCAGGGTTCTTCCTCCGAGAGGTTCAAGGGTGTCTGAAAGGGGATATGGCTAAATGTCTTATTAAATAGTGCACCTGGAACATTAATGGAAGTCATTCGCCTATTAAGAGGAAAAAAGTGCTTTCTAGCCTTAAGAGGGAAAGGGTTGATATCGCTTTGTTGCAGGAAACCCATCTTGATGATGGGGAACACCTGAAATTACAACAGGTGGGTTATGACCGGGTATTCTTCTCATCCTTTACTACTAAAAGTAGGGGAGTGGTGGTACTTATCCAGAAAAATCTTCCATTCACATTATTAGAGCAGGTGAAAGATAAGCAGGGACAGTTTGTGATACTTAAAGCCCTGGTACATGGGGAGGAATATGGCATTTTAAATGTCTACTGTCCTCCGGCGCATCCCCTCAAATTTTTGATTAGTGCTTTCTCTAAGTTGAGTGCTTTTGGAACACGGCACATTATTACGGGGGGGAATTTAATTGTCTTTTGACTCAGACAGTGGACAGGATGCCTTGTGGGCCTCCAACTATTTCTTCGCAGGCAAAGCAGGTAGTTGACTTATGCGAGGAGTTGGGGCTGGTGGATATTTGGAGATGTCTTCATCCTACCAGCAGGGACTTTACCTTTTTTCAAACCCACATAAATGCCACACGAGGATTGACCTCTTTCTGGCTCCCTCGGCCCTTCTGCATTCGATTATGGGTTGTAAAATTGGGAATATAACGATCTCTGATCACGCGGCAGTATATTTGGAGGTTAAGGCCAAGAGTGAAGGGTTAGGTTTGCAGCACTGGCGTTTGGACTCTTTTCTCCTTAAGGATTTCAAATTTGTGGAATACTTTTTGAAGGAGTTTCAGGAATTCTTGACTATCAACTCAGGCACGGCTAGTAGTCCGTCTATGCTATGGGAGACTGCTAAGGTCTTTGCTAGGGGATTAGCTATTTCCTATTCGGCTAGCCAGAAATGACAGGAGGAGGAACAGCAGCGTCTACTTGAGATGCGGTTGAAAGCCGCCGAGGCAGTGACTAAGCTACAGCGGATCACGGCCCTCCGGGCTGCCTTGAATTCAATACTGACACAAAACGCAAAGAAAGAACTTGCTTTTGCTAGACAGAGGCTGTTCGAATATGGGGCTAGGCCAGGGAAGTATTTAGCATACCTGACTAGGAAAAAGCGTGCTCCCCAATCCATTACTGCAATCAGAGACAGCGCTGGGGTCCTTACAAACGATGCTAAAAAGATTAATGAGGCTTTTCGGAGCTTTTACTCTGAATTGTATCGGTCTGAAGGTTGCGAAGACAGGAGTGCTAAATTAGAGACCTTTTTTAAGAATCTGGACCTCCCAGGGATAACCTTGGAACAGGCCTCTCTCCTTAATGTCCCCTTGACAGTTCAGGAAATACAGAAGGCAGCTAGGCAACTTCAGAGTGGGAAAGCGCCTGGCCCTGATGGTCTTCCGGGTGAGTTTTATAAGGAGTTTATAGGGATTCTGCCAGGGCTGATGTTGGAGATGTACAATCACTCCTAAATGCATGAATGCCTACCACCATCTTTGCGAGAAGCTAATATTTCCTTAATTCTTTAGAAGGGGAAGGTTCCTGAGGATTGTGCCTCATACAGGCTCATCTATCTCTCTTAAATTCAGATTTCAAGATTCTGTCCAAGATCCTGATGCTGAGATTGGAAAGGGTGTTGCCCCATATTGTTAAAGAGGACCAGACAGGCTTTATAAGGGACTGTAGATCCTCTAATAATATTAGAAGGTTGCTGAATGTGGTCCAAGTTTGTTAGCAACGATCGATTCAGGAGTTGGTGATTTCCTTAGATGCAGAGAAAGCATTTGACCGGGTGGAATGGCTGTATCTTTTTTATGTCTTAGAGCAGTTTGGGTTGGGTGGGGTCTTTGCTGTGTGGGTGGAGATTTTATATGAGCATCCTCTGGCCGCGGTCATCACCAATGGGGTGAAGTCTGGGAATTTTAGGATAGGTAGGGGTAGTCAGCAAGGCTACCCCCTCTCACCATTGTTGTTTATGTTGGTGATAGAGCCGCTGGCGGAGGCTATTCGTCAGAATGTCCACATAACTGCTCCGGAAGTGGAATCGGGGGCACACAAGATTACATTGTACGCGGATGATGCCCTTCTGTTTTTATCGAACCCAATGACCTCTGTACCTCATTTGATACAATGTATCAATTCATTTGGGGCTATTTCAGGATATAAGATTAACTTTGCAAAATTGGAGGCTATGCCTTTGGGGAACCTTAAGAATGTCCCAGACGTTGACGTTGGCTCTAAGTTCCCTTTTAAGTGGTCATGGGCAAGGTTCCGGTACCTAGGCATATTTTTTACCCCCAAGTTTGATCTGTTATTTCGGACTAACTTTATTAGGCGACAATATTAGGCGAGATCTTCAGAGATAGGAGGCTCTTCCAATTTCATGGCTGGGCTGAATTAAGATGAATGTTCTTCCTCGTTTGCTTTATCCAATGCGTATGCTCCCTATAATATTTCCCAGGTCAATGCTGCGGAAACTTATGGGTTAGTTTGGTTCCTTTGTCTGGCATCGTGGGCGGCCCTTCATCAAACTTACCGAATTGCAGTTGCCTCAAAGAGGGGGAGGAGTTGATTTCCCAGACATCAGGAGGCATCAATTGAGTTCCCTGCTGTCCTTTGTCTGTGATTGGGTAGGTAACGATCCAAACTCAATATGGCTGGATATTGAGGCCTCCCAAGCAATGTTCCCTCTTATTAACCTGTTGTACATGGATAAGATGAGGACAGTTATGGACCACTGCCAGAACCCCATTGTCATTAGTACAGTCAGGGCGTGGAGGGTTGTTTATCCAAGGCCACGCCACTTACACCTATGGTTGGTATGCCAGGGTTCCGACCAGGGATGATGGATTCAGGGTTCAAACTATGGGCAGCGAGAGGAGTTTCTAGTTTGGGAGACTTGTTTGAGGGAGAGGTTATGATGTCTTTTGAGCAACTGAGCTGCAACTATGGGTTACCCAGCAGAGACCTTTTCCGTTTTTTTTCAGGTTAGGGATTTCATCCAGATAAAGACTACACTTCTCACTAAGCCCTATAAGCCCGATACAGAGAGGTTGTTGCTACGTTCCACAAGGACCCTTTCAGTTAGTGCCCTCTATCACCTGCTGGGTGGCTGGGCCTGGCAGGATATTAACCAGTTATGTGAGGTCTGGGAGCAAGAGCTGGGAGTGGAGATCTCTTCTGAGACATGGGAGAACATACGGGAGAATACTCGAAAGATCTCAATCTGTAATAGGACAAGCGTTACGCAGTTAAAAGTTCTGCACAGGGCTCATCTGGCACCAGACTGTCTGGTGAAGTTTAAAAAAGGGGCATCTTCAGTGTGCCCCAAATGTAAAATAAGTGTAGGTACTCTTACCCATTGCATCTGGACATGCCACAGACTCCATGTTTATTGAGGCGCTGTGGCGGGAGAGATAGGGAGGGTATTGAGGACTGAAAACAAAGTAGACCCGATATCTCTCCTCTACCGAATTTACCATCTTTAGACGGGCATGGGAAGAAGCTATTTAATATTTTTGCATACTGTGCATGGAAGAATATTCTGATGAATTGAGTGTCTGAGAACCCACCGGGCTTGCTGGGATGGCAAAAATTAATTATAGGGCACATTCCCTTGGACTTTTTTACAAACATGGTGCACCACACAACAAACCATTTTTATAAGACATGGCAGCCCGACTTGAGTTATTTGGATATAGATTTGTCAGTTATCTTAACTAGGGCATTTGTATAACCAGGATGGTTAGATTTGTCAAGCCCTGGGCCCTGGAGGGGGTCTCCTGAGTTAATACAGGTATGTATACAATGCTCCTGTTCCTTTGTTTGGGAACTTTGCGCTGAGCATAGCTGTTCTGTATTTTGTCGGTTTTTTTTATTTTCCTTTTGTTTTGGTGTTGCTTTGCACAGTGTTAGAGTTTGCTTTGTATTAGAGTTAGTAGATAGTAGTTGCATTGGAATTTGTGGTTTTTTTTCATTTTATTATACTGATATTTGTTGTTGATGTTTTTTTCAAGAATTTTATGTTTGTAAAGTTAAAAAAATTTGCTAATAAATATATTTTTTAAAAAAAGAAGGCATACAGCATGGTTTCCTTCATCGGATGGGGTATCAAGTACAAGAGTTGGCAGGTTATGTTACAGTTGTGTAAGACTTTGGTTCGGCCACATTTGAAATACTGCGTCCAGTTCTGGTCACCACGTTACCAAAAGGATGTGGATGCTTTGGAGAGGGTGCAGAGGAGATTCACCAGGGTATTGCCTGATATGGAGGGTGCTAGCTATGAGGAGAGCTCGAGTAGATTAGGATTATTTTTATTAGAAAGACGGAGATTGAGGCGGGACCTGATTGAAGTTTACAAAATCATGAGAGGTATAGATTGGGAAAAAGCTTCTTGCTATCCACTCTGAGTGCGGAACTTAATTACTAGGGCTCACAAGTTCAAGGTGAGAGGGGAAAAGTTTAAGGGAGATATGCGTGGAAAGTTCTTTAAGCAGAGGGTGGTGGGTGCCTGGAACGTGTTCCCAGTGGAGATGGTAGAGGTGGGCATGATAGCATCATTTAAAATGTATCTAAACAGATACATGAATGGACAGGGAGCAGAGGGATACAGATCCTTAGAAAATAGGTGGCAGGTTTAGATAAAGGATCTGAATCAGCTCAGGCTTGGAGGGTCGAAGGGCCTGTTCCTGTGCTGTAATTTTCTTTGTGCTTTTGCCCTTTGTAGTACAGCAGCACTGATGATGTCCCCCTACACAGGGGACGAAACGTCTGCCAACAAACCTACCAGCTCAACGATCAGACCAACAACAAATCCATGCTGCACTCGGATTATTAATTTTTTGAATGAATGATGGAACACAGAAAGCATAGAAAATAGGAGCAGGAATAACCATTTCACCCCTTGGAGCCTGCTCCTGACCTTCATTCCACAGAGTCAGAAGTGAGACCACACCAGGTTATAGTCCAACAGGTTTGTTTGAAATCACAAGCTTTCAGAGCACTTCACCTGACATAGGAGCATTTCAAATAAAGCTGTTGGACTATCACCTGGTGTCATGTGATTTCTGACATTGTCCACCCAGTCCAACACCTGCAACTCCACTTCATTCTACAAGAAACCTGTACTCTTTAGAAGAAAGGAAGTGATGCAATGATTTTGTTATTGACTATAAGCAATGGGAAGAAAGTGGGCCATTCAGCCCCTTGAGCCTATGGAAAATGGATGATCTGCTATTCCTCACACCCAGTTTTCAGTATTTTCCCCATGACCTTTGATTCGCCTACTGATCAAAAATCTATCTATTTCACTTTAAATGTACACAAGGACTCTGTCCCCACAGCTCTCCGTGGCAAGGAGTTCCAACAACTCACAATCATCTGACTGAAGAAATTCCTCCTCATCACAGTCTTAAATCCCTTTATTCTGAGAGTACACCCTCTAGACCTATATCCTTCCAGGAGGGGAAACACCCTCTCAGCATTAACCCTGTCATGACCTTTTAAGAATCCTGTGTCTCAATGCGATTTCCTCTCATTCTTCTAAACACCAGCGAGTAGAGCCCCAACATGTCTAACCTTTGCTCATAAGGTAATCTCTCCATACCAGGAATCATCCTCGGGAAACTTGTCTGATATTCCTCCAATGAAATGATATCTTTCCTTAAATAAGGGAGTCAAAACTGCTCACAGTACTCCAGATGAAGTCTTGCCAGTACCTTGTACAGTTGCAGGATAACTTCCCTTCTCTGATACTCCAACCCCTTTGACATAAGGGCCAATACTCCATTCACCTCCCTGATTATCTGCTGTGGCTGTGTGCTACCTTTCTGTGTTTTGTGCACAGGTACCTCCAAGTCCCTTTGTGTTGCAGTTTTCTGCAGTGCCTGTCTATTTAAATAACATTCTGTGCTTGTTACTCCATTCCAAAATGAATTACTTCACCTTTTCCCACATCATCCTCCCATTTGCCAACATTTCATCCACATACTTAACCTAGCAATATCTCTGCAATAACCATTTGCGTCTCTCCCGCAACTTGCCTTTCCACCTTTTTTTGTGTCTTCTACAAATGTGACTTCAGCACCCTTTGCTTCCTTCCTCCAGATCATTCATATACATAGAAAACAGTTGTAGTCCCAGCAATTATCCCTGTGGAACCTATCTGGTTACAGGTTCAAAGTTTGTGAGAAGATTTGTAGCTCGGGTGCTTGTTGTTGTGGTTCTGTTTGGCGAGCTGGGAATTTGTGTTGCAGATGTTTCGTCCCCTATCTAGGTGACATCCTCAGTGCTTCTGTGATCTTTCCTTCTGCATTTATAGTGGTTTGTCTCTGCCGCTTCTGGTTGTCAGTTCCTGCTGTCCGCTGCAGTTGCCGGTATATTGGGTCCAGGTCGATGTTTTGTTGATTGGATCAGTGGATGAGTGCCATGCTTCTAGGAATTCCCTGGCAGTTCTCTGTTTGGCCTATCCTATAATAGTAGTGTTGTCCCAGTCGAACTCATGTTGCTTGTCATCTGTGTGTGTGGCAACTAAGGATAGCTGGTCATATCATTGCGTGGCTAGTTGGTGTTCATGGATACGGATCGTTAGCTGTCTTCCTGTTTGTCCTATGTAGTGTTTTGTGCAGTCCTTGCATGGGATTTTGTACACTACGTTGGTTTTTGCTCATGCTGGGTATCGGGTCCTTTGTCCTGGTGAGATGTTGTCTGAGAGTGGCTGTTGGTTTGTGTGCTGTTATGAGTCCTAGTGGTCGTAGTAGTCTGGCTGTCAGTTCAGAAATGTTCTTGATATATGGTAACGTGGCTAGTCCTTTGGGTTGCGGTATGTCCTCATTCCATTATCTTTCCCTTAGGCATCTGTTGATGAAATTGCGCGGGTATCCATTTTTGGCGAATACATTGTATAGGTGTTCTTTTTCCTCTTTTTTGCAGTTCCGATGTGCTGCAAAATGGCGGTGATGCACAAGTTATCTACACAGCCTGCAAAAATTCACCTTTGTTGCTAATGTAGCAAGCGTCATCCAGGTGCCTGTGGTGGAAGCATGGTGCAGAAATTGCTCACTATATTGGACCATAAAACCTTATACAGTGCTCTGTACCTCATTCACTCACAATATCTCTGCCCCTGCACTCACCTCCCACTAAAGCTCATGAGATGCCACTTATTGCAAGCAATATCTTCCTTCTCTCGCTCATACCCACCCCAGTTGTCCACACTACTAAACCTGTATGCCTTCTGTGTCGCCTACTCACTCATCGTCTTTGATCCTTTATTGGCTTTCCCCAACCTGTGCCAGCACTCACAACTGTGCCAGCCTTGTTCATCTCACCTGATGCCACACCTTTGTCGCATTTCAAATGCAAACATACCACAATGGGCGGAGCAAGCGAAGATGGCTGAAGGGGCTCCCAGCATTCCACTTCTCACCTCCTATAAAGGGAGGATCCTGGTTCCTGTTGGAAAGGACCAGAACTGCTCCTGTGGAGATGCTGTACATAGTTGTTTAATTGTTCTACCATTTTTTTGTTTTGCATTATCAATTCTCCTGTTTCGGACTGTAAGAGACCTATATATGTCTTCACTAATTTTTTTTTACACACATCCCTAGAAGCTTTTACTGTTCAGTTTTGCATCCTTGCATGTTTACTTTCATATTTTAAATTTTCCATTCTTCAGAAACCTCTTGATTCTCTTTTACTGAATTCTAAACTGCTCCCAGTCCTCGGGCTTGCTACTCTTCGAGCAAATTTATAAGACGTTTCTTTGGATTTAACGCTACACTTCATTTCTTTTGTTAATCATCGTTGAGCCACTTCTCCTGATATGTTCTCTTGTCCAAAAGGAAAGTATAACTGCTACAAAATAAGAATTGTCATTAAAACTAATCATTTCTGCCCACTGGCTAGCGTTTTAATGAAGCTATCCAGCGTATCCCAGTCAACTCATCCTTCATATTTCCATAGTTTCCTTTGTTTAGACTGAGGAGCTTAGCTTAGACTACTTCACTTTCTATTCCAAAGGAGACTTTTATCATGTTGTGGTCTCTTTTTCTAGAGGGATCTCTTGCAATGCGATTATTAATTAACTCGCTTCATGTTTCATGAAAGTAAATCTAGAAAAACCTGCGGTCAACTTGGTTTCTCCATGTACATGGTACAGAGATAATGGGGCGAGCTTTGAATGATGTTGTGATAAAACCCATTGCCTTTCGAAAAAGAAATCCTGCATGAAACAGGTCTAAATGACAGTTGATTTCTGGTAAGATTCAACCCTCTATTCTCTTCCTTTTTGATTAGGATATACTTAAAATTGATTTATGCTTAATTTGTGTATGTTTTCAGTAACAGTGGGGTTTTAATTTTGAATCATGTTTAGAAGTAAATCAAGACATAGAATATATTTGGTGCCATGTGCATTTTACAAGCAGCCGGTCACCAGTGCAAATTAATTGTTAGGCCCTGTATTGTCCTAGGAGAAAGTGAGGACTGCAGATGCTGGAGATCAGAGCTGAAAATGTGTTGCTGGAAAAGCGCAGCAGGTCAGGCAGCATTCAAGGAACAGGAAATTCGACATTTCGGGCTTAAGCCCTTGGATGCTGCCTGACTGCTGCGCTTTTCAGCACCACATTTTCAGCCCTGTATTGTCCTATTCAACATTGGCTTAAAAAATTCAATTTTGTTTAATCTAAAAGGAAAGAATTGAGTCTGGAATTTCCAAATTTAATTTTCACCAAATAGCTTACATTTGGTTGCTGCACACTGTGGCTCTTGAAGCTGAGACTGATAATACATTTATAATCTATATTCCGGCTATTTTACTTTTGACCTTAGCTCATTTGGTAGCCATACTATACTGAAACACAAAACATCCCCCTTTCAGTTTAACATGCACTTCTCTGAGCGTGGCCTTCAGTTACAATAGCAGAAGCTAATTGGAAATAAATACAGAGCAGTATTAAACTTGTTTTTGAAGTTGTTGACCAGATTGAATACATCCTTTTATAAGATCAGTACATGATAAAAAATAATTATTCCAAGAATATGCAAAATATTTCATACATTAACTATAACTAGCAACAAAATAAATTCTTGACACTTCTGAGACCATAGAGTGCCTGGATCTTGATTTTTTTTTCATTATGAGATAGATTGCTTTCCAAATAATCTCATAAACATCACTTTGAAACATTGGTGAACAATTTTCTTTTTCAAATAGTCATCACAGAGTAAATTAAGGGAAAGCAAATGAAGGAATATGCATGACTGAACTTCATTTATTTTGTTTAGTTAAACAGTCATGTTATATTTATAAATTCAGGTGCAGTGCGATGTGCAAAGACTGATGGAGGTGGAGAATCTCATCTCATGACTGTTCCACATTCGTGTCTTTCACATTGAATGTAGTTTTTATTGATGTAACTAAATAACTATGTAGAGAATGACCTTTTAGGTTATAGCTCTTGTAAATAGTGGCTCTGAACTCTGTGCAGTGGATTAAATTGAAGTCAATTTGCTTGTGTTTATTGCGGTCTGATTAAGTTTACTTTTGCAGCAATTCCTTGCATAAAAAATTTGCTACTTATGTTAGTGTACTGCACTGGCTCCCCAACCCCAGACCACCCCTGTAAAGTTTAATCATGTTGATTCGGAATCATTTTTTATTCTGCTGTAAGTAAACACAAAATATGACAAAGCTGTGTGAATTTCTGAACATTGTGAAAAGAGTCAGTTGAACATTGGCAATAATTTCGATCCAAACTAATTAGATGCTCAACCCTGCAAGTGAGAACTTTGTTGTGTCACGGTGAAGGTGAGGAAAATGAATGATCCACCCAAGTTCAATTATCGTTCACCAAAGCTGCTTGTTACAAATGGTGTTTACATGGAAATTAAACGACTGCAGGCCAGAGAACTGAAACACAAATCGACTTTGATTCCCCAGCCCCTAATTATGTCATGACCTTATCAAGTTCTGGCTGCAAGCTAATGACTCTTAAACCAGTACAATATCAAGATAGATTAAAATTGAGTGGCAGTCCTTATTACCATAGTGCTTAGAACCCTCATAGGAATTTGTAACATATTAAGTGGAGAAGTTAGGGCAATGATGAAAATGAGAGAAAATAAGCGTCTCTTAAGATGCATTAATATAGTGTGGACCTACAGCTCATTGAAGCTGTGAAGAAGCTGAGTGAAAGGCACGTGGTGAACTGAAATGTGTTGATTGCTTACTTGATGTACAAACACAAATGATCATGCAACGTTTTAAGGTCCCTCTCTTTGTTGGGTGAAGTGGCGGCTTGATTCAGCAAATGCGATGGTGCAGAATTTGATATCTATAAGCCATCCACTTGCAGTGTTTCTTCATGCTAGATTTATTCATGAATTGAGAGATGCAACCATTCAGAACAACTGATTGTTGGAAGTGGAATCTGGTGCACGACAATGCTTTCAAAACTGCTCTGGTGATGGGAAAAGCTGACTAGTTCACTAGGTCATGAGGAAGAGGTTAGACTCAGGTCCTCCCAATGAAAATAAAAGTGTTCTTGCAATTTGCAATGTTGAAAAGAGACCAAATTGCCAGGATATATGCTACCACCGTGTTAAAGGTGGGTAATCACCTGCCAATTGATTAATTTAAGCATGTAGGAGGCCATTTTCCAAAACAGAGAAACTACCTGAAATACCAATATAATAACACCAACCATAGGCAGTAGGTGATTGGTTGAAGCATTGTGAACCATTGCCCCAGAAACAGCATAGTAAAGACAGTAGATGTGAAGCTGGAAAAGTACAGCAGATCAGGCAACATCCAGGGCGCAGGAAAGGTGACATTTCACACTGAGAAATATTGACTTTCCAGCTCCTCAAATGCCCTCTGACCTGCTTCTCTTTTCCAGCTTCACCTCTGGCTTCCAAGGACAATATGTATTTCCTTATAATAGGAACAGTTGTCACTGGGATGCAATGGCCTTTGTTCTGGATGCAGTACCAACTGCAAAGCAGTAAATATACAAAAAATATGATGACAAGGAGAAGCAAAACAGAATACAGAACAGGGCAGAACCATATACTAAGTTGTGTGAAATAAAACACAACAGAAACTGAAGACAGGGTGAGAGCGAAAAATATAAATTGGACAATTTTATTGTTCCAGATCAGTTTTACTGAAGCTAACCAAACTTTCTTTTAACAAAGAATATTAAATGGGTAGGATCAGAGAGTCTCAGGGAAAATCTGTATCATTTAGTCTATTGTAAGACAGTTCTGCAGGATTGTGGCATTTGGGACCTCTGATGTGACCTGAAGCAAAATCAATCAAGTGAGAGATCCTGTTTGTCAGAGGCTGAATGAGAGAACTTTGGTTATCTTGCAAGGTATTACATGTATATGCCAATTAAGGCAGGTGCTTATGATTCAGGTAGAAATTAAAGTGAAACATACTTTCATTGAAGTATTATTTGCTGATAAGTCATGTTTAGTTTATGTGGTGCTGATTGAAAGTAAAAGTTACAAAATGAAATCATGCTGTAAATTTTCTTCACTTGGAAGTTGTTTGGTCAACTTTGTTATTTCAGTTTATGGTTCTTACACAGAAAATGTAACACTGTGTAAAGTAATGAAATGAAATGGAAACAGTTCAAAGTGTTGTTATGGCCAACATCACTGGGAATACGTGACAAATGACACTCTACCCTTTCCAGTTACGTCAGTTCAATTATGTATACAATGCATAATTTACCTCAAAAGCTGCTGGGGTTTATAATCCCTGCTTCAACCAATTGACTGTAAATGATAAATCTTCATTATTAGACAGTAACAACAGAAAACGAAGAATTATCCTTTAATCGTTTTAGATAAAATATTTCAACACAAAATGTTTACTTATTATTCTCAAAGTTCAATTTCTATACAATAATGTAGATACAGTATTTCAAGCATGCCATTGTTAGTCAGAAGGGTCAATTCACTGTCTCAGCTTCCTTCTGAGGTAGCCCACCTCATAGATGTTAGTTTTTACCCAATTTGATTCACAGCTCAGAATATCCATAAGGAGCTGAGTTCACTGAACACAGCATCAATTGCATAAATTAAGATAACGTTGGGATTAATTACTTGTGTTTTCTCTGGCAGCTGGTTGGGGTGGTGGGGTGGCACGGGTGGTTTGGAAAAAATGCCTAGTTGTGGTAAAAATGGAAGGAAAGGGGATGACAAGGCCAAGACCCATCCCCCAGAGTCAGGCTCCAGTTCCCTGCTGCCATCATGCATTGACTACAGGTCAATGCTGGTAAAAACAATGACTGCAGATGCTGGAAACCAGATTCTGGATCAGTGGTGCTGGAAGAGCACAGCAGATCAGGCAGGACCCAACGAGCAGCGAAATCAACGTTTCGGGCAAAAGCCCTTCATCAGGAATAAAGGCAGTGAGCTGGAAGCATGGAGAGATAAGCTAGGGGAGGGTGGGGGTGGGGAGAGAGTAGCAGAGAGTACAATGGGTGAGTGGGGGAGGAGATGAAGGTGATAGGTCAGGGAGGAGAGGGTGGAGTGGATAGGTGGAAAAGGAGCTAGGCAGGTCGGACAAATCAGGACAAGTCATGGGAACAGTGCTGAGCTGGAAGTTTGAAACTAGGGTGAGGTGGAGGAAGGGGAAATGAGGAAGCTGTTGAAGTCTACATTGATGCCCTGGGGTTGAAGTGTTCCGATGCAGAAGATGAGGCGTTCTTCCTCCAGGTGTCTGGTGGTGAGGGAGCAGCGGTGAAGGAGGCCCAGGACCTCCATGTTCTCGGCAGAGTGGGAGGGGGAGTTGAAATGTTGGGCCACGGGGCGGTGTGGTTGATTGGTGTGGGTGTCTCGGAGATGTTCCCTAAAGAGCTCTGCTAGGAGGCGTCCAGTCTCCCCAATGTAGAGGAGACCACAACGGGAGCAAAGGATACAATAATTGATATTAGTGGATGTGCAGGTAAAACTTTGATGGATGTGGAAGGCTCCTTTAGGGCCTTGGATGGAGGTGAGGGAGGAGATGTGGGCACAGGTTTTACAGTTCCTGCGGTGGCAAGGGAAGGTGACAGGATGGGAGGGTGGGTCATGGTGGGGGGGGGCGTGGACCTGACCAGGTAGTCACGGAGGGAACGGTCTTTGCGGAAGGCAGAAAGGGGTGGGGAGGGAAATATATCCCTGGTGGTGGGGTCTGTTTGGAGGTGGCAGAAATGTCGGCGGATGATTTGGTTTATGCGAAGGTTTGTAGGGTGGAAGGTGAGCACCAGGGGCTTTCTGTCCTTATTACGGTTGGAGGGGTATAGTCTAAGGGTGGAGGTGCGGGATGTGGACGAGATGCGTTGGAGGGCATCTGTAACCACGTGGGAAAGGAAATTGCGGTCTCTCAAGAAGGAGGCCACCTGGTGTGTTCTATGATGGAACTGGTCCTCCTGGGAGCCGATACGGTGGAGGCGGAGGAATTGGGAATACGGGGTGGCATTTTTACAAGAGATAGGGTGGGAAGAGGTGTAATCCAGGTAGCTGTGGGAGTCGGTGGGTTTGTAAAAAATGTCAGTGTCAAGTCAGTCGTCATTAGTGGAGATGGAGAGGCCCAGGAAGGGGAGGGAGGTGTCAGAGATGGTCCAGGTAAATTTAAGGTCAGGGTGGAATGTGTTGGTGAAGTTGATGAATTGCTCAACCTCCTCGCGGGAGCACGAGGTGGCGCCAATGCAGTCATCAATGTAGCGGAGGAAGAGGTGGGGAGTGGTGCCGGTGTAATTACGGAAGATCAACTGTTCTACGTAGTCAACAAAGAGGCAGGCATAGCTGGGGTTCATACGTGTGCCCATGGCTACCCCTTTGGTCTGGAGGAAGTGGGAGGATTCAAAGGAGAAATTGTTAGGGGTGAGGACCAGTTCGGCCAGACGAATGAGAGTGTCGGTGAAAGGGTACTGTTGGGGACGTCTGGAGAGGAAAAAATGGAGGGCTTGGAGGCCCTGGTCATGGTGGATGGAAGTGTAGAGGGATTGGATATCCATGGTGAAGATGAGGCATTGGGGGCCAGGGAAACGGAAGTCTTGGAGGAGGTGGAGGGCGTGGGTGGTGTCTCGAACGTATGTGGGGAGTTCCTGGACTGGGGGGATAGGACAGTGTCGAGGTAGGTAGAGATGAGTTCAGTGGGGTAGGAGCATGCTGAGACAATGGGTCAGCCAGGGTAGCCAGGACCCCACCACCAGGGAAATATTTCCCTCCCCACCCCTTTCCACATTCCGCAAAGACCGTTCCCTCCGTGACTACCTGGTCAGGTCCACGCCCCCCACGACCCAACCTCGTGCATCTGGGTGGAGTCCCTATCTGTCTGGCCAACATCCTTGAACAACTTGGGTCTCAGGATTTAGATGTTTCAAAAGGAATAGGGGTGGGGGGGGGTAAAAGAGGAGGAGTGGTGGCATTGCTAATCAGGGATAGTATCACAGCTGCAGAAAGGGAGGTTGGCGAGGAGGGTTTGTCTACAGAGTCAGTATGGGTGGAAGTCAGAAACAGGAAAGAAGCAATCACTTTATTGGGAGTTCCCTACAGATATTGGGAAGGAGGATGTGCTGAAAATTTTTAAAAACAAAGAGATAGATAAATATCCTGGGCCAAATGGGATTTAATGAAGGTTACTACAGGAAGCAAGGGAAGAGATTGTTGTGCCTTTGGCAATAATGTTTACATCCTCACTGTACACTGGAGTAGTGTCAAAAGATCGGAGAGTAGCAAATGTTATTCCTTGTTCAAGAAAGGGAATAGGGATAATCCTGGAAATTACAGACCAGTTATTCTTACATCCATGGTGGGCAAAGTATTGGAGAGGATTCTGAGAGACAGGATTTATGATTACTTGTAAAACCATAGTTTGATTAGAGATAGTCAGCATGGCTTTGTGAGGGGCAGGTTATGCCTCACAAACCTTATTGAATTCTTTGAGGATGTGACAAAATACATTGAAGAAGGTAGAGTAGTCGATGCAGTGTGCATGGATTCTACCAAGGCATTTGATAAGATTCCCCATGGTAGGCTCATTCAGAAGTAAGGAGGCATAGGGTACAGTGAAATCTGGCTGAGTGGATACAGAATTGGCTGGCCCATAGAAGACAGAGAGTAGTGGTAGATAGAAAGTATTCAGCCTGGAGTTCAGTGACCAGTGGTGTTCTGCAGGGATCTGTTCTGGGACCTCTGCTCCTTGTGATTTTTATAAATGACTTGGATGAGGAAGTGGAAGGGTAGGTTAGTAAGTTTGCCGATGACACGATGGTTAGTGGAGCTGTAAATAGTGTGGAGGGCTGTTGTAGGTTGCAGTGGGATATTAACAGGATGCAGAGCTGGGCTAAGAAATGGCAAATGGAGTTCAACCTGGAAAAGTGTGAAGTGCTTCACTTTAGAAGATCAAGTCTGAATGCAGAATACAGGGTTAAAAGCAGGATTCTTGGCAGCATGGAGGAACAGAGGGATCTTGGGATCCATGTCCATAGATCCCTCAATGTTGCTACCCAAGTTCATAGGGTTGTTAAGAAGGTGTATAGAGTGTTGGCTTTCATTCGTGGGGGATTGAGTTTAAGAGCTGTGAGGTTATGCTGCAACTATAGAATCCTGGTCAGACCATGCTTGGAATATTGTGTTCAGTTCTGATTGCCTCATTATGGGAAAGATGTGGAAGCTTTAGAGATGATGCGGACGAGATTTACCAGGATACTGCCTGGACTGGAGGGCATGTTTTATGAAGAAAGGTTGAGGGAGATAGGGCTTTATCCATTGGAGCAAAGAAGGATGAGAGGTGACTTATTCGAGGTGTACAAGATGTTGAGAGGCATAGATAGAGTGGATAGCCAGAGACTTTTTCCCAGGGCAGAAATGTATATCAGGATGGGGCATAATCTTAAGGTAATTGGAAGAAGGTTTAGACGAAATGTCAGAGGTAGCTTCTTTACACAGAGAGTGGTGGGTGCATGTAATGCACTTGTCAGCAGTGGTAGTAGAGTCAGATACATGAGGGACATTGAAGCGACTCTTAGATAGGCATATGGAAGATAGTACAATGAAGGATATGTAGGTTGTCTTATTTTAGATTAGGATAAAAGGCCGGCATATCATCGAAGGCTGAAGGGCCACTACTGTACTGTACTGTTCTGTGTTCCATGTTCAATGTAACTAATCATTGAGATCCTAGAGTAATACTCATGGCAATCTCCTTGATCTCACCAAATTCAAATACTTCATTCATGACGTCTCTCCATCATAAAGTAAGAAGCAGGAATGTTCTCTGATGACTGCACTGTGTGATACACCATTTCTAACTATACAGATCATCAAGCAGTCATACCCACAGGGAACAAATCACGGACAATATCCATGGCTGACAAAAAACGTTGCCTCACACAATTGCCAGATGATAATCTCTCACCATTTACTATTAATTAGAAATTTAACTGGACTAGCAATATAAAACACTGTGGCTAAAAAGAATACCAGATGCCTGCCCACTAATCACAAGTCACTAGTCAGGAATATAATGGAATGCATCCCACTTGAATTCAGCTCCAAAAACATTTAAGGAACTTGAAATTATCCATGTTGATTGGCACATCATCCATCACCAAATATATTTTGGATGTAGGTTTGTTCACTGAACTGAAAGGTTTGTTTTCAGACATTTCATCACCATACTAGGTAACATCTTCAGTGAGCCTCCAGTGAAGCATTAGTGGTATGGCCCACTTTTTATTTATGTGTTTAGGTTTCCTTGGTTTGGTGATGTCATTTCCTGTGGTGACACCATTTCCTGTTCTTTTTCTCAGGGGGTGGTAAATGGGATCAAAGTCAATATGTTTGTGGTAGAGTTCTGGTTGGAATGCCATGCTTGTAGGAATTCTCGTGCATGTCTCTGTTTGGCTTATCCTAGAACAGATGTGTTGTCCCAGTCAAAATGGTGTCCTTCCTCATCTGTATGTAAAGATACTAGTGAGACAGGGTCATGTCTTTTTGTGGCTAGTTAATGTTCATGTATCCTGGTGGCTAGTAGTTTATTTTATAGCCATTCATCTCCACATCCTTAAAGATATTACAGATGTTGGCCTTACCAGAAATATCCACGTCCAATAGGCAAATTTAAATAATACTTAACCTTGGGCAACATTTCGTGGATTGCAGATAGATACCTGGAAATGAAAATAATGCTCCAACCAAAATTTAATATATGTCTAGTTTGAATTCAACATAATTTCTCTGGTTTTGTCTGTGGCCCTTCTATACATGGGATCCATAATCCTATTTTATCCTCTCTTCTCCTTCAATCACTCTTGGATCGTTCAAACAAGTAGTGAAGCTTAATTTGCCATATGACTAATTCTAATGAAAGCTCTTAATGGTTTAAGTAAGCATTAGAAAGGTTGGGGTTAGGTAATTTGAATATTAATGATTATTTTAACAGGTATAATTTCCCTTTACAATATCCAAATATATTTTGAGCCACCCAACAATTGTTGTTTCTGTCACCGTGTCTGGCAACTTATTCTAACATTTCACTATTCATCAAGGAAGTCTTTTTTTTAAAGGTTGGTGTCTGCTAGATATGAGACAAACTCCAGGGGCATTTTGTTTTGGCTTAGTTTCAACTCATGTATCCAAATAATAGGTTGCACATTGTGAGTGGTGCCACATTGCAACTACCTACTTTCTAGACTCGAAGGCTCTCGATTTCTTAATAGCTCCTCATAGTGCCCTCCGAGACCTTTGTGATCAGTCTATTATCCCTCCCAGCACCATTTCCAATTATAATGCACTTTGTTCTTTCATGGTGACCAAAATCGAATGCAGTACAATAATGTACTAGTGTAATAATTTTACCATGTACTTTTACCCTTACAACTATATCTGCTTCTTTAATCATTTTCTGTACTCTGAAAATTATAAATCAACTATTAGTCTTGGGCATTTGTTTTCTAATTGTTCTGTTCTTAATTCAATATAATTTATTATGTACGTATAAGTTATATATTTCCAAACTGTGTGCTTTATTTTTATCCATATTAAATTTTACCCGTGTTTCTCTGCCAGATTCCATAACCAGTTTAAATTGCTTTTGCAAATTGTTTCTCAACCTTTCTCACTGTCATAGATATCATGTCTTCCTCTTCGTTTATCTTAATGTGCGAATCAGTCATTCATATTAAAAAGAAATCTAATGAACATAAATTAAAGATTTCAAAAGACTCAATAATTAAGACACATGATTTCAGCAGAAAGGTTTCTAAAAGCCGCAACTAGAGATTTTTATTTAAATATTTGTGTAGAAGAAAGTGCTTGGTGTCAGACTGTGAAAGGTGGGGACACATCCATTGCACCTGAGTCATATAGGGAAAAGACCACCTCAGCTGCAGAAGGCATGAAAATCCCAGAAGAAGTGGGAAGCCACCATTTCTATCTTTAAAAAAAGAGAAAGAAAACCCTCGAGTAAGGCTGGAAAACACCAAGCCATGCAGAGATATAATATTGCACAGAAACAGATTTTAAAAGCTTGAAAGATGTAATAGAACAGCAACTAATACAATTTAATGCTTCAAAAATTCACTAATAAAGAGTGAAACAACTGGCAAGTAAATAGAATATGGCGCAGAGTATAGTAACCTCAGCAGTAATTTAATTTGAAATAGCATTGGTGAATACAAGAATACAAGCTTAGGGAATAGCAGGTTATAAACAATATTGTGATGATGCAGATTAAAAGAGCTTTATAGTAATAAAAAGTCAGCACGCTGAAAAGAAATGGAAGAGCATACAATAACTGCTAGCAGATTCAAGGTCAAAGATGGACCATACAGAGCACAACATTCAGTTTTTTTATATAGCAATGCTTCTTTAAGGTATATAATTGGCTCAAATCAAAACACTTAAGTGCAGAAGTAGTACACAGCTAGAGTTGCAGCAAAGGAGAAGGTTACACACATAAACACCCTAGTAAGGTACAGAAAACTCCGTTAGAAAAGACAAACAATAGATTTATAAAATAATCCAGGATTCACAGAATTTGCTTATGTTATTTGATGTCCCGCAGAATTTATCTTAGTTATAATATCACTATCATACCAGATCAGTTAATATGTCTGATGTACAGGAATGCTCTAAGTTATGCTACATTGCAACACACATGAGAGAGTAGAAAATGTGTACATTGTGGGTAAACAATCAACTTCCCTTTTGAGTATACACACACATCACAATGACATCTTCCTGTGGAAAGCAGAAGATTCTCAACAATCCCTGAGAGAAATCTAGTTGCTAACTGACCAGTCAAAGCACAACCAATAGGAAACTTAATGGAACTTCCTCCATTCATGGCAAAACTGAAAAAGAAGAAGGAATCTGTTGAGATCACCTACAATGACATGCAAGAAATGACTCACGTGGCAAGAGGAACAAGGGCAAACAAGTCACCCATACTCACCAAGAGCAAAAGATTGACTAAAACAGTGCTACCATTTGCAGTATGGCATTGAAATGTGAATTAACGAAATATCAAACAAATTGGCCAAGCACACATACTTAAAGCACTGACAACTTTTGACAAATAATCATGGACTATTTACTACATTACTTTATTCTGTTTTCCTTCAGAAAGGTGTATGAGAAAGTACACATTGAATTCATTTAGGCATTGCCACATGAATAGCCAGGGTTTAGTCAGTGGTGTGCCGGTCAGAGATCTTAAGAGAGATTGAGGATTTCACATCATATTGTGTTATTTGCAACTATGCAGGGCTTTGCGAAACAATAGTGAAGACAGGTCATAAGATAAAACTCAATAAAGTTTGCCAACAGAAACAAATACTCAGAGCAAGACTGAGCAGTACAGAATACATTCAGGAAGCTTTATCTGATGCTGTTCAAACAGAGGAATAGTGCAGTGAACAAATTGATACAGCAAAGCAGTCAATGTCGGCGATAAAATAGTGCTGAATGAGCAGCTACCTTCCAGTAATCTGACTGAGAGTGACAAAATCTGCTTCACCAGTGAAACAATCATAAAGGGTGACAGAAAACATTCAACTTGATTGATGCCTTGAGGGAGACGAGTTGCATATGATACTATGGCAGCTAGACCATGTGCTGTATGAAGCTATGACTCTATAATTGGGATTACCACACCTTTAGTGGTAGTCATGTCTATGCTGACTCAGAGTCATATAGCACGGAAACAGACCCTTCAGTCCAGACAGTCCACACCAACCATGTTCCCAAACTAAACTAGTCCCACCTGCCTGTGTTTAGCCCATATCTCTCCAAACCTTTCTTATTCTTGAACTTATCCATAATGTCTTTCAAGAATTGTAACAATATCTGTATCCACCACTTCCTCTGGCAGCTCATTCCACACACTAACCATTCTCTGTATAAACAAGCTTCCCCTGGTGTCCTTTCCAAATCTTCCTCCTCTCACCATAAAATCATGCCCCCTAATTTTGAACTCCCCCACCTGAGGAAAAAGACTTTTGCTATCTACTTCATAGAACATAGAACATTACAGCGCAGTACAGGCCCTTCAGCCCTTGATGTTGCGCTGACCTGTGAAACCAATCTGAAGCCCATCTAACCTATATTATTCCATTCTTGTCCATTTGCCTATCCAATGACCATTTAAATGCCCTTACAGTTGGTGAGTCCACTACTATTGCAGGCAATGCATTCCACGCCTCTATTACTCTCTAAGTAAAAGAACTATCTCCGACACCTGTCCTATATCTATCACCCCTCAATTTAAAGCTATGTCCCCTCATGCTAGCCATCCAAGGAAACGAGTTCTCCCTGTCCACCATAAATAACTCTCTGACTATCTTATATGTCTCAATTAAGTTACCTCTCAACTTCTTCTCCCTAACAAAAACAACCTCAATTCCCTCAGCCCTACCTCATAACACTTTCCCTTCATAGCAGGCAACAACCTCTGAACCCTTTCCAAAGCTTCCACATCCTTCCGATAATGTGGTGACCCGAACTGTATGCAATACTCAAAATGTGGCCGCACCAGAGTTTTGTACAGCTGCAGCATGATCTCATGGCTCTGAAACACAATCCTTTCACCAATAGCATCGAACACACCGTATGCCTTCTCAACAACCCTATCAACCTGGGTAGCAGCTTTCAGGATCTGTGTACATGGACACCAGGATCTCTCTGCTCATCAACACTTCCAAGAAGCTTACCATTTGCCCAGTACTCTTTATTCCTGTTGCTCCCTCCAAAGTGAATCACCTCACAATTTTTCGCATTAAACTCTACCTCTCAGCCTAGCTCTGCAGCTTATCTATGTCCCTCTGTAACCTTTAACATCCTTCATAACTGTCCACAACTCTACCAATCTTAGTGTCATCTGCAAATTTACTAACCCATCCTTCTTTGCCCTCAGCTAAGTCATTTATATAAAGGACAAACAACAGTGGACCCAAAACAGATCCTTGCAGTACACCACTAGTAACTAAACTCTAAGATGAACATTTCCCATCAACCACCACCCTCTGTCTTCTTTCAGCTAGCCAATTTCTGATTCAAACTGCTAAATTATCCTTAATCCCAAGCTTCCAGATTTTGTGCAATAGACTACGGAGAGGAAACTTATCAAACACCTTACTGAAATCCATATACACCACATCAACCACTTTACCCTCATCCACCTGTTTGGTCACATTCTCAAAGAACTCAATAAGGTTTGTGAGGCACAACCTACTCTTCACAAAACTGTGTTGACTATCCCTAATCAACTTATTTATTTCTAGATAATTATAAATCCTATCTCTTATGAGCCTTTCCAACACTTTACCGACAACCGAAGTAAGGCTCACTGGTCTATGATTACCAGGGTTGTTTTTACTCCCCTTCTTGAACAATCACTCCTCTATTAGGGTGATGGGTCAAAAAACCTTTTCTGTACTGTATGACTCGATGACTGTAACATTTGCTATCCTCTAGTCTTCTAGCACTATTCCTGCAGAAAATGATGAAATAAAGATCAAAGCCAAAGGCTTGGCAATCTCCTCTCTGGCTTCCCAAAGAATCTGAGGATAAGTTCCATCCAGCCCAGGGGACTTATCTATTTTTACACTTTCCAGAATTGCTAGCACCTCCTCTTTGTGAACCTCAATCCCATCTAGTCTAGTAGCCTGTATCTTGGTATTCTCCTTGACAATATTGCCTTTTTCTCATGTGAATACTGATGAAAAATACTCATTTAGCACTTCCCCTAACTACTCTGACTCCAAACACAACTTCCCACTACTATCCTTGATTGGCCCTAATCTTATTTAGTCATTCTTTTATTCCCTATAGAAAGCCTTAGGATTTTCCTTGATCCTATTCACCAATGACTTCTCATGTCCCCTCCTGGCTCTTCTTAACTCTCTCTTTAGGTCTTTCCTCATCTATGTCCTTGTGATTTTATAAATCTCTATAAGGTCACCCCTCAACTTCTAATACTCCAGTAAAAAATGTCCCAACCTATCCAGCCTCTCGTTAGAACTCAAACCCTCCATTCCTGGCAACATGCTTGTAAATCTTTTCTGAACCTTCACCAATTTAATAATATCCTTCCTCTAATAGGGTGATGGGTCAAAAAACCTTTTCTGTACTGTGTGACTCGATGACTGTAACATTCAGGAGTTACAGGAGTTAGTCAAGATGAAGAAACTGCCTGGTCTATCCATCGATGGTATCATAAAAAATAAAGTTGGCCTCATCCAATTCAAAAATGATTGTTTGATCCAGAAATCCAGGACACAACAAGGAAGATGTTTCCAAATTACATTATGGGGCAACCACCTGATTTTGTACAGAAGAGCTCTTCTGCAAATTAAATTCAGGAAATTAAGGGTGATCCAGCTAAGATCTACAATGTCTCCATAAAATGACATTCTCCACAAAAGTCATCCAATGGATAAAGATCATCAGCAGAGAAATGACCCATAGGCCAGGACTAAGGTTAACTGTCCTCAAGCAAAAGACAGCATTCTTCTAAGTCCACAAAATGTCCATTCTGAGAGCATTGGGAAACACGAAGATCACTTGCATTTCTAAAATATGACACTGAGGAAAATCCATCAGATTCTGCCTGCATCTAATTGAGACTCCGAGGTACAAACTGGGGACTCCTTTTGGTTTCTTCTTACTGACTATTATTTGACCGATATATCCTCTCCTGCTGTGCAATCTGTATTTTTCTGTGTGAATTTTGACTGAGTGTGTGGACGGAATCAAAACTGTATTTTATTAATTTTTACTTTGATCAGTTTAAGTAAAATAAAACCGGAGTATTTATTGTTTAAGCAGAAGAAAATATATCTAACTGGTTCTTTAATCATCAGTGTAAATAGTTAGGTACTGAGTATGGGGAGGTGATGATGTCGTGGTAGTATTGCTGCACAAGTTAAACCTGAACTCAGGTATTGCTGAGGGGCCATGGATTCAAATCATACCATGGCAGATGGAAAAGGTCTGGAATTAAATCTAATGATGACCATGAAATATCATTGTTAAAAGCCATCTGGTTGACTCACGCCATTTAGGGAAAGAAATCTGCCATCCTTACCTGGACTGGCCTACATGTGCTTCCTGACCCAGAGCAATGCGGCTGGCTCTTAACTGCCCTCTGAAATGGCCTAGCAAGCCACATTGAAGTGTCCAAAACCACTACAAATTGTCAAAGAAGGAACAAAACTGACAGTGAATGAGGCACCAGAAAAGAAAACAAACCGGCCTAGTCCTCCTTACTAATATCTGGGGGCTAGTGCCAAAGTTGGGACAGCTAACTCACAAACTAGTCAAGCAACAGCCTGATATAGTCATATTTACTCACCAAGTCCCAAACAACATCATCCCTGTCCCTGAATAGACCCTGGCCCACTGGCACAGCAGATGTAGACTGATAGTGATATACAGTTAGGAAAGAGCTGACCTGGGTATCTTCAACATTGATTCCATAATTTCTGCTGATTACCATCTACCACACTTCCCAGCCCTACCCTCTGTTCAGTCGCTGAATTGTCCATGTTGAGCACCACTTGGAGGAAGTACTGAGTGTGTTTAGGGTACAGAATGTATGCTAGACAAGGTATTCAAAAGTCTATCACTAAGATTGGCTCAGCTGCCCTGGGATAGGTGGAGCTGGTAAAGTCCTAAAGGACATGGGTGCTAGACTGGGCAGGTAATGCAGAGTCCAACAAGGCCTCATCATCACCACTCTCTCTGCCACAGATGCATCGGTCTATGATAGTCCATGGCAGGAGTAACTGAATGTGGAGGAGTGGATTGTACTGTTGCTATCTTACTTTTAAGCCTTAGTGGTATTCCTAAGGCAATAAAGGTGTGTTCAACACAGAATCTTTCACTTTTTAACACATTAATGTTAAAGTAAAAGCGTTCTAAGCTATCCTTGAATTATGTTTGTTCAATATGTACAAATTAAGTAACGGTTGAAATGTTATTTTATAATCCATACTAGGAAGGATGTTTAGCATAGTGAAAGAGCACATTTTAGTTTCTTCTTACTATATTTCTTAACTCTTTGGTAAATTTAGTGATTAGCTGAGGGTTTTATATGATGTAAAATCTTTATTTTGGAAGTTCCTGTCGTTTCTTTTTCTCCAATTGCTGCTAACACAAAATCCTGACTGGTGAACGATTTGGGAGAAATCTTCACAGAGCTTACATTGAATCGGTTAGTCAGTGGTGCAATTTGCAGAAAGTTAGTGGCGGTTATACTTGAGTCAGATAAATGACTAGCTCTGTGTAACCAATGCAGAATTAGTCCAAGACTGAGAAAGCAAATTGGCATGTCATCCAGTCTCTACTTGGAACTGAACCAGGTCCAGAAGAAGTGTAGAGAGCAACCTTTGACTTCACTACTTTGTTAGACCATCCCTTACAGGTTATATTTCATCAAGAACTGAAATAACCTTTGCCACTGAGACTGTATGTATATTCTATGACAAGCAGAGAGGAAATGGGCAGTATAATTTTTCCTTAACATTGGCAGCAGGCCAGTTGCTTATTGTGTTGTGAAAGAAACACACAGTCCTCAACCAAAGCTGACCCTGATTAACACATAATTAAGTGCTGCAATTGATTATTTTATAGATCAGCCCATGCTTCATGTCACTGCAGTGCATTCAACAATTCATCATTCAGTTCATAAAAATAGTTAAATATACTTGACAAGTATAAATCTTGAGAGCAAAATTTAATCCCTTTAAAAGAAAGAGATGGATATTCTAAATTAGCTTTGCCTCCCAGCAATGCCTTTTTCTTTCAATTCCATCACAGGATGTGTGTGTCACTGCCATAGACAGAATTCATCTCCCAGAGTTCATTTTTGTCTTTAGGAAGATGGTGGTCAGCCATTCTTGAATCATTGCAGTTACTTGTTGTAGGGATGCCTACAGTGCTATTAGAAAGGGGGGTTCCAGGACTCTGACAAAAGCACAATCAAATAATGACACATTCTCAAGTCAGGATAGTGTATGACTTGGAGATAACTTGTAGGTGGTGATATTTCTATGTGCTTTCTGCTCTTGCTGTTCTTGCAGTCCAAGTCAGATGGTGCTACCCAAAAGCCTTGCTGATTTTACTGCAATACTCTGGTACAAAATGCAGTTAAAATGAGTTTTTGGTAGAGACAGAGAATGTGCTTGGTGGTGGGTGAGCTTGGTGGTAAACAAGTATGCTGCTTTTACTTAGATCTTGTCAGGTTTCTTGAATATTGTTGGAGCTGCACACATTCAAGCAAGTACAGATTTTTCCATCCCACACAAGTTGATTTAGCTCAGTCGGCTGTATGTTTGGTTTGTGAAACAGTATGATGTTAATAGCATGGGTTCCATTACCACATAAGCTGAGATTACCATAAAGGACTCTCTTTTCAACCTCGCTTGAGGTGTAGTGTCCTTCAGGTTAATCATTATCAGTTGTCTCTCTCTCTCTCTCTCTCTCTCTCTAATGAGGGAGCACCCTTATAATCTGGTAAGACAATGGCAACTTGACTTGATTCCATTCCATTCCTAATCTTTTCCTTCCAGATGATAGAAGTTTGAGAGTTGTGGAATTGGGAGATAAGTTGTTTTACTTATAAAGCCACAGGCTTCATAAACTTAATAGAGCAAAACTTTTGGGATCTGACATCCCACCGTTAGTACAGATGACTTGAGTTCCAGAACTACCCATGTCCATAGTCAAGCTCTTCCAGTACAGCTGCAGCACTGGCATCTACCTGGCATCTACCTGACAATGTGAAGAATTGCCCAACTGCACCCAGTACATGAAAATCAGGAAAAATCCTACCCAGTCAATTGCCACCCTATCCAACTACATTCAATCATCAGTAAGTCTTGGAAGAGGTTTTAATCAAACAATGCTATCAAACAGAACTTGCACAAGAATAATTTGCTCATCATCACTTTGTCAGTCCTGATGAAGGGTTATGCTCAAAATGTCAGCTCTCTTGGTCCTCAGATGCTGCCTGACCTGCTGTGCTTTTTCCAGCGTCACACTTTATCGACTTTGGCTTCTCTAGCATCTGCAGTCCTCACTCTCTCCTACACCTTGTCAAAGGCAATTAGGGATGGAGAGTAAATGCTAAATGTATAATAAATTTTAATCAGCCCCACCTGATGTACTGTTTACCATTCTGGACAATACATCACACAAAAAAATCTAAGTTGGGATTTTGCTGCATGTCAGGGGTTCCCGTTTGTCAGCTAGAAAGGCTGGGGCAATCCTGCTTCAGTCATTTCTGGGAAATGTTGTCAGGACAGCACGGTGGCACAGTGGTTAGCACTGCTGCCTCACAGTGCCCGGGTTCAATTCCCGACTCAGGCAACTGACTGTGTGGAGTTTGCATGTTCTCCCTGTGTCTGCGTGGGTTTCCTCCGGGTGCTCCAGTTTCCTCCCACAGTCCAAAGATGTGCTGGTCAGGTGAATTGGCCATGCTAAATTGCCTGTAGTGTTAGATAAGGGGTAAATGTAGGGGTATGGGTGGGTTGCGCTTCGGCGGGTCAGTGTGGACTTGTTGGGCCGAAGGGCCTGTTTCCACACTGTAAGTAATCTAATCTAAACCTTAGACTCCCACCCCTTTAAGGAATTAGATCCCATCTCCAAGAGAGCTGACAGCTCTTTAGTCCCTGCAGTGCCAGATAGCATTGAGAAGCCACATAGGCCCATTCTGAGAAGAAGATAAGTAAGGTGAAAGTCTCCAAGTCTAGGTTGGCCAACATCACTTCAGGGGACATGGGTGGTTTAGTGACTAGGCTGTAAAATGACTATGACTGCCAGCATGGCTACCAGGGTAATCCTCCATAGGGCACCTTTGGGTGGCAGTGTGGTTCAGTGGTTAGCACCGCTGCCTCACAGCACCAGGGTCCTGGGTTCAATTCCTGCCTGTCTGTCTGGAGTTTGCACATTCTCCCTGTGTCTGCATGGGTTTCCTCCCACAATCCAAAGACCTGCAGGTCAGGTGAATTGGCCATGCTAAATTGCCCACTGTGTTAGCCAGGGAAGTGGGTTTCTCTTTGGAAGGGCGGTGCCCACTTGTTGGGCTGAAGGGCCTGTTCCCACACTGTAGAGAATCTAATCGTAACATTCACACCAAACCCAGAAGGAGGCCACCAGTGCTTATCTGGCTGTCTCTTTTTCGGAGTAGCAGCCAATTATCACTCATAAATTTCTAACAGCAAAGTGAAAAATTCTTCATTAGCCTCAATTGGTCTCCGAAAAAACAAACCATCTACCACCTCCTCCACTACCAGTGAAATGATACAATGATGGAAGATCGATAAACATGCCATTCACTTCCCTCCCAGCTATGGATGCAAAAACTTTACTGGAAATTTAGGGATATTTCTATCGTAAGAGAATTAACTAGTTGACTCTTGTTTCATTTGAAAAGGAAAGGGTAAGCAAGATGCAGGTTTTTCAACTTATTTTGAATGCTTTTAGCAGATTAAATACAGAGAGAGTGTTTCCACTTGCAGGGAAGGGAAGAAAGTACTGTCAATATTTCGTCACCAGGAAATAAAATCAGGAATTGAAAGGATACCTTTATATCCAGAAGACATCTTATTGGGATGACTTATTATCCACGATTCGAACGTTTTTTATGAATGAGGTTGGCGTGTGTTCTTACCTATCCTAATTTAAATAATTGCCACCCACAGAATTTTGTGCATTTAAAAATAATTAATAATTGTCACCACTTGCCCTGAACTTTTTAATATGACATCATATCTACTCTAGCTCATATTCAGAGATTAGCTACAGGTTACAACTGCAATCTAATCGTTTAGAACATTGAACAATACAACGCTGTCAGGCCCTTTGGCCCTCGATAGTGAGCCAACCTGTGAACTAATTTAAGCCCATCCCCTTACACTATCCCATCATCATCCACGTGCTTATCCAAGGACTGTGTAAATGCCCCTAATGTGGCTGAGTTAACTACATTCCACGCCCTTACCATTTGCTGAGTAAAGAACATACCTCTGACATCTGTCTTAAATCTATCACCCTTCAATGTGCAGCTAAACCCCCTGGTACAATGAGACGCCATCATCCTCAGAAACAGACTCTCACTGTCCGCCCTATCTAATCCTCTGATCATCTTGTATATCTCGATTAAGTCCCCTCTGAGCCTTCTTATCTTCAATGAGAACAGACTCAGGTCCCTCAGCCTTTCCTCATAAGACCTTTGCTCCAGACCAGGTAACATCCTGGTAAAACCCTTCTGCATCTTATCCAATCCTTTCTGCAATGAGGTGACCAGAATTGCACATAATATTCCAAGTGCCACCACATTAGTGTTTTGTAGAGTTGCAGCATGACATCACGGCTCCGGAACTCAATCTCTCTACCAATAAAACCTAACACACTGTATGCCCTCTTAACAGCACTATAAGCCTGGGTGGCACTTTTCAGGGATCTATGTAGATGGACACCAAGATCCCTCCACACATCCACACTACCAAGAATCTTTCCATTGACCCAGTACCCTGCCTTCCTGTTATTCTTTCCAAAGTGAATCACCTCACACTTATCTGCATTGAATAGATTTCAGACTGTTTCATAACAGGCCTGTAGTTTCTCAGAAAAATTGATCTTTTAACTAGAGTGGAGGTCTTATAAAAGCAGATTATTCACAGCAAGCTGCAAGGGTTTTCATAGTTGAATTGCTAGGAAGACAGTTCTCAGCTTAACTTGAGGTTGAAACAGGTTGTCGGAGAATCCTTCTCCTACTTTAAAGGTTTCCTTGTTTTACATTGTCAGTGGTTGATTGAATTTTTAGATGGTCTTTCAGACAATCCCTCTCATGGTGTTTCTCATAAGAAATGCTTCTGCAGTAACTTTTACAAAAAAGTTTTAAAAAGTTACTTTTAAAAACCTTGCATTTGGCTGCATGGTGGCTCAATGGTTAGCACTGCTGCCTCCCAGTGTCAGAGTCCCAGGTTCAATTCCAGCCAAGGGGTGAGTTTATGGGATGTTAGTATATTAAAACAGTTAATTAGTAATAGGTGCCGTATTTAGTGTTCAGTTAAGATTTCCAATAGAGGTATTCTAAGTACCTCTTTCTTTGGTTGTATTTTGACTGCAGTGTTTAAATAAATTGTGTTTTGTTTAACGTGGAGTAATTTGACCAGTTACATTGCATCATATGCAGATACTTCACAGTTGCCATTAAAATAAGAAAAAAAGTCAGGGTCTAGGCTACCTTCTTAAAAGATTTTGAGGGGGGTCTGATCTGGTCCATAGCCCTGTCCTGTGATGGACCATATTGTACTTAGGTTTTGGCTTCAGATTCAGGTCTGCCTGGAATTGTTATTACCAAGGTCACATGACATATTACCAGACATTCAAAGACTGCTGAGTCCATTTCAAATAATATAACTCAAAAACCCACATCTTCAGATCTATATTAGTCGTGACAATGGTGAGAATTGGGGGTTTCTATCACAATGAGTGGTTGAAACCAACAGTATAGATAGATTTAAAGAGAGGCCAGATAGGTGTGAGGGAGGGAAAGGGAAGAACAAGAGATACACCAATAAAGAGAGAAGGAAACACGATAAATAGTGGCATACACTGGTTGGACCAGATGGCCTGCTTCTGTGATAAAAATAGAAAATGCTGGAGAGACTCAGCAGGCCTGGCAGCATTTCTGTGTGTAGAACAATTTACAATAATTTTATATGGCTCTTCTTCAGAATGGAAGGAGAATAGAAAATATTGTTTTAATGTTGTTTACAAAAGAGAAGGAGCGAGTGGGACATATGGTGATGATGCCCAGAACAAAAGACAAAGGGAGTGTTTACTGTGGTAAAGGTGCGCTGGAGATTTAAGTGATGGTGTGGACAGGAGAAAATGAGCCTGCTCTGCTGATAGAAAAGCCAATAAGGTAGAAACAAGGCAAGGTTGGGTGTCAGGAGGTCATAATCAAAATAAAGGACAGAGGTTATGCTCTGAAGTTGTTGAACTCAATGTTGAGTCCTCGAGGCTGTAAATTACCTAAGGTGCAAATGAGGCATTGTCCAATCAGCTTGTGTTGAGCTTTGTTACAAACATTTTTGGGTCATATGTTCTATGCTGCCATATGATTCTTTTTAAATTCATTCACGGGGTGTGGGTGTCTCTGGCCAGGCTAGTATTTACTGCTCATCTCTAATTTCCCAGAGGGCCATTAAAAATCAACCTCATTGAGTCTGGAGTCACCAGGAAAGGCCAGATCAAGTAAAGACAACAGTTTCTTTTCCTAAAGGTCAACAGAGATCCAGGCGGGCTTTTCTTGACAATCAATGATGGTTGCATGGTCATCTTGATACTCTTAATTCCAGACATTCTTTTAAAATGAATTCAAGTTCCACCATCTGCAATGGCAGGCTTATATGAATACAGCATAGCACAAGCACTCTACAATCAACAGAGTACTTCTGAATTCCAGTAATAATATTGCAAATGAGGTACTCAACTTGCATACAGCATGCAAGAGTACTAAATATGTTAAAATGAGGCCTATCTGCCTGATGGGTGGATGCAAAAGATATTATGACAATATTCCATAGAAGAATCCCAGCAGTTTAGAGAGTAGCACGTAACAAATGTAACTCCAGTAATTAAAAAAGCAGAGAGGGAAAAACAGGAAATTACAGACTGGCTAGCTAAATATCAGTCAGTAAAATGCTGGAGTCTGTTACGAATGATGTAACAGGGTGTTTAGAAAATATTGACAGGATTAGGTAAAGACAACATAGATTTTTGAAAGGAAAATTATGTTTGCCCAACCTACTGAGCAACAGATACAAGAGAATCAGTGAATGTGGTGCATTTGGATTTTCAGAATACTATTAATAGCACCACATTGGAAGATAAATGTGCTGTTTAGGTGCTAAAAATAATTAAAAGGTTGATCTTAGAAGGTAGATATAACTGAAAAGTAACAGTGTTTATGGTTAATGTGTGAACATTGACGTAATAATTTAATGTATATCATAGTTTTAATGTATAGTTTCCATAAATGGGGTGAAGTGTGATGTAGCTTTGTAGTATTTTCTTCTGTAAACTATAAACGTTTTTATTAGATTATGCCACATCTCACTGTGCCAATGCCTTTGTAATTAATATGAAATCAATAAGGTTTGTTTCAATTTAACTGTGAATACTTTGCAAGTCAAGAGCTGTTGTTGCATTTTATTTTAAAAGTACTTCACCATTTCGGGAGAATGCACAGAGGTAATTTGTGATGGAATTATATCCACTTCACCAATCATAATCATTGCTTCATGCCAGTTCTTATTCAACTCTATTGTAAAACTAAGAATAAAATTTGAAAATTAGATTGGAGAAGAATGTGTTTCAGCAGATTATTGCATACTTCCCCCAACAGTCCAAATGTGATAAAGTAATTGGATTCTTAGCACCTCTTCCAAGGCTATTGCCTGCCTGAAAACTCTCAAGTTTAAACTTGAAAACAGTGTCTACTTATACTGCATTTCATAATGCCAGAGTCATGTCTACTACAAGGGATTATGGGATGTGAAGTCCTACTGGTATTATCACAAGACTATTAATCTAGATAGCTGAAAATGTGTTGCTGGAAATGCGCAGCAGGTCAGGCAGCATCCAAGGAACAGGAAATTCGACGTTTCGGGCATAAGCCCATCTTCAGAATCCCTTCCTGAAGAAGGGCTTATGCCCGAAACGTCGATTCTCCTGTTCCTTGGATGCTGCCTGACTGCTGCGCATTTCCAGCAACACATTTTCAGCTCTGATCTCCAGCATCTGCAGTCCTCACTTTCTCCTATTAATCTAGATAGCTAAATAATGCTCTAGGGACCTTGTTTCAAATCGATGCAATGGAATATGTTAGGGTTGAGTTCAATTTTAATATTAAAATCAACAATTAAGAGTTCAAATGATGACTATAAAATCATTGTTGATTGTTAGAAAAGCCTATCTTGCTCACTAGTGTCCTTCAGGGAAGGAAACTGATCTACATGTGATGCGAGACTCACAGCAATATCATTGACTCCCAACTACCCTCTGGGTAATTATAGGGATGGGCATTAAATGCTGCCCTGGCCAGCAAGACCCAGATCCTGAGAATGAACAAAGAAAAAGCTATAGACATAACCCAGAAAAAAAGCTCATTTTTGGTTTATTGCTTGTTGATCATCATACCAAACAGCCTTATCAATGGCCAGAACTACCGACTGCTATCTCGTAATCATCACACTTGTGTTCAAAGTCAGAGCAGCACTTTTCAAAAAATATTTCTTCTGTTCTTTCTGGCACTCCTCTTCACAGCTAATTTCCTGGGGTTCATTACATTTGATGGACAGAGCATGACCCATGAATAAATTAAAAGTGAGATAAAGTGATGTCATTTCAATGCTAAAGCTATTTTCCGAAATCTCTGTGTGACAAATGCTGTGTTCCTGTTCACTAACTATAAGCGGTGCCCGTTTACATGCTATATGAAGGGAAATCTCAGTTTCCGCTAGCAAAAGCTGTGTAAAGATTCTGGGGGCATTTCCCAGTATGTATGCACCAGTCGGTACTGACCCATTAGGGGGCATTTAGCGATCTTTCCTAATTATAGCAGTTCACAAGTCAGAAAATTATGATAAGTCCCATGCCAAGTTTTCCAGACGTTGGTTCTCAACATACTTACTGCCTAGATATTTCCCATTGTGTTTATATCAAGTCTTATTTATTAAACTACTGTCCTTGAAACATCCCTCTGTGCAACATTGCTAACAATATGCTTGCAATTATAGTTTTCGAAGATGACACAAATGGGGATCCAAGATTTTTAATTAAAATCATTTCCTCAACTTAATAAATATAACTATGCTATTCTCTAGGTAAGGGTTCTTTGCCTGTAATAAATAGTGGTGCAATAAAATACCAGTGCAAAGGTGCAGTGCTGTTTTCAATTGAACAGAAACATAGAAACAGAAGTAGTCTACCCACCCCCTTGGGCCTACTCCAGTGTTCAAGTAGAGCGTGGCTGATCTGTGTTCTATTTACCTACCTTCCCTTCACATCCCTTAGCATGGTTATGAATTGTAGTCGTAACAATTTTTCAACAGGAAATATTCCAGATTTTCACTTTTTATTATTAATTCTTGGGATGTGGGCATCAGTGGCTAGGCCTGTATTTCTTGACTGTCCCCACTTGCCCTTGAGAAGGTGGTGGCAAGCTGTCTCCTTAAACCACTGCCATCTGTGCGCTGTAGGTTGACCCACAATGCTGTTAGTGAGGGAGTTTGAAAAAATACCTACTTGAAATTTAAAAACAGATTGCAAGGTACGTGAAGTGGAGGAGAGTAACTGGAGTAAACATTGATCATGCAGGGGGTGACTCGGATATTTATAAGACAAATTAGGAAATGACACGTGAATTGTACAGATGTTCTGCATCTTCCTTCATTGTGGATAATACAAATAACATCCAAGAAATAGGAGAATGGAAGATAAAAGTTTGGATTTATTTTGCCATGAGTGTTGATGGATTCATGTCTGAGTACTGTATACAGTTTTGGTTTCCATGTTTAAGAAAGGAAATAAAAGTATTCAAAGCAAAACTCAAAGTTTTCTCAGCTGATACCAGGAAAGGGGTTGGGGGTGTTACCTTATGAGGAAAGATTGAATAGACTGGTCCAGTGTCTATTGAAGTTTTAAAGAATGGGAGGTGACCTTACTGAAACATTAGCAGGTAGATGTTGAAAGACTGTGGGAGACTATAACCAAGACCACAGTTCAAAAATAAGGACTCTCACAGTTTAGATGAAAATTAGAGTTTTTATTTTTCTGGTGCATCTTCAGAACTCTCCTCCTCAGATTAATGGAGACAGGGTTGTTGAACATTTTTAATGTAGAGGTAGATAGATTCTCAACTAACAAGTGAGTAAAAGAGTATCAGTGCAGGCAGGAAGATAAAGCTGAGGCCACATTCTAGTATATAATGGTGCTTTTAAATGGTACAACAAGCTCAAAGAGGCTACTCATAATTCATAATATTTTTATGTCCATGCGAGAAAACAGCTTGTATGCATAGCTAATCACTTTAACTATTTAGTTAAAGAAAATACATTGTTTGTCAAATTTTACTTTCAGTATTCACAACACGTACAAAACTTCTGGCTCGCGAAAGCATTTAAACAAATAAACAAATGTCATTTCCTGTTCTAAGACAACTCAATACCATGCTTCATAGTCCGTAAAGCTTTTCATGTTTCAATTTACTTTGTGACATAAAAACTTGCTATCTCCCTTGCTTTTGGTATTTACACAATGAAGAAAAACATGCTGCAGGTAATTAAAACAGTAGGGAACATATTTGTTTCAAAGCTAATAATATGAATCATGTTGATTGGATTTTGGATTTAAACTTTCATTTTATGCTCATTATATCAGTGCGTTTTACTGAAGGAGTAGTGCAAATTCTGGGCCTGCATTATTTCCCTTTCTGAATCAGGGACTAACAGTGATTTTAGGAAATCATGCCACGTGCTTTTTGGAACATTGGACATTATTGTGAATTCTTTGACTCAAGAAGAAAAAAAAATTCAAGGCCATGTTTTATTGGTTCAATTGGAGAATATTATGCAATAAAACCTTAATCAGGGTATTCTGTACATCTTGTTCTACTTTACAAAATTTTGCATGGAGATTATTGTGTGATTGCCCTTTTCCCTATTTCATAAGGAATGAAAAATCTAATCTTTAGTACCTTAACATTTTTTACTGCTGTAACCCTTTGATTAATTAACATGTAGTCTGATAGCATGTGGTGGAGGAAGCAGGGTTTGAACTGGGACAGTTAGTTATGGTCCAGCAAATGGGTTATGAGACATGGGATGAAGAAATGTCCTCTGAAGCAAAAATAATGAATTCTATAAATAATGATTATTGAATTTGACAGTTTATGCTGTACTTATAGGTTTATTGATACTACAACAAGAAAAAAGCATTTAGTAATTTAAAAGAAAACTTTGATGTTTTGATACCAAATTAATTGTTCTTCGAATACATGTTACTGCATGTATCTAATTTCCAGACTGAATGAAGGAACTTTAGCTATGTATAATGCAGTAAGTGTGTATCATCTTTCAAGAGTTAAACTCAAAAAATATTTGTTATGGTGTTTCATAGGGTAGCTAAGACAACCTCACTTTTCCTATGTTATTACAATAAACAGATTTCAATTATGGCAATATGTGTGGGTGAAAATGAATGATAATACATGTCTACTTAAGGGACCGATCCGTGACAAAATCATTGCTTAAACAACACAGAAGTGTCTTAAGATGACTACTTTCCTTGTAATTATCTTTATATAATTTGCATGAGATCATACTATCAGCTGTTTGGACTGTTCCACATCAGATTACTTTCAACCTTTACTCAAATACTCATATCGACTCATAATTTTGACTTGACTAGCATTCTAAATATCCTTTAGCCCACTTAAGAGACATTTAGACATTTCATCTGTCAATTCAGGTTAATTGTTATTGTCTGCATTTGTGTGTTTCTTGGTAGATGACTAGAAATGATTTATCATTGCTCTATAATATAATCAATTAGCATTATTTTGGGAAAAGTACGTGTCCAACAGAATGATAAGAAAGCATTGGTTAAAAAACTGTTTAAAGGACCTTCAATATGATTTTATTCAAAACTGAAATATTATAGGTGCGCAGTAATGTTTCAGAGCAGCAGTGAGCTTTGTACATATAGAAAGGAGTACAATACATCTTTATAAAATGTAACATTAGTCCATAATTTAGAAGAGTGAGAGCAAACACATTCTGTTCTGTCTTCTCACATTTCTCAGTCGGTACAACCCTTCCCGCAGCCAAATGAGCACAACAGGCCACGACATGGCTGATTATAGCCTAACAGAGATTCCCCTCCTCTTCCACCTAACCGGGTGGCAGCTGCCTCCAGTCAGCATCTCTCCACACAGCACAGTTATAATCAGGAACTCAGCAATAGTAGGTTGTCAAGCTTGCATCCCTTTCTGTCATGACACCACACATTGGCATCTCACTGACAGAATGACAGTAACAGCAGAAATCATCATTTTAAATAAACATTGCAAGTAAGTGCAACCATACGAGTTAATTATCAGTAGAATTATTCTATATTTTATTGATTGGCCACAGAAGACATTGACTGACTTAATGTGCTTATTAGAATCTTAAATTTATCTTGCTTCGAAAACTTAGTCCTCAGTGCTTAGCCTGCTTTCTCCTGCACTTAGGACAATTAATATATGTTTCTCTGGCATGACTACAGGCACCTTAAGTACAAAGTTGACGTGTGAAAACTCTCCTAATAGACTAATAAATAAATGCACTGCCTGATAATGTATTGAGTCACGCAGACAGTGCCAGTTGTGCTGAGTTGGCTGATCTTAGTTAAAGCAAGAAAATACATCAACAAGTGAAGACATGGTTGCTTAGGCTATTAAGGCCTCCACTGCTGAATAATCTTCCGATGTTCACTCGCAGTGTTCAGACATGAAGAATAGTCACTTTGGACAAAGTTCTGGATCAGTGGTGCTGGAAGAGCACAGCAGTTCAGGCAGCATCCAAAATTCGCTGCTCGCTGGATGCTGCCTGAACTGCTGTGCTCTTCCAGCACCACTGATCCAGAATCTGGTTTCCAGCATCTGCAGTCATTGTTTTTACCTCGTTGATTTTTACTTTGGACAAAGTATCAAGGATTGACGATGACGATGTAACAAACGCCGCAAATTCTTATGCAGAGGATGGTAAAATAAACTGACATAAAAATAGAACATTTGCTTTTTTTTTTGCAAAATACAGTTAGGACCCTCTGGATTCTAATAAAATGCTCCATACTTTATATCTGTGCTCTTTTGTAAGTTTAAAGTGTTTGTAGTGTCTGAAGGATAAATGGACTTTCACCTTAAAGAGAGTGAACACACAATCAAGAACAAAGATCAGCCTTCTTCTAGACAAAGATCTACCAGACTTCTGAGTGCAAAAAGAACAGGTTCTGGCAGAATAATGAAATGATCATTGGATGCTTGAGCACAGATCCCTGAAGGCAGCAGGACAGAGTTAATAGGGTGTTAAGAAGACAGACAGGACACATCTTCATCAGTCAAGGAACAGATTGTAAGAGCAGGGAGGTTATTTTGAAGCTATACAGCTGGAGTACTGTATGCAATTCTGGTCACCACACTACAGGAAGTAGTGGATTGCAATGTAATGGATGCTGAGGAGATTCACCAGGATGTTGTCGGAAATGGAGCATTTAAGCTTTCAAGAGAGACTGGATAGGCCTGGATTGTTTTCTTTGGAGCAGAAAAAGTTGAGAAGTACTTGACAGAGATTTGTAAGGTTATGAAGGGCATGGACAGGATGCCCTTCTCCCTTAGTTGAACAATCATTAACAAGGGGGCACAATTTTAAGGAAGAATGAGATTTAAGGAAAACTCAAAAGAAAATGGTGGAAGCAGAGTATTGTGGAGTTCTGGGGAGCAGCCTGTGAGTATGAACGGAGGATTGGCAAGGGCTCAGGAGAGTGACGTTTGAGGAACGTTGAAGGGAGCAGAATCATGTCAGGAAGGAGGGTTCCCGGGGCCTCCCACTGGCATTGAGAGGCTTAATCCAGGAGGCTGAGGGACTGGCACACCATCACTCAGGACTACAGAGGGATGAGCGAGTGCTGAGATTCACTGCCCTAAATTGCAGATTTGAGATGGAGGCTGTTTTGGTCTTCAGCTTCATCACCAAGAGTTTTGAAATGCTTGGAGTTTAAGCTTACTGTTGGAATTTAAGGATATTAATCTTAATGTTTTGCATTCTTCAAATCTAGAACCGTGGGTAAGGGAAGGGTAGACATTTAAAGAGTCGTGCTTAGATGTGGGCCTTGCAGGCCTTATATTACAAAAGGTAGGCATTACGTTTTCCCAGCACAGAGTGCAAGCAGTGATTGTATGCAAAGGCTGGGCTTTGAGCTAAGTGTGGGTGTTGCAGACAAGGCTCAGTCTGCCTCTTGTGAAAAGGGCAGAAATGGCAGTCAGTGGCGTGGTATCGGATGTGGCAGTTCAGGGAGCAGTTGAGTGTCCCAGTCAATTGTGCTTACAGGAGGTGTGCTTGGATGCAGCTCCTAGCAAACTATTGGATCAGTTGGAGATGACGTTGAAGACCCCGAGGAGCATTTACAAGGCAGAGGGTGTGATAGATAGTAGCTTCAGAGAGGTGATCATAGCTCAGGTACATTCAGGTAGATAAGTGACTGCAAGGAGGGTAGGCCGGTAGTGCAGGAGTCTCCTGTAGCTATCCCTCTCTCAAACAAGTCTACTGTTTTGGTTACTGTTGTGGGGAGGCGGGGCACAAGGGGGCTAGCCTCTCAGAAGAAATTAGTCATGACAGGCAGGTTGTGGGCATCATGGCTGGTTCTGCTGTTTAACAGGACAGGTCAAGCTCCAAGCGAGGAATAATAACAGGGAACTTGTGAGTCAAGGACATGGATAGGTGGTTTTGTGTCTGCAGATGAGAGTTCAGGATGGTGTGCTGCCTCCCTGACGCCAGGATCAAGGGGATCACAAAGCGATTGCAGCAAATTCTGTAAGGGGAAAGTGAGCTGCCAGAGGTCATTGTACACAACGACAGAGGTAGGGAAAGGGATGAGCTTCTGCAGAGTGAATAAAGTGAGTTCAACTTGAAGCTAGACAGCAGGGCCTCAAGGGTAGTAATCGCTGGATTACTCCCAGCACCACATGCTAGAGAGAGTAGGAATAGGAGGATAGGGCAGATTAATGTGCACCTCAGAAGCCAGTGCAGCAAGCAGTGATTCAGATTTTTGGATTATTGGGATCACTTTTGGGCAGTTGTGACCTGTACAAGAGGTCAGGGTTGCACCTGAACTGGAGGGGAGATTTGCTCGTGCTACTTGAGATGGTTTGAACTAGTTTAGGGGTGTGGGGGGAGGCATGGATTGTACACAGTCCCGAAAAAAAAGAGTAAGTTGAGATTGCTTCAGAAGTTAAAGGGAGCAGGTTAAGTAGACAAGGCAGGCAAATGCATATCAGAATACAAAGTAAGACTGATAAACTGAACTGCATTTACTTCAATGCAGGAGGCCGGACAGGTTAAAGGAGATGAACTCAGGGCATGTATGAGAACCTCAGACTGGGTTATCAAAGCTATTACAGAAACATGGCTTGAGGGAGGGACAGGACGGGCAGCTCATTGTCCCGGCTCAATAGGACAAATAAAAAGGGAGGCAGGAGAGGAAGGGGAATTAGGGAAAACATCACTGCTGTACTTGAAGAGGACATTCCTAGGGTGTCATCCAGTGAAGATCTATGGGTGGAATGCAAAAATAAGGAGGGGATGATCACCTTAACAGGATTGAACTACAGGCCCCTCCAATAGTCAGCAGGAAATTGAGGAGAAAATATGTAAGGAGATCTCAGATATCTGTGAGGAAAATATAGTTGTACCAGTAAAAGATTTTAACATTCCAAAAATAGACTGGGATGCTATAAGGTTAATGGCTTGGATGGGGAGTGTGTTCAAGAAAATTTTCTTGACCAATTTGTCAATGTACCTACTAGAGAAGGATCAAAACTCAGACTCCAATTTAGAACTTCAACTTTTTGACAAGGCATATCCCTTTCCATACTGACTTGAAAACTAATAGAATTGTGATCACAGGGCCTAACGTGCTTCTCCCAATACCTCAGTCACTTCATCTGCCTTATGTTGCCTCATAGCACCAAGGAGCTTGGGTTCAATTGTAGCTTCGGTTGACTGTCTGTGTGGAGTTGCACATTCTCCCTGCATAGTTTCCATCAGATGCTCCAGTTTCCTCCCACAGTCCAAAGATGTGCAGGCTAGATGGGTTAGCCATGGTAAATTGCCTGCATATTCCAGTATGCTGGGATGCGCAGGCTAGGTGGATTAGTAGTAATTACGGGGATGGGACGGGGATCTGGGTCTAGGTGGGATGCACTTTGGAGCGTCAGTACACACTTAATGAACCGAATGGCCCCTTTCCGCACTGTAGGGATTCCATGATACTGTTGTAAAATAAAATAGAATATGATGATCTCAAAATTAAGGTGACCCTTGGGGTCGTGAGTGTGGTGCTGAAAAAGCACAACAGGTCAGACAGCATCCAAGGAGCAGGAGCACCATGTTTTCGACTCAGATCTCCAACATCTGCAGTCCTCACTTTCCCCATTAAGATGACCCTCGTCTAGCTTACCTCCCAATTTTACAACACATCTCTCCATAGTGCACATCACTCAGACCTCTATGAGGTTCCACCCTTAGCAACTGTTTCTATTATACCAATGTAAATTATACCTGACTGCTGTCATACATAAGCTACATCTTGTTTAAGACATGAGCCTCTTCTTATTAGCCAGTCTAGTTGTTTTATTCCAACAGTAGAGTCAGAGTCATAGAGATGTACAGCATAGAAACAGACCCTTCGGTCCAACCCATCCATGCCAACCAGATATCCCAATCCAATCTAGTCCCACCTGCCAGCGCCCAGCCCATATCCCTCCAAACCCTTCCTATTCATATAGACTAAATCAATCCTCTAAATACCAACCTAAAAGAAGGATGTGACTACAAATTCTGTGACTACTTAACCTAGCCTGTTGTTATAAGAAAGCTTATTTGATTTTTATCTTCTCACTTTTCAACACAAGTGTCCGTATTGTTTTGTGCTAGCGTATAATTCTTAAAGCAAGTTTCAGTCACATGTGGCCACGGTACTGCCAGTCTTCTGTACTACGACAGTTTGCGGATTTAAATGATAGGATTAACTGTCATGTATAAATATTTTCTTAGCTAATAGTTGATCAATTTTATGCTTTTTTCATTCAATGTAATTATTACAACATTGTTCCATTAATATCATATACATGGCACCCAGAACTCTTCAGACACCACTGAAGCTATCCTAATATTTCTCATTTATTCTTGTTCAATATTTGATAATGAATGACACTTCCTATAACATGTTGGAATGATCCCAAATAGAGAAAGTTGTATTTATTTTTTAATATATTTAGTCCTACTTCCTGCAATTCTCCGAACACAAAAATAGCAATCAGTCTTTAAAAATGAAGAATTCCAAAATTGAACTCATCAATGAAATGCTTTTGGAAGAAAATCTGGAAGAAAAATGTAATAAACTGATGTCTCCAGATACTGCTCCTTCACAAATATTTCTGAACAGATTTGCTGATTAAAATTATCTTAATTAAATAATTCTTAAGATTCTATTTTACATATCGTATTAATCTTACTTCATTGTAAGACACAATGTGTCTGACATATTTAAGAATTTTATACTTTAGAAGTACCAATGGCATACACTCAATAGGTATATGAAAGAGTATTAAAGCAGATTGATTGAACAAAGTTATATATTAGCCACAACATAATTAGTTTTAATTGATCTAATTAGCAGAACAAGCTGATGGGCTGAATGGCCTTCTCTACTCCTGACCTTGTTACACGGCATGAGACATATGACATGACTCAGAGGACAAAGCATCAGATCTGTGACAGGTAAGGAACTCATCATTGGCCCTTTGTCTTCACAGAAGGAAAGAGTCAAGAATACGATTGAAAGGACACCAACTTGTGGGGCAATGCCAAATTTGGCAGTCCACACCAAGATAGATGAGAGCATTCTGGATCAGGAGACTGAAGGTAAGAAGATCAGTTTGACAAGAAAAGTTAGTGTGAGGTGGGAGGAATGGTGGTTATTAGTGAGCATCTGAGGCAAACTTTATTGGACAAAGGTAATGATGAGAGACTGACTCTGAGATAGAGGAAGAGATAATTATGCATGTGACATTGTCTTGGAAACATATATCTCTGTGGAGGACATCTTTCCTGCTGAAACAGACCATTTTTTCTTTGTAATATCACAAGTCATTGAATGTTAGTCATCCATTCTCAGTGGTTGGCGTCCATGGAGTTAAATACACCACATCGTCAATCTGTGTCAGCAGATGTTTATTCCCAATCCATTTGTAGATTTGTGCTGTCACATGTAAACCTTTCACTTCAACATGTGGATTGATTTTGTTTCTTATTTGCCCCCCATGATTACATTATCAGTGAAACCAACATGTTCACTTCCTCAGTTCAGCTATTTAAGGTTTACTTCTGCTTAATCTCAGTCACAGTTACTGAGGATTCTTCCTGAGAGGCTAAAGAACTTGTCTCTTCTGAGTCACCTAAGTAACTGACATCAGACTTTTTAAAAATTATTCATGGGATGTGGCCAACGTTGGCTAGACCAACATTTATTGCCCATCCCTAATTGACTCTTAACTGCCCTCTGGGCAATCACCTTGCTGTGGATCCAGAGGCATATGTAGTCCAGACCAGATAAGGGTGGCATTTTCCTTCCCAAAAGGACATAAGTGAACCATATGGATTTTTCCACTAGTTGACAATGGATTCATAGTCATCATCAGATTCTTAATGCAAAACATTTTTTCTCTTGAATTCATATTCCACCATCTGCCATGGACCCAACCTCAGTTCCTGGAACATTCCCTGGGTCCTTCGATTAACAGTCCACCAATAATACCACTAGGCATCACTTCCCTGACTTGAGAATGTCATCGCTGTTGTTTACCAAGCTGTTTTGTACTGATGAGTTACATGGTTATAGTTCTGTTAATTGGCTGAAAAGGGTATGCTGTTCATTGACTATCTTTTTGCTCATTTCGCCTCACAAATCTTGCTGGTTTATGCAGTCTGAGCACTCTGAAGTGTTGGTAACAGTGGAAAAAATTTGTTCATACCCAGTATAGTCAGAGGTTTCTATCTCAGTGACAGTACTAAAAAACGTTAGGCCAACATAACTAACCTCAATGGATTCTGGATTTTTTTGTAAAAGTTCTGTCATGAGTATAGGGAACACTATGAAATCTTTTAATGGCTGTCCATTGACCGGTTGTTCCTTACCAGCTGTTCCTTAACTTTAGCTCCTTCCGCCATCATTTGAAGAAGATTGAGGTCAAGACATACTGCCCTACTCAAAAGTGGGAATGTTTGGTTGGAAAGTACATATAGGTCTTCCAACCTTTGGCATCCCTATGTTGGAAAGTTGCCTGCATCCTACTTTTAATCAAATGTGATATGTCTCCTGGGCTCCTGCAGTTCCACTGCTGTCATCTGCAAGACAGTGTTTTCTTAATGATGGCCTACTATCTGATAATATAGTGACACTCTCGCTGGTGTCTACATTTAAATTCTTGAGATAACAATTGACATAAGTAGTCAGAAGTTGAAGTCTAGATTACCTGTTACCTTTAGAGCTGTAAATTATTCTACCTCTTTCACATCTTTGTGTAGAGAGATATTTGAATTCCGACTTTTTTGAAACTGTGTCCCTCATCTGCATGTTTTCTGAATGCAACTTATTCTGTAACACTCAAAGCCTTCACTCTGAATAGATAAACACTGTCTGTGATTGTGTGGATTCTTTGCTGCACAGTGCTGACAGGGATATTTATGGGGATTATCTTATTGCTGTATTGGTTTCTCACATGTCTTCTTTGTGGTTTTGTATCTTAAGAATTGAATGGAATCTGCCGATCTCCTGTACTAATATTAATCTTCTGTTAATCACTTTGTTCCAGATTTACATTTCACTTACCATCTGATTGGCTTTTTCTAGAGCCAAGTGTTCTTTTAATAATTCTGGCAAAGGCTTTTCAGCACTTCCTACAACAATTCTGTCACTTATAGGTTTTAGTTTGAAGTTACTTTAGTCACATTTCTTTACTAATGTTGAAAGATTATGAAGTAAATCATCAATGGATTTCCCTATATGCTGAACTCTTGCATAAAATCTTGATACAATTTGTTAATAATTTAATTTTTCTGAGATTAAACTAATTGTCAAAGATTTTCAGTACCTTCTCAAAAGCATCTTTACTTCTTTCACTCCTTGGTAAGCTATAGCATTATCAGCTATGCTCCAAATTGGGTAGGTAATTGTATTTCCTTGTTCAGCTTCTGATTTAGTATCAAAATTGGGAGCTTTTCTGTTTCTCAAAATTATGTTCTCCAAGTTGCCTAATACTATGTTTTATTTATGAGGAAGAAGGTGGTGTATTTGTATTGACGTTGGATTAGTAATCCAGGCTAATACTTGAGGAATGCAGGTTTAATTCATACGACGGCAGACAATAAAATTTGTCTTAAGTAAAATCTGGTATGAAAAACTAGCCTGTCGCTCTTATCGGATCTGGCTTACATGTGACTCCTGACCTCGAGCAATATGTTTGATTCTTAACTGCCCTCTGACATCGCCCTTGAAAGCCAGTCAGTTCCAGTGCCAAAGAGGGATGGAAAATAAATGTTTGTCCAGTCAGCCATGCCTGCTTCCCATTAATGAATGAAATAATGGTCAATCTTTAAAGTCAAGTCTTCCTGGCAGTATTAATTTTAATGCTATGTCTTCAAAATGTGATTAAATAGTTTCATTTAGAAAAAAGGATTAATTCATAGCAATAGGGGTTCTGCCATTCTTGGCTGCCACGGTGGGGAGATGGATTCCCAAATTTTGCAGTTAAAATAAACAATTCTTGTCTTCTCACAGCTAAAATCAACAATTTCCACTTTTTCCAATTAAAATGGAGTTTCCAGCCGTTTGCAGGTAAAATAGTAGATTAGATTAGATTAGATTAGATTAGATTACTTACAGTGTGGAAACAGGCCCTACGGCCCAACAAGTCTACACCGATCCGCCGAAGCGCAACCCACCCATACCCCTACATTTACCCCTTATCTAACACTACGGGAAATTTAGCATGGCCAATTCACCAGATGGTGGCACAGTAGCACAGTGGTTAGCACTGCTGCCTCACAGTGCCAGAGACCCGGGTTCAATTCCCACCTCAGGCGACTGACTGTGTGGAGTTTGCACATCCTCCCCGTGTGCTCCGGTTTCCTCCCACAGTCCAAAGATGTGCAAGTCAGGTGAATTGGCCATGCTAAATTACCTGTAGTGTTAGGTGAAGGGGTATGGGTGAGTTGCGGGTCGGTGTGGACTTGTTGGGCCTGTTTCCATACTATAAGTAATCTAATCATAGTAAATTCCAGTCTTTTTCATGGCTTTGCTATATGAATCCATTGTTTCCAGTTTTAATAAACAATTCTGTCTTCATCATCATTTTAATGAATGATTCCCTCTAATCATTGTTTAAATAAATTATTTCCACTTTTATTGTAGCTTTTACATCAGGCTTTACTGAGGTTAATAAAGACTCGCAAGATGTCTGACACCATTAGGTCAGGACTGTTTCGGCTTCTAACCTGACAAAAGTTGTCATTTAAGTTACTGGCTTTGTGATGTCTCGAGGTCAGCTAGCTTGGATTACTATCCTTTTTGTTGCCTTTTATCTATGTTTCTATTGCCATGTCTAATGGTACCCACTCACTATGGAGCTGGAAGGTATTTTTTTTTTAATTTCACACTTTTCCATACTATTAAAAGTTTCCTTCATCCCACCAGAGACCTGACAGAGGCTCTGATGTCTGTTCAGTCATTGCTCAACTCTGAGTAAGGACCCCACCCACAGATCACCGTGCCCAGCCCAATTCATGAACAGGGTGCCAGTCTCAATGTGCTAAAGTATCCCTGCAGCAGCCTTTAAACACTTATTGCTGATGCATTTTGAAATAAAGCATTGATATGCAGAAGAATACTGTTAGTGGACCAGAGATGTGCCATGACATTGGCATCTGACATATACCAGCCTCTCCCCAATGTCCAAAGGAGAAAGTGAGGACTGCAGATGCTGGAGATCAGAGTCGAGAGTGTGGTGCTGGAAAAGCACAGCAGGTCAGGCAGCATCCGAGGAGCAGGAGAATCAACGTTTCGGAAATAAACCCTTCATGAGGAATTCCTGATGAAGAGCTGATGCCTGAAATGTTGATTCTCCTGCGCCTGGGATGCTGCCTGACTGGCTGTGCTTTTTCAGCACCACACTCTCGACACCAATGTCCGTAGATATAGTCGAATGCAGCCGCTGCCCTGAACCATGTACAACCTGAACATTGGTGTCAAGCGACCCATGGTGGCAGTCCGCAGGAGCAAGTGGTGAGCTGGAGCCAGCAGATACCTGCTTTAACTGACATGACAGGAATTCCTGGCAGCTAGTGTGTGTGTCGGAGGGTAGAAGAGTGGGAATCTGAGATTCAGTAATAATGAAATGTGTAATGAGCAATAATTCTGTTAAGAAGCCACTGTCAAAAATCTCATCTTGATTGCCAGAACTCTGTTCCAAATGTGACTTGTTGTTCCCAGTGTCGAGAAAGGCCTTACTCAACTTCTCACCGCAATTCGCCTATATCTTTCACCATAGCCCACATTGTCTGTCCCACATATCGCACATTGAATGGGCCTGCTGTTGACTCCTCTTCCTCCTTTTGTCCTCATCACTTGAAGAGTTTCTGTTGGAGTACACGATACCCAGACCCTTTTCTTTATAACTTCCTCCTATCAATGTGCCCTGTAAAGTGGCCTTTCTGATTGCCAGTCCTCTTTAAAATCACTCCCTTCCAGATGAGCCCTCAGAAACCTGCACAAAGTAATCTCAACGATTCCTTCAACCTTCAATCAGATTCAACTGCTGACTTGATGTTGCTATAATTCCTCTCCCCCCACATCCCCAAAGCCCCTAACAAGGAACTTATGCTACCAGCAAAAAACCATAAGAGCAGCAAATACTTGTGGTTAATTGACTCATTAATCATCTCATCCGCTCTTTGATTGATCTACATCAGACTATGCATGGTTTCTGACTTTGTACATTGCTCGCATTCTGCATTATTGCAGATGATGTCAGAGACCAGACCCAGTGTAACAATAAAAAAAGAACTGCAGATGCAGGAAATCAGAAACAAACACAGAAATTGCTGGGAAAACTCAACAAGTCTGGCTACATCTGTGGAGAGAAAGGAAAAACTAATGGGTCCAGTGCTCCTTCTTCAGAACCAGCTCCGGAGAAAGGTCACTGAATCCGAATGTTAACTGTACAATCTCCCCACAGAAGCTCCCAGATCTGCTGAGGTTTTCCAGCAATTTCTAATTTTATATTATTGTAACAATCCCAGATTTTATAGAGGAGCAGGAAAGACACCGTCTGTATGGCAAGTGTAAATTCTGACCCTCTTAATTTGAGTTAAATGAATTCACATTAAAATGAAGATATTGTAATTTAGTTTCAGCAACATTCTTTAAACTAATTTATTTATTCCACATGCTGTTTGTTAGTCATCCTTATAATATTGAAAAAACAATTATACATGCCTAGGTAACTGCTATTCTACTATTTTCTTCAACTTTCAGTTCCTTTTTTTTTGGATCTCATCCCACCCTTTCTTATCCATCATTTAATGTAATGATTCAGTCAGGCCATCAGTTTAATGGCACTGGGAATACCTGTTCTGCTTGTGAGCTAGTAGTAATCTCTTAGCTGTTGTAGGAGAATGACCTTTGCTCAGAGAGACATAATAGGATCCCTTGGCTCTAATCCACCCTTTTTGGCTTTTCCTCAATTGAATATATTCAGCAACAGACTTTCACAAAAACATATTTGAACACCTCTGAGATATCGAAGATAACAGTATCAATGCCGTCTGTACTCATATGCAACTACAGAGTTATCAATGACTACCAACTTGTAAGAAGGGTTTTCTGAAAACCACTTTCTTTTTCTCTAAGCAAGTTATTGATAAATTATTGATAAAATTGTTGTCATGATGCTGTCCTCTATCAAAGTTGAAATATGTGGTGCTGGAAAAGCACAGCCGGTCAGGCAGCATCTGAGAACAGAAGAATCGACATTTTGGACATAAGCTCTTCCTGAGAAAGGGGGTTGGGGGGAGGGGGGTGGGGGGGGTGGGGGGGGGGGCGGAGGTGGAGTTGCAGTGCTGTTGTGTTTCTGTAATATGTTTTACTGATACACTTTCCAGGGCTCATTACAGTATAGGAGTGTCATGATAACGGATCAGGACATTAGGACTGACCATTGTACACCATTAGAAGGACCATGAAGGTTGAGATTCACAAAACTTATTACCCACTTCAGCCAATGTACATTTTAATAAATATGTTTTGGTAAACACTTATCAAATTCTTAAAATTTACAGCATCCTTCATTTCTGCTGTGCTCCAGAATAGGCTACTCTGCAATTTGAAGTTGTCAAATACTCCATGCAGTGTGGTGGCTCTTGTACTGTTACGGGAGTGACACTGCAGTATATAGACCATGCTTGATATGTGTTTCAGCACTGAAAAGTTAAAGATAAATTAGTAACCTGAAGTTTCGTTCAATTACGTATCGAGATAAGTAAATATTTTACCAGAAAGTTCTAAGTTCGAACTGGGGACTGTGCATTATCTGTGAAGGTTTGGACTTACAAGGCTAAACTTTTCCTTTCTAAAGGTTTCTTATGTTTCACGGAGGGGGCCACAGGGCATTTTTTCTAATTACAGACTTGGAAAAACAATTATTTTCAATTGTTGTGGTAATTGGTATTTTCTACTCAGAAGTGCTTTGAAATCCCAACAATATACACTTAAGGTTCAACTCTGGATTACCTTACTTCTTCAAGATGGGCAATAAATTCTGCTGCAGTAATTGGTTCCTACACATTCAGGTCTGAGATGTCGCTGTAAAGATGCTGCATTTGACAGATGTGCTTTACCCTCTATATCAGTAGAAAAGAAAGGACATTTCTGTTTTCCTATAGTTCTCCACAATAATGTCTTGGGCAAGTTTATTTTAAACAATGAAGCAATTTCAAAAATTCTTTTGCATCCTGTTCTCAACTCATTTTTATCGATTTAATGTAGCATTTTGCATTCAATGAAGAAGCAAGCACAGCCAATGAATCTTAAATGAAATTTAGAAATTTACTGTAATCAGTTTTTGCTGAAGATGTGTCTAGGTGAATTCTCTGCATTATTATGAATCATACTTAACTATGTCAGAATAATTTAACAAGCTTCATATATCTGGGTATACCAAGTTGATAAATACTTACTGGAAACATTTTGTTAAATATATGTCAATATTTAAATTGTTTCCAATTTCAAAAAGAAATACTTGGAAAGTGTAAATACTAAAATGTAATAATAAATGCTGAAGTTGTTTTTGCCATGGGTGGCACAGTGGCTCAGTGGTTAGCACTGCTGCCTCAGAGCGCCAAGGACCTGGGTTCAATTCCAGCCTCGGGCGACTGTCTGTGTGGAGTTTGTACTTTCTCCCTATGCCCAAGTGGGTTTCCTCCATTAAAAAAAAGAGATGGGCAGGTCAGGTGAATTGCCCATAGTGTTATGTACATTAGCCAGGGGTAAATGTAGGGAAATGAGTCTCGGTGGGTTACACTTCAGAGGGTCGATGGGGACTTGTTGGCCTGAAGGGCCTGTTTCCATGCTGTAGGGAATCTAATCTATTCTAACAGTGTTGTTTGATTAGTTCAGATGGTTAGAATGTGGTGCTAATAATGCCAAGGTTGTGGGTTCAATCCCCATGCTGACCAGCTGGAGCATTGGGATTCTCACTTGCAGGGTCTGTGTTTGGAGTTTGGCACAGGAGCTCAGTTGTTAGCACTGCTGCCTTGCAGCGCTAGGGATTCAGGGCAATTGCCTGTGTGGAGTCTGCACATTCTCCCTTCGCTGGGTGCTCCAGTTTCCACTCACAATCAAAGGTGTGCAGGTTAGGTGAATTGGCCATGTTAAATTGCCCACAGCGTTCAGGGATGTGTAGGTTAGATGCATTAGTCAGGGACAAATGTAGGATAGGGGCAATTAGTCTGGGTGGATTACATTTTGCAGGGTCGGTGTGGACCTGTTGGGCCGAAGGGCCTGTTTCCACACTATAGGGATTCTATATATGTAAAAGTTGCAATTGTTGCTTTCCCTCCCTCCTTCATCAAACAAAGCATTGCAGTTCCTTTTTGTAGCTATCTCCAGGAATGTTCTTATATCAATAGTATGATCAAAAACTGGGTATTATCAAGTATTATAAAAACAAATGTTCTTTAAATAAACATGAATTGAATGGTATACACAATTTTAATAATGCACTGAAATCTCCAGTAATGCTTCTATTGTACAGAAGATAGACAAAATGATCACAGTATCTGTGACAGAAAATTGAAAAGCAAACTGCAAAAGCTGTGGACTTAAAGAAAAGGGAATATAATGATGTAAATAAAGTTCATATGCAGCAGTCAATGGTCAAACTAGTCACTGGTGAAAAATACTTCATCGACTCTTGTGGCAAAGTGATAGTGTCTGTACATCTGAGTTCAAGTGCTGGGTTCGAAAGGTCCAGAGTGATACAGCACAAAAGAGGCCCTTCAGCCCATTGAGTCTATGCCAACCTATGTAAACTTATCCCACTTCCAGCACTTGGCCCATGGCTCACCCATGTACTTTATAACATGTGAAAAGTTTCCAGCCTCCACTAACCACCCAAGCAGTGCCTGCCAGATTCCCTCTAGTCCCTGGTTGAAGTTTATTTACCGCAAATCCCCATGAAAACTCCTGCCCTTCATCTTAAAACTATGCCCCTTGTTATTGGCCTTTCAACTGAGGGGATGCGTGGCTTTTTATCCACCCTGTCCATGCACCTTTTCACCTTATATACCTCAATCAGGTCTTCACTCAGCCTTCTCTGTCCTGAAAAAATTAACCTGATATCCAGCCTGTCATCATTGCTAAACTGTTCCATTTCAGGCAATATCCTGGTGAATCTTCTTTGCACCCCCTTCCCATGCAATCACATCTTTCCTGTAGTGTGGCGACCTGAACTGCACACATTACTCCAGCTGCATACATTACAAGTTTTGCACAGCTCCAATATAATCTTGTTACCTATTCACTGATGGGATTTGGGAATTGCTGGTTGGACAACATTTATTGTTTGTCCCTAATTGTGCTTGAGAATGTGGAATGAGCTGCCTTATGAACCACTGCAATCTATGTGCTGCAGACAGATCTATAGTGTCCTGAGGGAGGGAATTCCCAGTCACAGCAATACACTTCCAAGTCAGGATTATGTATGCGATGGTGTTGTCATGCATCTGCAACCTTTTGTCCTTCTAGATGGAAGTAGTCATGGGTTTGGAAAGTGCTGTAGCTTTGGAAACACAAGTATGCCAGACCAGCTGAGGATGGCAGTTTCATTCCCTGAAGGGCATTAGTGAACCAAATGGATTTTCCCTGACAATCAGGGTCATCATTAGACTCTTAATTCCAGATATTTTTTCATTGAACTCAGATTAAACAACTGCCATGGCAGAATTCAAACCTGGGTCCCCACAACATCCCCTGAGTCTCTGGACTAAAGGTCCCACAAGAATACCGTGAGACCATCGCCTCCCCTCATTTCTCGGCACAGGCAGCTAATTCAGTTAGTAGCACACACACAATGGGCTGAATGATCTCTTTCTGTGGTTCTATCAAAATGAGGCCCACATTATTTGACTGACCTCCTCACCAAATCATCAGGAAACTCTTTTCCAGAGTAATTAATAGCCTATACCCATGAAACATTGAGGCAGGTTTCTGGCCCAAAAAGCAAGTTTGGCTACTGAGCCCTCAACTCTATGGTGAAAATTCAGCCCCTTGTGTTTATTATTCTGTAAAATGTATAACTAGTGAATACTGGGTCTTAATCCTAATAGGTAATAAACTGCTGCTCTTCATAATTTGGCTCATACCTTGCACTTGACATTTTTCTGAATAGACTTTACACACAAAAGGTTTACATCATAAGCAAACCACTGCTAGGTAGCAGCTTACAGCTTATCGTAAAAACGTATTTATTCTTCATACCTGATGCCTGAAAGGGAGCAGTAACACCAACAAAGAACAGTAAGTGTAAATTAGCTTTGTTGTGTAAACAATAAACTCCATTAGGAACTGTTTAATTTTGCTGAATTTTTGTGCCAAAACCTCATTTTATCCATATTGAATTATTGTCCAAGTGACATAAAATTAACTGTGCACTGCATGTTTAATTATTTCAGAAAACGTGCATTATCAATGGGTGGGGGCAATGGATACTTGAGAACAAAGAGTAAAGCTGCAGTATTTTTTTTCAAGCCTTTTTGATTCACTTACGGGAATGACCTATATATCTTTCTTCGGGAATGTAAAGTGCATTAAACATAATCCCATGGGTATTCTCTCTTGACACAACATATGCCAGCCAATTAAGTGTTGTATTAGGTGTTGTACAATATTTATCCTCAGTGTTGGGAAATACTGAGAAGAGAATATGGTTATGTGCTCCCCTGTGACATGAATGAAATGGGCATTGCTTTCGAGTTTGAATGTTCAGAAGAAATCAAAAGGAGATCACAGGGAGTAAAAATAAAAATAATGCCACATTAGCTGAGTTATTAATTAACTACTTCTGCTGAGGCAGGGAAGACCAGCCAAGCTCACTGTGCACAGAGAGATTCATGTACATACTTCCTTGAAAGTGGCATTACAGGTCAGGTGGTGAGGTTGGTGTTTGATACACTTGTCCCCACTGATCAAAGCACTGAGTATAGGAGTTGGGAGGTCATGTGTGGTTGTACAGGACATTGGTGAGGCCACTTTTGGAGAATGGCATATCCTTCACTATAGGAAGGATATTATTAAATTGGAAAGATTTACAAGGATGTCACCGGAACGAGAGAGTTTGAGTCATAAGGATAGGCTGGGATTCTTTTCCCTGGAGCATAAGAAGTTGAGGGGTGACCTTATAGCAGTTTATAAAATCGCGAGGGAGATAGATAAGGTGAATAACAAAGGTCTTTTTCATAGGATAGCAGATTTCAAAACTAAAGGGTGTAGTTTTAAGGTGAGAAGAAAAAGATTTACATAAAAGGGACCTGAGTGACAACTTTTTCACACAGAGGGTAGTGATGTATGGAATGAACTGCCAGAGAAAGGGATAGATACAGGTACAGTTCCAACATTTAAAAGATATTTGGTCAGATACATGAATGGAGAAAATTAGAGGGATATGGACCAAATACAGGCAAATGGGACTAATTTAGTTTAGGAAATCTGGTCAGCACGGACGAGTTGGACCGAAGGGTCTGTTTCCACGCTATAGGACTCTATAACTATAGCTCAATGTGCTTTTCTATGTTTGCCCATGTACCGTGCACCACAAAGTATCAGGTTCTTATTGAGTCAGATATTTGAAGTTTATGAACAGCAAAGAATATACCTTAACATGACATTTCAAACTTACTATACAGTCTGATATGCAGATATTTTCCAATCAACCTATGCAAATATGTTATTAAACGTCTCTGGAGCAGGTGTGATGATAGGGAGTGACACTATAAGGAACATGAAGAACTTTGCCCTCACAAGGGGCACCGAAGCTGTAGTGATGTAGTATGCTAGACAATCTGAGCCACCTGCTCCCTTAGATTACAATAATATTACAGAGTGATTTGACTGGCTGACATTGTTTGTCTGACTGACTGCTGACTGAATGGCAGACAGTAAAATGGAAACCTCCAGGGCATCACATGCTATAATGAGATCTGGCTGGCCGAACTGTATCATGCCTTTTATGTGCAATATGTACAATTGATAACCTATCATGCACTGGTGTGATTGGTCAATCTTTAGGATCCCTTAATTTTTCTCTATTTAACAACATTCTTTAAATTAAAACCTAATGGATCCAATAAATGTTTAAATTTATGCCTTTTCATGACCAATTCGATGTCCAGCAGAAATATTTTTCCCAATTGACCTTGTACACGTCCTTAAAAATTTTGAACATTTCTACGACATCTTTTAATGTTATTTACTCTGATTTGAATAGTCCAGTTTCTCTTCGTACCTAAAACCTCTTACTTCTAACATAAGCTTTGAAAATCTTTTTTTTAAATCCTTTCTCTGTCCATGGCATGTTTGCTGATGAGGTTGTCTAAAAGTGGATACAATATTCAAACTGTTTCTTGTTATGCTATCTGTAAATATGGATACCTTGTTTCCCTACCCAAGTGAGGGTAATTTATTCATATTTATTCTTAGAATAAGTGGGGTTTTTTTTTCGCTATTTAACACGTACTGTATAATGAAGGAAACACCACAGTTTCTGCCATCCATTGACCCTGTGAAAATATTTATTTACTGCTGTCCTCTTTTTAAGGCATTTTGGGAACTTCCAAGCTCTGTTGCAATACTTGTGTGAATATTTGTAATTGTTCTTACAATGAAGTACGTTGAAATACATTTGTTTGTTGTTTAGGCTGCTAGTTTCTCTGGATCACTGGAGCTCAATATTTATCCCACAATCTCAGAGCATCAGTGTGATTGTGGTGAAGCTCATGATAAAAACTGAACACAGATGCTGTAAATCAGAAACAAAAACAGAGGTTGCTGCAAAAGTTCAGCACGTCTGGCAGCATCTGTGGAGAGAAATTAGAGATAATGTTTCAGGTCCAGTGACCCTTCCTCAGAACTGACAGTAGCTAGGAAAATGTCAGTTTATATGCAGAAGATAAGATTGGGGAAGGGAGTAAGGAGTAATGATAGGTGGGAATATAGGACCCAAAAACAGAGAAAACAGTTGGCAAGACAAAGGAGAGGATAACGATCTGGCTAGGAGAGTGATTAGCTGTTAATGGAGACTGTTAGTGGCTAACAATAGGTAGTGTGTAATGACAGACTATGTGACACTAAGGCCACATGTGTGGGGTAGGGGCTCGGACATAGAAGAATTCAAACCCTAAAATCATTGAACATGATATTGAGTCCGGAGGACTTAAGGGTTCCCAAGTAGAAAAAGAGGAGCTGTTCTTCCAGCTTGCGCTAAACTTCGCTGGAACACTGTAGCAAGCTTTAGATGGAGATATTGGTCACGGAACAGGGTGGTGTGTTAAAGTGGCAGGTAAATTGGAAGCTCAGGGTCTTTTTTTTCCATGTAGAACATAGGTATTCTGTGAAGTGGTCACCCAATTTACTCTTCATTTCCCCAGTGTAGCGGAGACTACATTGTGAGCAGTGAATGCAGTGGACGAGATTGTGAGAAGTACAGAGAAAGTGTTGTATCACCTGGAAGGTATGTTTGGGCTCTTGGATATTGAGGAGAGAGGAGTTAAATGGGCAAGTGATAAACCTTCGATGGTTGCAGGGTAAGTTACCATGGGGTTGTGAGGTTGTGTTGCAAGTGAAGGAAGAGTGGACCAGGGTGTCCTGCAGGGAATGGTCCCCACGGAAGGCAGATAAGGGAGAGGAGGGGAACATGTGTCTGGTGGTGGCAGCTCGCTGGAGGTAGTGAAAATGGTGGAAGAATCAGAAGAATATAAAAGGGGAAAATTGAACTTTGGCTGGAATGCAAAACAAGCAGAATCACATTTGTCACCCATTCTAATGGCATGTCTTCTACTGAAGTTAATGTGGTGGATATTGGTTGGAGTATGAATCCAGTTCAAATTCCAACTGCTCCAGGGATGTGCAATAACATCACTGACCTGGTTGATGAGAAAATATATCAAAGAGTTGTTGTAATGCCACTTCTTTTGCAACAGCACCCAAGTTCATTTTATCAGACTGACATTTAAGACGATAGGCAGCACGACATCCTTTGATATAAACAAGAACCATTTACGAATATAATACAATTGAATTGATTAACTAATTACTATTAGCATACAACTTCGAGTTGGAATTAGTATTTTATGTGTGGTTAAGTTGAATTGTGTCCCTTTTGAAATACAACTCAGCTTGATCTAGTTAATAAAACCCTAGTGACAAAAACAAAGGCATTTGATTATTATGGTTGACAGATTGACAGGGCATGATTTTATTAGCAGATGCCGTTGTAATTCATTGACATTTCCACTGCCCTGTTTGAATACACTCTGATGTACTCTGAGTACATGTACAGGGTCACATGGTAGATACATTACCATCAATGCACTCCTGTAAAAAAAAGACTGTCAAATTTATCTTGGTTATGCAGGATCATGCATTCAACGTAAAGCTCATTTCCCATGAAGTAGTATTTTAAAAAGTCCAAATCCAGCAGACTTTCATTGTTTTTTTCTATTGTTTAAACTGTTGCATTTTTTATTTCATGGGACATCAGCATCACTCACAAGGACAGTATTTATTGCCCTTGAACTGAGTGGCTTGCTAGTCCACTTCAATATCAACCTCATCTCCTATAGCTCTGGAGTCATGTGGAGGCCAGGCTTAGTAAGGACAGATTTCTTTATCTGAAGGAGATTTTATGTCAATTGATGATAGTTTCATGGTCACCATTACAGAGAGGATCTTAATATTCCAGACTCATTCACCAATCTTAAATTCCAACAGCAGCTATGATGAGGTTTGAACCTGTGTGTCCAGAGCACTAACCAAAGGAATTGCCCAGGGATTTAAATTTTCCTCTGCTATGCTTGGAATCCTTTAAATGTTTCCATTTTATTTGACTACTTCAGAGGACTCCAATAAAATTAAGTAAAATGTTTACACAGAAAATGTTAGACTGTTAAATAGACAGTCTAACTCCTAAATAAATATTCAACTGAGCCTGCACTTACTTCATACATCCCTGATTAGACTTCCCCAGACCCCTTACAATCCGCAGACGCTGAACTGACATCCTCCCAGGATCCAAAACCCAATTCCCAGCTCCTCATAGAGCATAAAACAATTTGCCCTTCACAGAGTTAGACCTGAACCAACCACACCGCCCACCAGACTCAATTTCTCCCACACATCCCAATCTACCTTAAACACGGAGACCTTGACACCTAGCACGCTGGTACCCTATGACACGGTACTCTACCCCCTTGCCACTTCATATCATCCCTACCTAGCACCCTACCCCTATCCAGCTATCACCTAACTCACGTAGTACTCTGGCAACATATTCAGCTGTTACACTATTGACCTGTCACCCTACACTCTATTCGTTTGGCATCCTACCCCAGGCACCCTACACTCTCCCTACAGACCTTTGGTAGTGCCCCTTCCCCTACCCAATTGGCACTCTTCCCTCCCAGCACCTTAACATGATATTTACCTTACTTACTTACTATTTGACATCTGAACCTGAGCACAATATCTTCTCAAAAATAGACTTCTCCTTTGTTTGTAAAAAAGAGAGCCGGAGTGGCGATCAGTGTGAGATTGCCACCCCCATAACATCCAGCTCAATACTTTTTGTTTGCCGTTCCAAATTACTTGTGACAAAAAAACAGTTACCTTTGCAGACCTGAAACCTTACATCTATTATACCTAGAACATAGAACAACACAGCACAGAACAGGCCCTTCGGCCCACGATGTTGTGCCGAACATTTGTCCTAGCTTAAGCACCTATCCATGTACCTATCCAATTGCCGCTTAAAGGTCACCAATGATTCTGACTCTGCCACTCCCCACAGGCAGCGCATTCCATACCCCCACCACTCTCTGGGTAAAGAACCTACCTCTGACATCCTCACTATACCTTCCACCCTTCACCTTAAATTTATGCCCCCTTGTAACACACTGTTGTACCCGGGGAAAAAGTCTCTGACTGTCTACTCTATCTATTCCCCTGATCATCTTATAAACCACTATCAAGTTACCCCTCTTCCTTCGCCGTTCCAATGAGAAAAGGCCTAGCACTCTCAACCTATCCTCGTACGACCTATTCTCCATTCCAGGCAACATCCTGGTAAATCTCCTCTGTGCCCTCTCCAAAGCTTCCACATCTTTCCTAAAATGAGGCGACTAGAACTGCACACAGTACTCCAAATGTGGCCTTACCAAGGTCTTGTACAGCTGCAACATCACTTCACGACTCTTGAATTCAATCCCTCTGCTAACGAACGCTAATACACCATAGGCCTTCTTACAAGCTCTATCCACCTGAGTGGCAACTTTCAAAGAGCTATGAACATAGACCCCAAGATCCCTCTGCTCCTCCACCTTACTAAGAACCCTACCATTAACCCTGTATTCCGAATTCTTATTTGTCCTTCCAAAATGGACAACCTCTCACTTGACAGGGTTGAATTCCATCTGCCACTCCTCAGCCCAGCTCTGCATCATATCTAAGTCCCTTTTCAGCTAACAACAGCCCTCCTTACTATCCACAACTCCACCAATCTTCGTATCGTCTGCAAATTTACTAACCTACCCTTCGACTCCCTCTTCCAAGTCATTAATAAACATTACAAACAGCAGAGGACCCAGAACTGATTCTTGTGGAACTCCACTTGTAACTGGGCTCCAGGCTGAATATTTACCATCTACCACCACTCTCTGACTTCTACCGGTTAGCCAGTTCTCTATCCAACTGGCCGAATTATCCCATGCCTCCTGACTTTCCGCATAAGCCTACCATGGGGAACCTTATCAAATGCCTTACTAAAGTCCATTTACACTACATTCACTGCTCTACCCTCATCCAAATGCTTGGTCACCTCCGCAAAGAATTCAACAAGACTTGAGGCAAGACCTACCCCTCACAAATCCGTGCTGGCTGTCCCTAATCAAGCAGTGTCTTTCCAGATACTCATAAATCCTATCCCTCAGTACCCTTTCCATTACTTTGCCTACCATCGAAGTAAGACTAACTGGCCTGTAATTCCCGGGGTTATCCCTATTCCCTTTTTGAACAGGGGCACAACATTCGCCACTCTCCAGTCCCCTGGTACTACCCCCGTTGACAGTGAAGACGAAAAGATCATTGCCAACGGCTCTGCAATTTCCTCTCTTACTTCCCACCTCATCCTAGGATATATCCCGTCATGCCCGGGGGATTTGTCCATCCTTAAGTTTTTCAAATGCCCAACACATCTTCTTTCCTAAGAAGTATCTCCTCTAGCTTACCAGTCCGTTTCATACTCTCCTCTTCAACAATACGGTCCCTCCCATTTGTAAATACTGAAGAAAAGTACTCATTCAAGACCTCTCCTATCTCTTCCGACTCAATACGCAGTCTCCCACTACTGTCCTTGATCGGACCTACCCTCGTTCTCGTCATTCTCATGTTTCTCACATACGCATAAAAGGCCTTGGGGTTATCCTTGATCCTACCCACCACCTATACCTCTACTTCAGAATCTAAATTCCAAATCGTCATAATATATTATATCCCTTTATCACATATCAAACTTATGAGATATTGAAACTAAATCTTCACACTTGAACTTTGCAGTTGTTTCTTTAGTTACACTGAAATCAGGTGACTCCAGGACTTGCTGCATCTAAATGATTTGATTGAAACTCCTTTCTGAAGTGCCTTAGAATATTTTAGTTCATTAAAACCATTATATAAATGCAGAATTACAGAAAGTGAAGATTGTACCTTTGACTAACTTGAAGCATATGGTTCATCATGACGCTTTGATAATATAGCACTGTTCACTGTGCATAACTGTTCTATTTTGCATATTTCATCCTTGCTATATATCACGAACTCCAGGAGGCCCCATGGCACATTGGGAAAATGTCCCTACCCTTGAGCAAGAAACTATGGGGTTTGAGTCCTATTCTGGACTTTAACTCCTATTTCACTCATAACATGACCAAGCAATTGTTCAAGCTCTAACATTCAAGATGGCACCGACACCTGGCCACTCTATGCAAGCTCACTATAGGAGATCTTTGTCTCACATTTCTTACAAGAATTTTTCTCTATTAAACCTCAATTCTAAGTCTGTTCAATAGCGTATTCCTTGCCCTGTTCTAGCACCCTGTGAACTTGGTATGATACGATCTGCCTCTATGCAACAAAACAAAACCTGTCACTGTACCTAGGTACATGTGACAGTAATAAATCAAATCAAATCATATCATTTTGATTGTCATTCTATACTATTCTTCCAACAAGCCTGAAGCATTTGACAACCACAGGCAAAACAGTCTCTCCATATTAAAAGACTCCACTCACAAGTTCTTGTTATGGGTTGCACTCCATGGCAACTGTCCTGCTCCCCTTGAGGGACTGTTGGTGATGCTACCACAAGCCTTGATAGAGTTCTTTGGATAAAAACAAATTACTATGGATGCTGAAGATCTGAAATAAGAGCTAGAGAAACTCAGTAGTAGGAGTAACTCATTTTGGGCATGTGTATGTATTAACATTCTTATGAATGGTTGATTGTGCATATGGTGGGTAAATAAATATGTAGTTGTCAAGTTTTCTGATGATACAATGGCAAAAAAATAAGTTGTTAACTGGACATAAGGAACCTGCAAAGAAATATAGACAGGTTAAATGAATAGAGTGAAATATGGCTCTGCTCAAAAGTCCCATTGGATTGACACCTTTGGAACTGCTCACAAAGTTTATAATTCCATGGGAAATTCCCAGCTTCCAGGATCTTGTGTGAATGTTTCCAACTCTGAGTTTGGGTTGGAGACTATAGAGATATTTAACTTAGTTATCTGTTTACCTGGGAATGTTAGATACATTGAAAACATATTTAAGTCCCGTTAAGTATGCATCGGAGTCCTTACTCTCTACAGTCTTGCTCAACTCTTCCTGACCCTCCAGACATCTTTTCCTGACTATCCAACCTACCCCCGATCTTCCAAATTCACTCCAATCCTCTGACCCCTTTGATCCTCAGAGTATTGCCACCCTGAGATTCCACCGACCCTCTGACTCCCCCGGCACTCTGACCATTCTCTGAACCACCATCTTCTTCAGATCCTTTGACTTCTTTATTGACCGTTCTATTTTCCCCCAACTCTCCAAATTGCCATGGCACTCTGACTGCTTTCATAGAGTCATAAGGATGTACAGCACTGCAACAAACCCTTTGGTCCAAGTCATCCATGCCAACCAGATATCCTAACCTAATCAAGTCCCACTTGCCAGCACCCAGCCCATTTCCCTCTAAACCCTGCCTATTCATATACCCACCCAGATGGCTTTTAAATGGCATAATTGTACCAACCTCCACCACTATGTCTGGCAGCACATTCCATACACGTACCATCCTCTGCATGAAAAAGTTGTCCCTTAGGTCCCTTTTATATCTTTTCCTTCTCATCCTAAACCTATGCCCTCGAGTTCTGGACTCCCCCACCTAGTGGACCTTGTCTATTTATCTTATCCATGCCCCTCATGATTTTATAAACCGCTATAAGATCACCCCTCAGCCCCCAATGCTCCAGGGAAAACAGCCCCAGCTTATTCAGCCTCTCCCTATAGCTCAAATCCTCCAACACTGGCAACATCCTTGTAAATCTTTTCTGTACCTTTTCAAATTTCACAACATCCTTCCTTGTGTCCATGACCCAATGACTTTCCCGACAGAACCCAAGTTCACCATGCTGCCACCTCATCTTTCACTCTACCAATCAGCTATCGCACCACCATTGCCACTTGATACAATGTCCACCCTATCAGCTTAAAACCACTGTATCAAAATGTCATCCTTAACTATTGCTCTCACTCACACTCATTCACAACATAACAAAGCAATTTCAATACTTCAAAACTTTTGGTATGGTCATAAATGAAGATTTTTAAGCTAATGCCATAAAAATCAACAATGTTTCAAATAAAATACCTTTATATCACTTACCTTTCTGCATTTCTGAAGAGGCTGGGATTGGAATTCATGACCTGAAACACAGAGCCAAGGTAATGCTAATAGTGATAGGAACAGGAGCAGCAACCTAATGGTAGGTTTGGTCCATTTCACCATCTACCTTATCAAGTGCCTTCAGGATCCTTTGGTCTAAACCTTCTAGGAATGAGAGAGATAGGGGAGGCAATGGGGGAAAAGGCTACAAACCGATCAGTAAAGAACCATTTAGCTAATGGGAAAGGTAAAGTCACAAGATACGAAAATCATTTCTAGACAGCAGAATATTTAATTTGATGCAAAACAAAGATCATGGTTTACAGAGGTTTTGTTTTTTTCCCAAATAATTTATACACATACTTAACCTGTACATAGTTTTACACACAAAAAAAAAGCTAAAAACACAACGTCCACATTCTGGTGAGGTTAACTGGGAAACGTGAGCTGAGATTGAAATCTGAGGTACAGTAATAAGGGAAGTAACTACATGATAAAAATCTTCCAGGATTGTGCATCTACAATAGAAACCATTAGCTGTAACTTCACCAGCCTGTGGAAAGTCTTATATTTAGGGATAGCTGTTGTATGTGGAAATGCGTACCAGTTTTATTTTAAAAAAAACCTTTACAGCCTTATGCCAGTTTAAGTACACTGATGTCTAGAAAATCAAAGCTTTCCATGTGTTGTGACTTGCACTTTAATAGAAGAGGTAATAATTTTTGGGGATTTTGAAGAATTCTTTTAATTCTGCTTCTGCGTCAGACCAAATATGCCATGTATCAATGCAAATGCAGACGGTAACATTACTATGTCATTGTATCACCTAATAAACTTATTAATGTGAACGAGAAAAGAGCATCTGAAATCTAAAACATAGCCCTGGGGGGGGAACAAAAGTACTTTTGAGCACTTTTCCAGCCTCTGCAGTATTTTGCAGGAACATTACTTACTGTTTGTTGGGCATTTGTTAGTGTGGTTAGTTTTAAATTAAAATGAGAATCCACTTATTATTCAGTTACAAAGTGTATTTATTTCCATTATCAAAGCCACTTATGTGAATAGAAATAATATATTATTACTGGTGGGATTGAACTCAGGCCACTGTCTCAGAGGTAGGGACATTACACTGCAGCATAAGAGCCCTGCATTTGTGGTGCAGTACAACTCATGTAGAAAAATGCCTCCACTTGTTTTGAGTCTGATTGTAATCCACCACATTTTAAACTTGACTTCTTACCAATGTTGTAAAAGATGCTCATAGAAAACCAAATTTTTGGGCAGCACATTGTTAACTTTATTTTGCCAAAACTTGCATTCATTTCAGACTATCATTTAAAAGGAGGGAGACCCCAAAAAGGTGCAGTGCAGAAGGATCTTGGTGTTCTTGTGCATGAAACATGACACGTTGACATGCAGATACAGCAAATAATTAAGGTGACAAATAGCATTTTATCTTTTAATGCTCAGGGCTGATTCCTGGATGAAGGGATTAATTTATCAAGAATAGTGAAACAGGTTAGGTCTTTGTTCATTAGAGCTTCAAAATGATCTATTGAAACATACAAGATTCTGAGAGGGCTTGACAGGGCAGACAACGTATTTCCATTGGTGAGGAGGTTCTGAATCAAACAGCTGACTGACCGAATGGGATGCTCATTTAGAACTAAGAAGAGTTGGAGATGTCTGAAATTCCCTACTGGAAAGAGTTGTGGAGACTAACTCACTGAAGGTACTTATAGAAGGAGATAGATTTGTGAAATATCAAGTAGTTGACAGCTGTGCTGAGCTGGCATGAGAGAGGGACCGAAGACTTAGGCAGACCAGCCTTGATTTTATTGAATAGTTGCACATGCTTGAGGCCAAATGACCTACTCCTATTTCTTCTGTTCTTATGTGCCTATTTCGGGTGTATCCTGGTCATTTTCTTGTTTGGTTTCCAAAACTGTTATTGGTAATCTGACAGTTTTCCCCGTATGTCTGTTGCCAATACGTTTGTTTGATAATGTTTCATCTTACCTGAGGTTGTTTGGATTTGCAACTCCAAAAGCATAGCTTCACAGCTGATGCTGTGGCACATTTTGCTTAAGAATTTGCTTTACAGGTGTTTCTGTTTATCACAATATCCCACTTTATAAATAAAGAAATTTCACAGAACTGAAAGAAGACATTGAGTCATCGTGACTGTACCAATACTCTTCAAGAGTTATCTATGAGTCTGGTTATCCTGGTTTTGCTGCATAGCCTTTATTTGTCAATTCCTGTCTGAATGCTGTTGTAATATTTGCTTGAATCAAAAGTCTTTCCTGGAACATAACCACTCATTAAAACTCCCCTCACCCAAAATTTTGATCACACCAGCTTTTTTTAGTTTGGGGGGGGGGGGGGGTGGTGGTGGGGTGGTGGGGGGGTGGGGAGGAACGCAAACAGAGTGCAGAAACAAAATCTCAATGGTAAAATGGGACCAACATATACTTGAAATTGATCTTCAGGCCTCATTCACATTTGACTGGGAGCTGTATGCTGGTACCTTTTTGATGGCATGGCTGAGGAGGCTTAGAATTTCAGACCAGAGTGTTTCCAGTAACGAGGAGAAAGTGAGGAATACAGATGCTGAAGATCAGAGTCGAAAGGAGTGGTGCTGGAATAGCACAGCAGGTCAGTCAGCATCTGAGGAGCAGGAGAGCCAATGTTTTGGGCATAAGTCCTTCCATCAGGTAAAGATAAGGGAATCATCAGCATGGGTGCCTGGGGATTATAAGGCTACAAACAGGAGATGAAGTCATGAGGGTCACCGGGAAGAAGGATGGCTGGACAGGAGCATCAGGAAGAGGAACGATCAGGAATATAGGACAGAGAATGATCGAGATATTGGGCTGGAGGGCACTCAGGAGTGGAGAATGAATGGTGACTGCCATGGTTTTAATGAAGAGTTAGAGAAGTACTGCAGTTCCACCAGGTCCTTCATTATTAATGGGATAGTAGTCCACTGGGCAGCATGAAGTCCTAGTTTTCCTGGATGCAGCGTGAATCTTCTGCATTCCAGGCATCCCATTCATACATTATTTTTTCAAGACAAAGTTAATTCCTCATTTATATATGCAGATGACTTGGACCTGTTTCAGTCTTGCTCCCTGGAGATCGTTTTTATTACCAATGCCAATGTGGTGGATGGCATGTGTTTAGCTCTGATTGAATATGTGATTTCAAGGTACGAGATTGAAAGTTTAGGTGCTCATTCACATTTTTAGAAATAGATGTAGTGCCATCAAACATCTTAGTTTCTCTGTGTAAGGTAAAGTTTTGCAATGATTTTGCTCTTCATTCGTTTGGTGTTGTATTTATGCTATCTTTGACTCACCAACAAGTGCTGTATTCTTCTGTTAGCATGTCCTTCAGGATTTCTCACAATGTATCAGTCTACTTTCTCCACCTTATCCCATTAAAATTTACATACCCAACCAACTCAAGTTTTTGACATGTTCGTAGTATGCTGTTAAACATTATTGAAACTGGTCAGGTTATCCATTGTTGCTTTTTGGATGTAGAAGCTATAACTTGCTGGGAGATATGTTCAATTCTGAGAAATCATGAATTAAACTATAGCTACAGATTAGAGCTCCACAAATATCATCCAACATAAAATACAATTTTCTCAAAAAAGGAAAATATGATGGAAGAAGAAACAACCCAATTTGTGCTTTGGATGCGTTGGTTTTAAACATTGTGTAAACATGATGCAAATTTTAGTTTGACTAAATAATGCTCTGTATAAAATCTTTATCATGTAAAACCTGACTAGCTGATAAACGGCAAGCAAGATAATATAATGGTTACACATTAGGATAGAGTTGATATCTCCACACAGCTGTGAAAGCCATCTGGTAGACCATATGACCTACAGATATGCTCAATGTTTTTTATATAACTGTCCCATTATATCTCAAGATTAAACCAAACAAGATAGTAAGTTTGAGTTTCTTTTTCAGAAAAGCTATTTGAATGATGACTGAATTGGATGAAAAAAAATCACACATTTTTCACTTTAGTTCCTTTTGGCATTATCATGAAAACGTAAATCAACACAAATTTTGAATTCAATTTTTAGATGGATTGAGCTTCTAAACAATGACAGCCTTCTACATAGGGAATGCTATTTTTATCTCTCTGCTTCATTGATGTGCAAGTGCACACGTGACCATTGGTTTTTTTCAATCACAGTGTCATTGTCATTGTCTTGTCATCATAATAATCCTTCTTCCTGTCTAAACTGACTGCAGAGAAAGTAGGAGTCATGTTTATCTCCATTTGATAAGCCTTGATAATCTAGTGAGGTATATGCATCTTCTGGCAAAAACTGCGATCTATTCTATTTTGAAATGATAACATTTCCATCTTATATCTACATTGAAAATAGTAATTTTGAATTTATTACTGTTAAGTGCAATTCAGCTCCTTTTTTGTGCAATACGCACAGTTGTAGGGTTGTAGTTTGGAAAGAAAGTTGTGATTGTAAACACGATCACTAAAACGACACAAATTAATAAAGACTACAAAAGAAACAATCCAAGCACAGGAGGTTTGTCTCCGAGTGTATAAAACTGTAAAACAGAGAAGTTAGACTAGATGAGTGCCAATCCTTTGTTAGGCCACTCTTAGACCTCCATAAATAGTTTTTACCACAATATGATGAGGAATATGAGGCACTGGAGAAGGTGCAGAAATCATCATTAGAGAATAGCCTGTCACAAAATCATAATTGTCCTTTTGTACTGAAAATGAGTCGGTTCTTACTTCAGTCCAAAGACTGGATGAAACATCTTTCACGTGTAAAAATCTCTCGATAGTGCTAGGTTGCTATATCTGGCGTGCCTTATGTGCACTGAATGTTCTCCTTCATCCCCAGCTAGTACACAGATTCATCTACTAGCTATCTTGTGTGTTCAAAACCCTGGTGCAACATGTCTGTGATATTTCAGTGTAATTCGTTTAGTATTAGGGTTTATTTGCCCTTGTAAATGACTTAGCATCATATACCTAATTTGTTTCTGTTTGGAAAAAAAAATGAATAAATCTTTTCAGGCACTTCATTAATACCCTAAGTCTATCCCTGCCTGGATAAAAATCTTTTGCAACTCATGTCATTGCTCATCATCACAGGTTGCCAAGTGTAACTGTTCACAGTGATTCTGGACAAAGTTTAACTGATCAACCTTGACAGTATCTTCAACACCATAAACAAGAGCACCCTCATGTAGGTGAAAAAGATTATCTTTGTCTTTGGGTTGGGTAATCTTGTCAGTGCATCAGTTGTGAGCATCCGGTGCCGAGCTTATATCTCACTTCAAAGTCATACCTTGGACTGATTCAATGATGTCATATGTGATCTGGTCTGCCATAGTAGGTAGTAGTTTGACTCACATGGATTGGCACAATACTGAGGTTTGTGCATGGCCTTTACTAGCCTGTTGGTGTCTACCAGGCTTGGGAAACCAAGAAGAGGTTATGTAGTGGCACTGCAGTGTGAGTCTGCTAATGTGTGGAATTTGGTGATCCATTATTTATTCAAAGTAGTTGTAGACTGTACCATGACCATCACTTACTGAGGTACTTGTCTGAGAGGAAATATAGTGGTAACATGTTGACACTCAATCCTGTGTATGACAATTTTAGCTTTTACAGAAAGGAGGTGGCCATTGAGCCCATCATGTCTGTACCATTTAACAAAGATCTGATTGCACTCATACTTTTTTCCAGCTTTTGACCATAGCCCCTGAGGCCATGGCAGTGCAAGTGAATATCTAAACACTGCTTAAATGTTACAAGAGTTTCTGACTTAATCATGCTTTCAGCCAGTGAGTTACAGACTACCACCACCCACTGAGGGAAAACGTTTCTCCTCAACTGCCATCTTAGCCTTCTACCTGTTACCTTAAATCTATGCCCGTGGTTATTTCGCCTTGCACTAAAGAATAAAGTGGCTTCCTTTCCACCCTATCTTTGACCTTTGTAAGATCTCTATCAGGTGCCCTCCCAACCTTCACTGCTCCAAGAAAAACCAACACAGCCTGGTTCCGTAGAATGTCACCACTATACAGAGAGGAATCTTGGAGGGCTTACCCAGTGAGGCCATATGGGTAGAACTCAGGAATAAGAAAGATGCAATCACCATGATAGGCATATAACATAGTCCTCCCAGTAGCCAGTGGGAGATAGAGGAACATATATGTAAGCAGATCATATAACAATGTAAAAACAACAAGATGGTTATAGGGGTGATTTTAACTTGGGGGAGAAAGTGAGGTCTGCAGATGCTGAAGATCAGAGCTGAAAATGTGTTGCTGGAAAAGCATAGCAGGTCAGGCAGCATCCAAGGAACAGGAAATTCAGATTTGTTTTCACTGAATTCAAATTCCACTATCTACCATGGTGGGATTTGAAGCCAGGTCTCCAGAACATTACTATGGTCTCTAGATTAAAAGTCTGGCAACAATTCCACTAGGCCATTGCCTCCACTTTGTACTCCATGTATTCTTCTCTATGTTTCTGAGACATTTAAGTATCTGGGCTAGCATTAAGTTAAAAGTTACAACCAATCAGGAAGAAGGGCTTATGCCCGAAACATCGAATTTTCTGTTCTTTGGATGCTGCCTGACCTGCTGCGCTTTTCCAGCAACATATTTTCAGCGGTGATTTTAACTTCCCTGACATTGAATAAGGCACTCTTTGTGCCAGGGCTTAGATGGGATAGATTTTGTTAGGTGCATCCCGGAGAGTTTCTTGAAACAATATATTGCCAATCCAGTTAGGGAAGGGCTATACTAGACCTTCTATTGGGGAACAAGCCTGGCCAGGTGATCAAAGTTTCACTGGGAGAGCATTTTAGCAATAGTGATCATAAATCCATAAGTTTTAAGATAGTAATGGGTAAAGATAAGACTGATCCTTAGATGAAGTGCTAAAATGAGGAAAGGCTAATTACAATGATATTAGGCAGGAACAGTAAACATTTGATTGGAGGTGACTGAGGGTAAATCCACATTTGACACGTAGGAGTCTTTTAAAGGCCAGTTGATCATATTTCAAAACTAGCATGTTCCTCTGAGACTGAAAGATAAGAATGGCAGTATCCAGGAATGCTGGAATTCCCAACAAGAGATATTTGGTCATAGAAGACAGAGGGTAATTGTGGAGGGGTATTCTTCTAACTGGAGATCAATGACCACTGCTGACTAGCAAGAAAACAGAGCTAATTTTCTTTCAATAGGTTTTTATTATATTCATTCATGCGTTGTGGGCATTATTGGCTCGGTCAGAATTTATTATCTATCCCTAATTACCCAAGTGCAGTTAGGAGTGAATCACATTGCTGTGGGTCTGGAGTCATGAGCAGACTATACCAGGTAAGGATGGCAGTTTCCTCCCCTGAAGGACTTTATTGAACCAGATAGGGTTTTCCAACAATTGACAATGATTTCCTGGTTATCATAGACTTTTAATTTCAGATTTGTTTTCACTGAATTCAAATTCCACTATCTACCATGGTGGGATTTGAAGCCAGGTCTTCAGAACATTACTTAGGTCTCTGGATTAAAAGTCAGGCAACTATTCCACTAGGCCATTGCCTCCACTTTGTACTCCATGTATTCTTCTCTATGTTTCTGAGACATTTAAGTATCTGGGCTAGCATTAAGTTAAAAGTTGCAACCGATCAATTTTAAGCAATATGTTTCCAGGAGCATATCGTGCCTTAAATGATCTGGGGTAAGATGAGGAATGTGATCTTCCTATGCTCTGATACAGTGATGGCACGAGCATGTCTCTTAAAGATAAGCTGACAAACTGACAGTGATCTCAAAACACAACAGTGGAGTGTAAATAGTTCTAAAAAATATTTGGACTGCCAGTATTTATAAATATTTCTACAAAGATATAAATTTAGTCAAACCTTTCATCTTGCACTCAACAGCAACAGATGAAATTGCCTGTTTCACTTTGCTACTAAGCTGTAACAACACAAGTGATATTCACCACAAACAGGCTGCTGCCATCAAGCCTAAAAGATGTCATGCCTATCATACAAATGAATAATGTTGTTATGAATTTCAGTGCCAGTGTAATGCTTGGCATGGAGATTGATACAACCTATTAGTTTTCGATATGTACAAACAGCATATCCCTTTAACTGACAGTACACAGCCAGCCTGAATTTGGAAAATGCAAAACAGAATGCCCAGTATCAGACATAATTCTCCAATTGGACAACATTTGCTACATGAAGAGAATGTGAGGACTGCAGATGCTGGAGATTAGAGTCGAAAAGTGTGGCACTGGAAAAGTAGGCCAGTCAGGCAGCATCTGAGGAGCAGGAGAGTCAACATTTACATTTACTACAGTAACCTGAGCATATGATGAATGGGGAACAGATGTGATATCATCTCTAATCTATTAATCCAGAGACCCACATAATGTTCTGTTTACCCAGATTCAAACTTTGCCATGGTAAATGATGGAATTAAGTTCTGTAAAAATCTGATGTTAAGAGTCCAATGATGACCATGAATCTGCTGATGGGAAAATTGTCTGGTTTAGGAATGTTCTTTAGGAAAGGAAACTGCCATCCTTACCTAGTCTGTTCTACATGTGACTCCAGAGCAAAGCAATGTGATAGACTCTTAACTGCCCTCTGGGCAATTAATGAGGAACAATAAATGCTGCTCTGGCCAACAATGCTCATATCCCATTTAGGATCGGGTTTGCTGTACTGCACATTTGTGTTGACCAGAGACTACGTATATCAATATACAGGATCCTGTTCTTTGCAGACAGTAGGAACACATGAATGCAACAGAGTAGATGACAGGCATTCACTGGGAGAAAGTGAAGACTCAGATGCAGGAGGTCAGAGTTGAAGAGTATGGTGCTGATAAAGCACAGCAGGTGCTCCTCTGAGGAGCAGGAGAATCGACATTTCCGGCATAAGGTCTTCATCAGGAATGAGGCTTGTGGGCCAAGGGGGCTGAGAGAGAAATGGGAGGGAGTGGGGCTGAGGGGAGTTAGCTGGGAAAGTGATAGGTCCGAGAGGAGGATGGAGCAGATAGGTAGGAAGGAAGATGGACAAGTAGGACCGTTCAAGAGGGTGGTGCCAAGTTAGAAGGTTGGGACTGGGATACAAGGGGGGTGGGGGGGGGAAAATGGGGCAACTGGTGAAATCCACCTTGATCCCATGTCATTGGAGGATCCCAAGATCAGATGAGGCGTTCTTCATCTAGGCGTCTACATTTACCCTGACTAATACACCTAACAGACACATCCCAGAACAAAAAAGCAATTTAGCATGGCCAATTCACCTAACCTGTACATCTTTGGGCTGTGGGAGGAAACTGGAGCACCCGGAGGAAACCCACACAGACAGGGGGAGAATGTGAGAACTCCACATAAACAGTCACCTGAGGCTGGAATCAAACCCAAAGTCCCTAGTGCTGTGAGACAGCAGTGCTAACCATTGAGCAGTAATGTTCAAATTCTGTAATACCTCATGGCTACTTCTTTATATAAAGAAGCAAGGGAGTAAAGGTGATCTTGAACCCAGCATTAAAGGCAATTCTGAGAATTCTGCTTTCAATAGGATGTCCAGATCATGATGAGAAGTGATTTATTGAGAATAAACCAATAATTTCATGAATAGCAGAATCCTGAGAAAACTGGAGCTGTTCATGAGAGCGAAGTTTTGTGATGAACTGAAATAAGTGATTTTGATCAGGTGATTGGGGGAAACTGTTTCCACAGATTGGTGCATCAGTAATTATAAAATCATACGAAAAGAATTAAAGGAAAGTTTAGGATCTTTTTTAAAATATTGTTGTTTGGGTATGAGGACTGCTGTGCACACAGTAGTAGAATAGCTATTAAAATTAAATGAATAATTGTTCAAAAAAATGAAAATTAAAAGGCTAAATTGCTGTTAATTTTTATCACCAGTTCTCTCCTAAAATTTTTAATTGACTCAATGAAGTGTAAACTTGGCTCCAACGTGTAACATTTTTGGTTCTGCGTAAGAAAGTCTCCCTTTGGGATTTAAGTGTGTAATCGGTTTGGCACTTCAGTGCAGTACTGAGGGGATGCTGTCTTTCAGATGGAATGTTGAACTCTGACTCCATTTTCCTGTTAGGCTGGATTGAAAGTTTTCCTTTTGTAGAACATTCAGGACTCTCTCTCAAGCATCGCATTGTGAGTTACCATCACTAACATCGATCTACGTCATTTCCACTTTTGGGGACTAGCAGTGTACAAATTGGCTCTTGTGTAGATAACAGCAGTGATTATGATTCCAAAAATTGGATTTGAAGAGCGACGTAAGTACAAAAATCCTTCCCTTGGGCTATAGTTAGCCAAATTATAGGGAATAGTTACTTTATTTTTGAAGCTCCAGACAGATAGATGTCAGAGAACACATGCAAGCAGGCTAAATCATTATCTTTAACAACTCAGCTATCAAAAAAAAGTTCCCCAGTATACAGACAGGTGCTTAGATTTGGAAATCAGCTGGTGCATTATGCGCTATTCAACGCTAATATAATGACGCATCACTAAGTCATTAATTGGGGATGACAAGCCTGGACATTATGTGAGCTACTAATCAAATGGTGAGTGTTCAAGATGCTCCATTGTATCTTTGAAACTGACTTGAATGTCAGCTGTCTGTTTCAAGACCACTGTAGGCTGTAATGAATGCAAGAAGCTGTGGCCTTCCACTTTTCTTCATTATGCTTATCCAATTATCTGAAGTGAGAACAGTTCTTTTTTCACTTACAAGGCCATGCATCTGCACAAGGATTATTCTCAAGCTATTTTTTTCTATCTCTGAAATCTATTGTGAGTTCTAAGCAAAAGGGTTCGCATGTTAATAATTTCTATATCTCTTCAATAAATCTGCAAGAGCACTCTTCTGTGTGGAGACTATTACACTGAGCTGTTGCCCCTCCTAAAAAAATAACTTGACGCAGTAGAAACGTAGCATGAGAATAATTCTTATGTGCCCTCATGGATGAATACAACTCAATACTCTCATTTTAATCCCTCTGAAATTACACCATGGGAAGTAGTATACTTTGTGATGTACATGCTGCAAAACAACAGACAAAATTTTTAGAAATGAGGAATGGATTATTAAAAGAGGAGAAATTGAAATGAGAGAAAACTAGCAAGAAAAACCACTTGTAAAGCTTTGACATGCACATTAAAAAGGAGAGGAATGGTGCCAGTGAGCCTTGGCTCCTTTGAGGGTAAGACAGATGAATTAATTATGGGAAACATGTCAGAGATTTTAAACAAGTCTTTCGGATTTGTATTCACAGTTGAGATGCAACATTTATGACAAAATTAGTAAAAAAGCAAGGGGGAAAAATAAGGGAAGAACTTTAAACAATTATGATTGCTAGAGAAGATGTACCAGGAAAATTAAGAGAATTGAAGGTTGACATTTCCCTGCACCATAAGGCCGTAAGATGCAGGAGCGCAAATAGGTCATTCAGCCCATTGAGTATGTCCCACCTTTCAATGAAATCATGGCTGATCTGAGAATCTTCACTTCCCTGCCTTTTCCCCATAACAGAGCCAAAAGGTGAGGTGCTGGAAAAGCACAGCCGGTTGTGGAATTGTGTGAAACAGATACTTGCATGACGGGAAAACTAGCCATCCCCTGGTTGTAGCACAACACAAGTTAAGACTCGAACAAAGGTCAAAGCATTGCTGACTTCAGCAGGACTCAAGTAGGCTAACTCCACATAAATTCCGGGATCCTGACTAAGCCCAAATAAAGACATTCCACAAAATCCTCTGAGCCCCCACCAAGGGCGAGATTATGAGATGATGTATGTGGCACAAGGTTTTGGGAAGTCAATATGATAAACCTCAGAAGTAATAACACAGATCACAATTCAATATACCAGTCTAAAGGATGACTAACCTCGAGTGATAGTTATTGATCGCAATTGTTAAGTTTTGAGTATAAAGATTCCTGCTTTTCTCTCTGCAAGCGCGAACTTGAGAGAGACACTCAGAGCTGTGATCAGTTCTCTCTCTTTTCCAAGTTCAGCCACTCTGCATGCAATTTCCTTGTTAATAAATCCCAATTGTTTTGTTGGAACAAGTTCTATTGAACCTTTTTGTTGAGTTTTGTTTAGCTCTCAGTCCTGTAGTTATTTTTAATCCATTTCTACACGGGAAAGGCAGCACCCAAGGAACAGGAGAGTCGACATTTCAAACATAAACTCTTCAAAGCACTCCGGAAGCTGATGCTTCCAAATAAACCCGTTGGACTATAACCTAGTGTTGTTTGATTTTTAACTATCAGCCATGACTGCCCTCTGTGATAAAGTATTCCACACATTCACTGTCCTCTGACAGCAGAAATTCCTCTCAATCTCTGTCTTACATGAGGACCCTTTATTCTGACATTACACCATCTGATCCTGGACACTCCCACAAAGGAAAACACAATTCCTGCATCTATCCTATAAAGTGTCCTGAGAATCTTGCCTGTTTCAATAAAGTCACGTCTCAATCTTCTAAACTCCAATAAGTACAGGCCCAACCCACTCAACTGCTCTTCATTAGGCAGTCCCTCCATACCTGGTGTCAACCTAGTGAACTTTCTCTGGACTGCCTCAAAAACCAGTATATCTTTCCTTAGACAAGGGGATACCATTTCTGCTTCGACAATCTCAGGATTTTTTTTTCAAATTTATTAGCATACCCCCATCAGTTCCATTGAACTTATAGGTTTTTAGCCCGATTAGTTTCCCTCATACTTTCCTCCAGCAACAGTCACTTTATTTATTTCCTCTTCTTCTTTTGCTCCTTATAACAGTTTTGAAATATTTTAGTAATCTTCTATCATGAAGGCTAGCTCAAAGCATTTATTAAACTCTTCTGCCACTTCCTAGTTCCTCATTATTACTTCTCCAGCCTCATTCTCTGAAGCCAATGCAACTTTAGCCTTGCTCTTCCTGTTTATATACTTAAAGAAAATCTTATGAGTGGCACGGTGGCTCAGTGGTTAGCACTGCTGCCTCACAGTGCCAGAGACCAAGGTTCAATTCCCACCCTGGGCAACTGTCTGTGTGGAGTTTGCATGTTCTCCCTGTGTCTGTGTGGGTTTCCTCTGGGTGCTCTGGCTTCCTCCCACAGTCCAAAAAATGTGCAGGTTAGGTAAATTGGCCATGCTATATTACCTGTAGTGTTAGGTGAAGGGGTAAATGTGTTCGGGGAATGGGGCTGGGTAGGTTTGCTCTTTGGAGGATTGGTATGGACTTGTTGGGCCGAAGGGCCTGTTTCCACACTGTAAGCAATCTAATCTTATTTGTACATAATGTTTATATCATAGGATCTTAAAGGAAGTGGCTGCAGAGATAGAGAATTCATTGGTTGTAATATTCCAAAGTTTCATAGATTTTGGAAAGGTCCCTTTGAAGTAGAAAAATCACAAATGTAACACAATGATTCAAAAAAAGGATAGAGTTAGAGAGTAGGCCAGTTCATCTAACATCTACCATCAGGAAAATGCTAGAATACATTATGAATGAGTAGCAGTCTGACATTTATGACAAACCATCATAAAATCAGGCAACGTCAACACAGTTGTGCGAAAGGAAAATCATATTGACAAATGTTTATAAAGTTTCTTTCAGAATGTTACAAACAACATGGATTTTTCTTTATTCATGTGTTGAAAAGCAAGAAAACAGCATTGGTTACCTTACAGGAAACAATGAATCATAAACGGGTCATTTTGCTTTAGCGAACTGTAACTACTCAAATGCCATAGGGTATTGGCTCTCAGTCATAGAGATGTACAGCATGGAAACAGACCCTTTCGGTCCAACCCGTCCATGCCGACCAAATATCCCAACCCAATCTAGTCCCATCTGCCAGCACCCGGCCCATATCCCTTCAAACCCTTCCTATTCATATACCCATCTAAATGCCTCTTAAATGCTGCAATTGTACCAGCCTCCACCACATCCTCTGGCAGCTCATTCCATACATGTCCCACCCTCTGCGTGAAAAAGTTACCCCTTAGATCTCTTTTATATCTGTCCCCTCTCAACCTAAACCTATGACCTCTCGTTCTGGACTGCCCGATCCCAGGGAAAAGACTGTCTATTTAACCTATCCATGCCCCTCATAAATTTGTAAACCTCTATAAGGTCACCCCTCAGCCTCCGACGCTCCAGGGAAAACAGCCCCAGCCTGTTCAGCCTCTCTCTATTGCTCAAATCCTCCAACCCTGGCAACATCCTTGTAAATCGTTTCTGAACCCTTTCAAGTTTCAGAACATCTTTCCGATAGGAAGGAGACCAGAATTGCTCGCAATATTCCAACAATGGCCTAACCAATGTCCTGTACAGCCGCAACATGACCTCCCAACTCCTGTACTCAATACTCTGACCAATAAAGGAAAGCATACCAAACACCTTCTTCACTATCCTATCAGCCTGCAACTCCACTTTCAAGGAGCTATGAACCTGGTCTCCAAGGTCTCTTTGTTCAGCATCACTCCCCAGAACCTTACCATTAAGTGTATAAGTCCTGATAAGATTTGCTTTCCCAAAATGCTGCACTTCACATTTATCTGAATTAAACTCCATCTGCCACTTCTCAGCTCATTGTCCCATCTGGTCAAGAACCTGTTGTAATCTGAGATAACCCTCTTCGCAGTCCACTGCACATCCAATTTTGGTGTCATCTGTAAACTTATTAACTGTACCTCTTATGCTCGCATCCAAATCATTTATGTAAATGACAAAAAGTAGAGGACCCAGCACCGATCCTTGTGGCACTCCACTGGTCACAGGCCTCCAGTCTGAAAAACAACCCTCCACCACCACCCTCTGTCTTTTACCTTTGAGCCAAATGGCTAGTTCTCCCTTAATTCCATGAGATCTAACCTTGCTAATCAGTCTCCCAGGGGGAACCTTGCTGAACGCCTTACTGAAGTCCATATAGATCACATCTACTACTCCGCCCTCATCAATCTTCTTTGTTACTTCTTCAAAAAACTCAATCAAGTTTGTGAGACATGACTTCCCACGCACAAAGCCATGTGACTATCCCTCATCAGTCCTTGCCTTTCCAAATACATGTACATCCTGTCCCTCAGGATTCCCTCCCACACCTTGCCCACCACCGAGGTCAGGCTCACCAGTCTATAATTCCCTGGCTTGTCTTTACCACCCTTCTTAAACAGTGGCATCATTTTTGCCAACCTCTAGTCTTCTGGCACCTCACCTGTGACTATCAATGATACAAATATCTTATCAATAGGCCCGGCAATCACTTCTCTAGCTTCCCACAGAGTTCTTGGGTACACCTCATCAGGTCCTGGGGATTTATCCACCTTTAATTGTTTCAAGGCATCCTGTACCACCTCCTCTGTAATCTGGACGTTTTGCAAGATGTCACCATCTATTTCCCTAAAGTCTATATCTTTCATATCCTTTTCCACAGTAAATACTGATGCAAAATATTCATTTAGTATTTCCCCCATTTTCTGTGGCTCCACAAAGGCCGCCTTGCTGATCTTTGAGGGGCCCTATTCTCTCCCTAGTTACCCTTTTGTCCTTAATATATTTGTAAAAGCCCTTTGGATTTTTCTTTAATTCTATTTGCCAAAGCTATCTCATGTCCCCTTTCTGTCCTCCTGATTTCCCTCTTAAGTATACTCCTACTTTCTTTATACTCTTTTAAGGATTCACTCAATCTATCCTGTTTATACCCGACATATGCTTCCTTCTTTTTCTTAACCAAACCCTCAATTTCTTTAGTCATCCAGCATTCCCTATACCTACCAGCCTTTCCTTTCACCCTGTCAGGAATATACTTTCTCTAGATTTTCGTTTTCTCATTTCTGATTGCTTCCCATTTTCCAGCCGTCCCTTTACCTGCGAGCATCTGCCCCCAATCAGTTCGAAAGTTCTTGCCTAATCCCATCAAAGTTGGCCTTTCTCCAATTTAGAACTTCAATTTTTAGATCTGGTCTATCCTTTTTCATCATGATTTTAAAATGAATAGAATTATGATCCCTGGCCCCAAAGTGCTTCCCCACTGACTCCTCAGTCACCTGCCCTGCCTTATTTCCCAAGAGTAAGTCAAGTTTTGCACCTTCTCTAGCAGGTACATCCACATACTGAATCAGAAAGTTTTCTTGTGCACACTTAAGAAATTCCTCTCCATCTAAACCTCTAACACTATGGCAGTCCCAGTCGGTGAGTGGAAAGTTAAAACCCCCTACCATAACTACTCTATTATTCTTACAGATAGCTGAGATCTCCTTACAAGTTTGTTTTTCACTTTCCCTCTGACTATTAGGGGGTCTATAATACAAATCTCAATAAGGTGATCATCCACTTCTTATTTCTCAGTTCCACCCAAATAACTTCCCTGGATGTATTTCTGGGCATATCCTCCCTCAGCACAGCTATAATGCTATCCCTTATCAAAAACGCTACTCCCCCTCCTCTCTTGCCTCCCTTTCTATCCTTCCTGCAACATTTGTATCCTGGAACATTAAGCTGACAGTTCTGCTCATCCCTGAGCCATGTTTCTGTAATTGCTTTGATATCCCAATCCCATGTTCCTAACCATGTCCTGAGTTCATCTGCCTTCCCTGTTATGCCCCTTGCATTGAAATAAATGCAGTTTAATTTATTAGCCCTACCTTGTCCCTGCCTGCCCTGACTGTTTGTTTGATTCACTTCTGTTCTCAACTGGACCAGTCTCAGATCAATCTCTTTCCTCACTATCTCCCTGGGTCCCACCCCATCCCCACCACCCATCTTACTAGTTTAAATCCATCCAAGCAGTTCTAGAAAAATTCCCTGTCAGTGTATTAGTCCCCTTCCAATTTAGGTGCAATCCGTCCTTCTTGTACAGGTCACTTCTAACCCAAAAGAGATCCCAATGATCCAAAAATGTGAATCCTTCTCCCATACACCAGCTCCTCAGCCATGCATTCATCTGCTCTATCCTCCTATTCCTACCCTCAGTAGCTCGTAGCACTGGGAGTAATCCAGATATTACTACCCTTGAGGACCTCTTTTTTAAATTTCTGCCTCACTTTCCATAATCTCCCTTCAGAATCTCAATCTTTTCCCTTCCTATATTGTTGGTTCCAATGTGGACAATGACCTCTTGCTGGCCCCTCTCCCCCATGAGAACATTCTGCACCCTCTCTGAGACATCTTTGATCCTGGCACCAGGGAACCAACACACTATTCTGTTTTTTCTCTGTTGGTCACAGAAAAGTCTATCTGTACCTCAGTCTACGGAATCCCCTAACACATTTGAGCCGACGTACCCCTTGTTGCATTAGAGCCAGTCTCAATACCAGAAACTTGGCTGTTTGTGCTACGTTCCCCTGAGAATCCATCACCCCTACATTTTCCAAAACAGCATACCTATTGTTTGAAATGGATATATCCACAAAAGGCTTCTGCACAAGCTGCCTACCTCTCTTACCCTTCTTGGAGTTGACCCATCTATGTGACTGTATCTGAGACTTTCCCCCCTTCCTATAACTGCCATCCATCACATACTGTTGCTGTTGCAAATTCCTCATCGCTTCTATCTGTTTCTCAACCGATTCATTCGATCTGATAAGATTCGCATCCAACAGCATTTATGGCAGATATAATCCGCAGTAACCCTTAAACTCTCTTTAAACTCATACATCTGACAAGAAGTACATATCACTGCAAAGGCCATTTTTGCTCCTTCACAATCTACAGACCCAGAAAATAACACCACCTTATTCCTCTACAAAATACTGCCCCAGGTTAAATTAATAATTATGGCTTATATTTTAATCAAGAGACTTATCTCCAATAACATATAATCCAGAAAGAACCCACTGTACTCACTAATACAGCCTTTTTCTTGGACAGACTTAAAACAACAATTAAATTATCTGATTCAGTGCTGTGAACTTCACCCAAACCGGTTCCTCCAAGATTAGTTGTGAATTTCACAGATGCACTCTGATGTCGATTCAAAAACAGCAAATGCAGTAACTGTGCAGGTTCTCTCTCTCTGCTGCACTGTCCTCACCATATGCTTCTTTCGTCTGCTCTTCTCCCTTTTAAAACTGCTGGTTTGACTTTTTTCTTCCAAAAGTTCCAAAACAATGCAACAGCATATAAACCAGTAATTGCTGCTCCTGGAATTCGAGGAAGTCACCTCCAGCACCTAAAATACCTCAAAAAAAAAAGAGCAGCTGTTACAGCCAGAAATTTTTCCCATCCTCCATCTGGGATTACCCAGAATCCTCTCTCCTTTTTAAAATTCTTTTATGGGATATGTATGTAGATTGACATTTATTGCAGATATGCAACAGCCCTTGAGAAGTTGTTGGTAAGCCAACTTCTTGTAAACCACTCAGTTTGAGAAGCTGGTGTTCATGTCTATTTCAGATCTCTGTGGTTTGGAAATACATGGAGTCCAGACCAGCTAAAAACAAAACACATCTTCCCCTAAAAGACAGAGATTGAAATTTTTTTTTAAACACAATGAAAGTTTCATGGCACCATCCTTGGGACTAGTTTTCAACTGCATATTTTTCATGAATCAAGTAATTTTTTTAAAAAATAAATTAATTGAATTTACATTCCATCATCCCAGGATTTACATCCGAAGGAATTATCTGAAGACTCTGGATTATTAGTCAGTGACGGTTGAAGAGAAAGTTCATGATTTGAATGATGAGACTGGCAATACTGTAGCCAAATGGCTGATGATAGAGAAAATCAGAAAAGTCAATTGTGAAAAGCAAAGGGATACAGACAGATTAAGCGAGCAGGAAAAGATTGCCAGGTGAAATATATTGTAGAAAAAGATGAGGTTGCCAACTTTGGTGCAAGACTAGAGGAGAATATTATATAACTGGAAAGAGATTGCAGAATGTTGGAGAATCTGTGTGTCATTTATACAGCATGCACAAAAACTTAATATGTAGGTACAACACTTAAGAAGGCAAATAGAAGGCTGAATCTTATTGGGAGGAGTAGGAGATGTAAAAATAAGGAAGCTTATACAGTGCATTGGCGAACTATCCTGCAGTGCCTGTTGCATTTCTCATGCCTATACTTAAGGAGAAATATACTTAAATAAATACAATTACCGCAGATGCACAAAATTTTAAATAAACATAGTGAATACTGGAGAAACCCAGCAGGTCTAGCAGTATCTGTGGAGAGAGAAACAGAGGTAATATTTCAAGCCTGGTATAACTCTTCAGAACTGCAGGAATATACTGGCATTGGAAGCAGTTCAGTGTGGGTTCACTAGACTAATTCCTGGATTGGAATGGTTGCCTACAAGGGAAATTTGGGCGAGCTGAACTGATACTGCAGTTCAGAAGAATGAAAGGAGTTTTTATTGAAGCTTCAAAGATTCTGAGGGGGATTGACAAAGAGTGAAGAGTTATGGGTGGGCAAGGTAGTGGAGATAACGTCACAGCTATGATCTTTTGAATGGCAGAACAGATTCAATAGGCTGAATGGCCTACGCCTGCTCCTAATTCTTATGATTTTATGGGACAAAGAAAGGAGAGTGGAAATATACCTAAATTGGTCAAATGAAACAAATCTTCATGGAGGATGGCAAGTTGACAGGAGACAAATCTTATCATGACTTCCTTTTAGTTTTGTTCTCTATTCAAACACGTTTCCCTTTTCTCAATGCAGATAACCGCAAAGTCTCCATTATTGTCCAGATGAAATGGTGTATAATCATTTTTAATATCACATTATCAGTAAAATATTGTAAAGGCAATTCAGTCCTTTTAAAAAGAGATGAGTAACAAAATTTCAGCAATCAAGCTTGTCATGATAATGATCTTGCAGTTACTAGCTCAATGTTAACCCAGAGCACAGATACAGTCGATCAAAGTACAAATGTACTGCAGCTTGCAATAGCTTGACATGTGTTTCCACCTCAGATTCCTTCACACATGAGTGTTTTTCTCCTACAGTGCAAACTATTACAAAAAATGTGAGGAAAACTGATAGTTTTCTCACTTTTTCACCAAGGTGCATTATTTACACCTGTAGTATTTTTTCCCATTCGTGGTGTGCGAGATGTAAATAATGAAACCAGCAGGGGGGAAAATGGTGGCGTGTCAATGTCTCAGTGCACTCACTGGGTTTATTTCAGTCGAAGCAGTTTATTTCCTATTGTTTATTTAATGGAGGGTAATATTCAAGCAGATCTTAAGTTAACAATCTGCCACACTGCCTCAGTCAATCTTCTTACCTTCCATAGATGTAAGTGATGATCCAATTGCCACACATAAACTGACCTTCACTCATATTGCAGCCCTCCGGCATCAGCTATTGTCTGCTGGAAATTTGGAAGACACCTCTGAAGTTCATCTTGATAAAAACCAACTAAGCTGATCCTCAATAGTTGGTACATGAGATATTTTCTGAACAAGAAAACTACTGATATTCTTCAATAAAGGCACTGTAGATCCCTTGTATAGGCTACTTAACAATCATTGGTTAAAAATGAGGTCTGCAGATGCTGGAGATCACAGTTGAAAACGTGTTGCTGGTTAAAGCACAGCAGGTCAGGCAGCATCCAAGGAATAGGAAATTCGACGTTTCGGGCATAAGCCCTTCATCAGGAATGAGGAGAGGGTGCCAGGCAGGCTAAGATAAAAGGTGGGGAGGAGGGACTTGGGGGAGGGGGCGATGGAGATGTGATAGGTGGAAGGAGGTCAAGGTGAGGGTGATAGGCCGGAGTGGGATGGGGGCGGAGAGGTTAGGAAGATGATTGCAGGTTAGGAAGGCGGTGCTGAGTTGAGGGAACTGACTGAGACAAGGTGGGGGGAGGGGAAATGAGGAAACTGGAGAAATCTGAGTTCATCCCTTGTGGTTGGAGGGTTCCCAGGCGGAAGATGAGGCGTTCTTCCTCCAACCGTTGTGTTGTTAAGTTTTGCCGGTGGAGGAGTCCAAGGATCTGCATGTCCTCGGTGGAGTGGGAGGGAGAGTTAAAGTGTTGAGCCACGGGGTGGTTGGGTTGGTTGGTCCAGGCGTCCCTGAGGTGTTCTCTGAAGCGTTCCGCAAGTAAGCGGCCCATCTCCCCAATGTAGAGGACACTTCCCTCCAAGGCCCCAAGGGATCCGTCCATATCCGCCACAAGTTCACCTGTACCTCCACACACATCATCTATTGCATCCGCTGCACCCGATGTGGCCTCCTCTACATTGGGGAGACGGGCCACTTACTTGCGGAACGCTTCAGAGAACACCTCAGGGACGCCCGGACCAACCAACCCAACCACCCTGTGGCTCAACACTAACTCTCCCTCCCACTCCACCGAGGACATGCAGGTCCTTGGACTCCTCCACCGGCAAAACTTAACAACACGACGGTTGGAGGAAGAACGCCTCATCTTCCGCCTGGGAACCCTCCAACCACAAGGGATGAACTCAGATTTCTCCAGTTTCCTCATTTCCCCTCCCCCCACCTTGTCTCAGTCGGTTCCCTCAACTCAGCACCGCCCTCCTAACCTGCAATCTTCTTCCTAACCTCTCCGCCCCCACCCCACTCCGGCCTATCACCCTCACCTTGACCTCCTTCCACCTATCACATCTCCATCGCCCCCTCCCCCAAGTCCCTCCTCCCTACCTTTTATCTTAGCCTGCCTGGCACCCTCTCCTCATTTCTGATGAAGGGCTTATGCCCGAAACGTCGAATTTCCTATTCCTTGGATGCTGCCTGACCTGCTGTGCTTTAACCAGCAACACATTTTCAACTACTTAACAATCATTGCCTTCTCATGTAATATGTAGCCCAAAGCCATTGGTTTGTAGAAAGTCTTGAACATTTGTAATGTAACAATACTGCTATGCACACCCTTGCATCCACTTAGGGTTCTGCCAAGTCATTAACTTCAGTAATCAGAAAAATTAGATTAGATTAGATTACTTACAGTGTGGAAAAAGGCCTTTTGGCCTGACTCTCGGAAGAGCAACCCACCCAGACCCATTCCCCTACATTTACCCCTTCACCTAACACTACGGGCAATTTAGCATGACCAATTCACCTAACCTGCACATTTTTGGACTGTGGGAGGAAACCGGAGCACCCAGAGGAAACCCAACTAGACATGGGAGAAAGTGCAAACTCCACACAGACAGTTGCCTGAGGCGGGAATTGAACCTGGGTCTCTGGCGCTGTGAGGCAGCAGTGCTAACCACTGGCTGCCCATGGTGAACAGGCTTAACAGATTTTATAAAGAGTTCCAAGTCCAGTTTGGTTCTTCTTCAAGTCATGTTGCACTCAAAATGTCAACTGCTTCTCTCCCCACAGATGCTCAGGCCTACTGAGTTTCGCCTGCACTTCCTTTCTTCACCAGCATCTGCAGTATTTTGCTCAATTACAAAGGGCCACGTTCTGAATAAAGCATTGCAATTGCTGGAGCTCAGATTAAAGAGCATTTAATTCAGTCAACCAACTTGCAGATGTTAGAACTTTTTTTCGGCATGGGCATAAGGGCAGCTTTCCCTCAACTCATTTGGAAACCCTGGCACAGAGTGTAACCTGACATCCCTGGCATTGAACATGCTAAATAAACTAAGAGCCCATGCAGTTAAATGAAAACTACTGGCATGGATAGAGGATTGGCTAACTGGTAGAAGGCAGAGAGTGACAATAAAGGGATCTTTTTCAGGATGGCAGCCAGTGACTTGTGGAGTTCCTTAGGGGTCAGTGTTGGGATCAGAACTATTCAGTTTACACTTTCACAAACTAGATGAAGGAACTGAGGGCATTATTACTAAGTTTGCATTTGACACATAGATAGATTAAGGGACAGGTTGTAGTGAGGAGGTGGGGAAGGCTGCAGGAGGCTTGGAGACTGGGCAACGAAGCAGTAGATGGAATTAATTGTGGGAAACAGTGAGGTTATGCACTTTGGTAGCAAGAACTTAGGGATAGACTACTTTCTGATTGGGGAAAAGCTTAAAAAAATCCGAAGCCACAAAGGAATTTAGGAGTCCTAGTCAGGATCACTTAAGATTAATATACAGATTCAGGTGGCAGTTAGGAAGGCATTCATTTGCGAGGGCTTTGATACAAGAACAGAGATGTACTGCTAAGGCAATATAAGCTCTCCTCAGGCTGCGTTTGGAATATTGTGAGTAGTTTTGGGTCCTGCATCTAAGGAAAGATGTGCTGGCATGGAAGGGAGTCCAAAAGAGTTTTACAAGAATGATCCTGGGGATGAAAGGCTTCTCCTAAGAAGAGGGGTTGAGGAGTGTATTCAATGGAAATTTAGAAGGATGGGGGGGGGGCGGTGGAATCAGATTGAAATTTACAAAACCCTGAGAGGGCTGAATAGAAAGGGCATGGAAATGATGTTTCCACGAGTAGGAGAGACTAGGACATGAGGGCACTGTCTCAGGTTGAATGGACAAACCTTTAGAACTGATATCCAGAGAAATTTACTGAACAGAGGGTGGTGAATCTATGGAACTCGTTGTTACAGAAGGTTGTGGAAGCCAAGTCATTGAGGTAGGTGGGTTCTTGATTAGTAAGAGGGGTCAAAGTTTACTGGGAGAAGCCAGGAGAATGACCTTGAGAAAGATATCAGTCATGATTGAATGGTGGAGCAGACTCGATGTGCAGAATGACCTAACTTTGCTCCTAGATCTTTCACAGATAGCAAAAATAAATGTTGAGGACATCGCACATTATGTAAATGATGTTAATAAGGGGATTGATATACTGTCTCATCTTGATTCTGGTGATAGTTTGCTTACCTTTCATCCATGAGGAGGGCTGCATTCCTACATTCTTGAATATATTTTTTCAATTCTGTCCTTATCTTGAAATTACCAAGTAGCCAAACATATTCCCTGTGAGAGTATAAAATACTGGTGCTATTGGCTTAGAAAAGCAGAAGGTAGCGTGAACTTTGTTGTGTGCTGTATTCTCACCCCTTCAGGAGAAGTACCGTTACCCATCACCGTGCCAATAAAAATCATCAGTTTGAAATATGCTCAAGGTCTTCAACGGCATGAGGCCATCCTTAGTGCCAAAGTAGAGCATACTATTGGATGCCATCCTTTTCTCTAAAGGTAACAATGATTGAAATAAACCCAAAGTTCATTCAGTAAAGCTGCTATATGCAATATTACCTTCCTTGTTCTCTGTTGGCAGGCAAGTACAGATTTGATCCGGTTACAGAGCTGCAAGAGGTAACAGCCTTTCTATCCATCAAGTGCATGCCAACTTACTGTAGTGCAATCCAATCAGTCTTATTCCCCTACTCCATCACTGGAGCCTTCCACTTCAATTCCCTTACTTTCTGTTTGAAACCATTCATCATTTCCACTCCCACCAGTCTTGGGTACAGCAAGTTCCAAGTTATTACAAATCATTGCAAAAATATTATTTTTATATTCCCTCTGCATCTCTTCCACAACACATTAAATCACTGTCCCAGAGTTGTTTTTTTGACCAGTAAAAGAAAACAGCTTTTCTTTGTTTATATTATCTAAAACTTAATGTTTCTGTCTTCCACGAACCAATATTCCTTCAATTTCCTATACTCACAGCTTCTCCAAACTAAACCTATCCTAAAATTTGCCGTCTTGGAACCATTCTATTAAACCCTCTCACAACTCTCTCAAATACTTTCACATCTTTCCCAAAAGGATTTTGAACATAACTGGACTCAATACACAGGTCCTGGAGAAGAGTTATGCTGAACTTGAAATGTTGTTAACTCAGTAGGTTTGGCAGCATCTGTGGAGAAAGAAACAGAGTTTCTCCAGCATTTGCTGTTTTTTTTTGGAGTACACAAATGGTGGCTGAACATCAATTTTAGTTGTGCAGCATAACTTTCCTGCTTTTAGTCTTGATACCTCCATTTACAAAGCTATTTAATTCTCCAATTGTTATTTGCACTGCATTTAAGAGATGAGACTATTAAGGGAATGAAGGAAAAATATCGCAACCTTTATTTTTTATCTACATGTCAGTGGCTAACCCAGTAACTGAAAATATGAAACAGTTTGTGGCCAATAATATAAACAGATGTACACTCACAAACTGTTTGATGCCTGACACCATGGAACTATGCTAAATTATTGTGGGGAAAATGAAGCTATCTGCCATTCTTATTCTAATAGGACAGCATCACAGTGTGCTTGAAATGAGTGAGGAGCTGTGAAACAGTGGTATGTTAGCTATTTGTGCCCTTACACAGAATGGGAACACTCCATATCTGTCAGTCTGCTGACAAAGAACCCAGGAGAAAGTGAGGACTGCAGATGCTGGAGATCAGAGCTGAAAAGGTGTTGCTGGAAAGGTGCAGCAGGTCAGGCAGCATCCAAGGAGCAGGAGAATCGACGTTTCGGGCATGAGCATTTCCTGAAGAAGGGCTCATGCCCAAAACGTCGATTCTCCTGCTCCTTGGATGCTGCCTGACCTGCTACACCTTTCCAGCAACACATTTTCAGCTCTGACAAAAAAACCTAGCCTTACCACCTGACACTCCATATGATAAATTTGCTGAACAAACTTTGGTGTGAACAGAAAGCAAAGTCCTTTGAGAATACAATATAAAGGCATCCTAATGTGCATATGAATGGGAAGCGTTTGGAGGGATATGGACCAAGTGCTGGCAAATGAGACGAGATTAGTTTGGGATATCTGGTCAGCATGTACGAGTTGGACCAAATGGTGGGTTTCCATGCTGTATATCTCTATGACTCTAATTGACTCATCTATTGCATATAGATTCATAACTGATTTGCCCTTTTTGCTGCTGGTTAATTGTCCAACGTTGCTCACTCTATAACTGATATTTGACTTCTGAGAAGACCTCCCTGTTGAAGTCACGTTGTTTTTAGCCAGCTTTGAAAGTGTTGGTTCATGTTGCCTTTGGGACAGAATGTCAGGAAAATAGCCAAAAAGCCAGTTGACATCAGAACTAGCTGAATTGGAAACCATAATTTCTGATCTATTTTACTGCTTTAGAAAATCTAGACTGCCAGTCTACAGAGAGGCTAGTGGTGCTATAAAAATCTCTATCTTCATGCTCCTTGTCACTTTATATTCAGTTCATCCAGACCTTGACATGAAACTGCCTTTGGGCTGGTTTAACAGAAAGCAAGCAATGAAAGTCAATGGGAAAGAGATGGACAGGTTGGCAATTCAACATTGCCTTTTTAGTGATATTGTCAAAGACGACTACAGACCATGTTGTTTAGGAAAGGTAGCCTGACTGGTTTCATTTTGCAAAGTAATGGATATTGTCATAACAGTGATTAAAAAATGGACAATCAAATTTCAAAAAGAAAATCAGAAATTGCTGGAAAAGCTCATCAGTTAGAGTCATAGAGATGTACATCATGGAAACAGACCCTTCGGTCCAACATGTCCATGCCGACCAGATATCCCAACCCAATCTAGTCCCTGCCAGCACCCAGCCCATATCCCTCCAAACCCCTCCCAATTCATATACCCATCCAAATGCCTCTTAAATGTTGCAATTGTACCAGCCTCCACCACTTCCTCTGGCAGCTCATTCCATACACGTACCACCCTGTGTGTGAAAAAGTTGCCCCTTTGGTCTCTTTTATATCTTTCCCCTCTCACCCTAAACCTATGCCCTCTAGTTCTGGACTCTCCAACCCCAGGGAAAAGGCTTTGTCTATTTATCCTATCCATGCCCCTCATAATTTTGTAAACCTCTAGAAGGTCACCCCTCAGCCTTTGAAGCTCCAGGGAAAACAGCCCCAGCCTGTTAAGTATCTCCCTACAGCTCAAGCCCTCCAACCTGGCAACATCCTTATAAATCTTTTCTGATCTCTTTCAAGTTTCACAACATCTTTCCGATAGGAAGGAGACCAGAATTGCAAGCAATATTCCAACAGTGGCCTAACCAATATCCTGTACAGCTGCAATATGACCTCTCAACTCCTGTACTCAATACTCTGATCAATAAGGGATAGCATACCAAACACCTTCTTCACTATCCTATCTACCTACAACTCCACTTTCAAGGAGCAATGAACCTGCACTCCAAGGTCCCTTTCTTCAGCCACACTCCCTAGGACCTTACCATTAAGTGTATAAGTCCTGCTAAGATTTGCTTTCCCAAAATGCAGCACCTCGCATTTATCTGAATTAAACTCCGTCTGCTACTTCTCAGCCCATTGTCCCATCTGGCCAAGATCCTGTTGTAATCTGAGGTAACCCTCTTTGCTGTCCACTACACCTCCAATTTTGGTGTCATCTGCAAACTTACTAACTGTACCTCTTATGCTCACATCCAAATCATTTATGTAAATGACAAAAAGTAGAGGACCCAGCACCGATCCTTGTGGCACTCCACTGGTCACAGGCCTCCAGTCTGAAAAACAACCCTCCATCACCTCCCTCTGTCTTCTACCTTTGAGCCAGTTCTGTGTCCAAATGGCTAGTTCTCCCTTAATTCCATGAGATCTAACCTTGCTAATCAGTCTCCCATGGGGAACCTTGTTGAATGCCTTACTGAAGTCCATATAGATCACATCTACTGCTCTGCCCTCAGCAACATTCTTTGTTACTTCTTCAAAAAACTCAATCAAGTTTGTGAGACATGATTTCCCACGCACAAAGCCATGTAACTATCCCTAATCAGTCCTTGCCTTTCCAAATACATGTACATCCTGCCCCTCATGATTCCCTCCCACAACTTGCCCACCACCGAGGTCAGGATCACCGGTCTATAGTTCCCCGGCTTGTCTTTACCGCCCTTCTTAAACAGTGGCATCATGTTTGCCAACCTCTCGTCTTCTAGCACCTCACCTGTGACTATCAATGATACAAATATCTCAGCAAGAGGCCCAGCAATCACTTCTCTAGCTTCCCACAGAGTTCTTGGGTACACCTCATCAGGTCCTGGGGATTTATGCACCTTTACCCATTTTAAGACATCCAGCACTTCCTCCTTTGTAATATAGACACCTTGCAAGATGTCACCATCTATTTCCCTACAGTCTATATCGTCCATATCCTTTTCCACAGTAAATACTGATGCAAAATACTCATTTAGAATCTCCCCCATTTTCTGTGGCTCCACATAAAGGCCACCTTGCTGATCTTTGATTCTCTCCCTAGTTACCTTTTTGTCCTCAATGGATTTGTAAAGACTCTTTGGATTCTCCTTAATTCTATTTGCCAAAGCTATCTCATGTCCCCGTTTTGCCATCCTGATTTCCCTCTTAAGTGACTTCTACTGCCTTTATACTCTAAGGATTCACTCGATCTATCCTGTCTGTACCTGACATGTGCTTCCTTTTTTTTCCTTGACCAAACCCTCAATTTCTTTAGTCATCCAGCATTCCCTATACCTACTAGCCTTCCCTTTCACCCGGACAGGAATATACTTTCTCTGGATTCTTGTTATCTCATTTCTGAAGGCTTCCCATTTTCCAGCCGTCCCTTTGCATGCAAACATCTGCCTACAATCAGCTTTTGAAAGTTCTTGCCTGACACCACCACCATCTCGCCAATTTAGAACTTCAACTTTTAGATCTGGTCTATCCTTTTCCATCATTATTTTAAATCTAATAGAATTATGCTCACTGGCCCCAAAGTGCTCCCCCACTTACATTTCAGTCATCCGTCCTGCCTTATTTTCCAAGAGTAGGTCAAGTTTTTCTTTTAAGATTAGATTCCCTACAGTGTGGAAACAGGTCCTTTGGCCCAACGAGTCCATATAGACCCTCCGAAGAGTAACCCACCCAAACCCATTTCCCTCTGACTAATGCACCTAACACTGGGCATTAGCATTGCCAATTCACCTGACCTGCACATCTTTGGACTGTGGGAGGAAACCAGAGTACGCAGAGGAAACCCACACAGACAGAGGGAGAATACGCAAACTCCACACAGACAGACAGTCACCTGATGCTGGAATCAAACCTGACTCCCTGGTACTGTGAGGCAGCAGTGCTAACCGCTGAGCCACCATGCCGCCCCGAAGTTTTGCACCTCCTCTAGTAGGTCCATCCGCATACTGAATCAGAAAATTGTCTTGTATGCACTTAACACTATGGCAGTCCCAGTCTATGTTTGGAAAGTTAAAATCCCCTACCATAACCACCTTATTATTCTTACAGATAACTGAGCTCTCCTTACAAGTTTGTTTGTCAATTTCTCTGACTATTAGGGGGTCTATTATAAAATCCCAATAAGGTGATCATCCCTTATTTCTCAGTTCCACCCAAATAACTTCCCTGGATGTATCTCCATGAACATCCTCCCTCAGCACAGCTGTAATGCTATTCCTTATCAAAAATGCCACTCCCCCTCCTCTCTTGCCTCCCTTTCTATCCTTCCTGTAGCATTTGTATCCTGGAACATTAAGCTGCCAGTCCTGCCCATCCCTGAGCCATGTTTCTGTAATTGCTATGATATCCCAGTCCCATGTTCCTAACCATGCCCCGAGTTCATCTGCCTTCCCTGTTAGGTCCCTTGCATTGAAATAATTGCAGTTTAAATTTATTAGTCTAACCTTGTCCCTGCCTGCGCTGACTGTTTGTTTTTACACAGTTGAGAAAAGAAGCAAGTCAATGACTGCAGATGCTGGAAACCAGATTCTGGATTAGTGGTGCTGGAAGAGCAAGTAGTTCAGGCAGCATCGAGGAGCAGTAAAATTGACGTTTCGGGCAAAAGCCCTTATTCCTGATGAAGGGCTTTTGCCCGAAACGTCGATTTTACTGTCCTCGGATGCTGCCTGAACTGCTGTGTTCTTCCAACACCACTAATCCAGAATCTTTTCTCAACTATACCTGTCTCAGATTGATCTCTTTCCTCACTATCTCCCCGGGCTCCCCCCAAATCAGCAGTTTGTTAATCTGCTGTTGATTTTTACATTATGCTGCCAGAGGCAGTTTCTCAACACGAGGCAATCTCTTTGCCTGGAATCTACATTTAGACCAAAGTAATTCCCAGAAACCTACATGGTCAATCCACTATGCATCAGGTCATTGCAAATTACACAAAAACCAACTACTGGACAATTCCCTGCTTAACTGGAAAATCTAGGCTGGAATATAGATCATACGCTTCAGGCATAATTGTTGCAACTGGGTGCTGTTAAACTCACAATCTGGAAGATACTGAAAACTGTTACAGCTCTGCAGTGTTACTGGTATGGGTTCTGATGTGGATAGGCTATTCACAACCAGTCAAGTGATGTTAACAACTTTACTGAGACAAAAAAAACTGCAGATGCTGGAATCCATTGTCGACAAGCAGGAGGCTGGAAGAGCACAGCAAGCCAGGTATCATCAGGAGGTGGAGAAATCCGACGGTTCGGTTTAACTCTTCTTCAGGAATCCTGACTGGACTTCTCCACCTCCTGATGTAGCCTGCCTTGCTATGCTCTTCCAGCCTCCTGCTTGATAACTTTACTGAGACTGGGACCAAAGAAAAGAAAAGAGTTGGCTATGCCACAGCGACCATGTACCATAGTATTACAGATCAGCATAATGTTCCTTTGAGGTTTCTGGTGTCAATCTATTTTTCAGTGAGACCAAAAGCCACTTGCTTTTGAGTTTGGCAGCCAAGCTTTAAATAGGCTCACAATAAATGATGAGGTAGATTTGTGTCAGAGATGGTATTAAACCTTGTAACTGAACAGCCGCCCCAATTTTTTCGGTGTTCAAACAGAAATGGAACACCTTGTTCTATTCCTTTTTTCTCTCCACAGAATCATGGGTTTGGTTTTCTGAAGAAAACAAATTCTGTGCGCATTCCATCTACCAGATAACAGCCTGCCTTGCAGATAGCAACTAAACCACTCTGAGAACAAGAACAGCATGACTTTTCATGGGATCCAGCAGCTCATTACTGAAATCGGTCAAAAACATTTCTCTCAGTGGACCTTGGGAATTGCTGTCGAATAGGAAGATAAATGGCCATTATCACATTGTGGTATTTGTATCCTGCAAGAAAATTCAATAGCACAATAAATAGGACACAAAAGATTGACTACATGCTGAGGCTGGGATGCTTTAGAAATGACAAAAGGTGCTAATTAGACTTTACACTGGTTATCAGGGCAATCTCACCATTTCTGGCCCTGTAGCCAAGCTGATAACCAAACAGCTAGTTGTCACTATTCAAATATGCAGCAGCTTATCATTTACTGTGCTTTACAAACACATTATTATTCTCAGTAATGAAGATACAGGTTTGTAACTACTAAGGTCTGATTTTGCCTCCATACTGTTGATAGAAATTATATTGTTTTCTTTATTTGTATGGGATATTGGTTGGCCAATGGAAAGATTAGCTATGGTAGTACGTTTTTGTAAGATACATCCATGTGACTTCAATCACTTCTGCAATGTGCACACAAAGCTGCTCTGGAGTACACTTCTGAGGGAAAAGACTGAATTAGATAAATGGCATTTGACACAGAATATATCATACTTGGACTGTTAAATGACAAGGTATGTTTGCATCACATAAGTAACAGACAAGAAGCTATCTCACTTGGACATGCAGTCGCTTCACCATTGCTGAGTTCCCCACTGCAAACAAGCAGGTCAGAAGCTGGGAATTCTGTGGCAGTTAACTCATCTTGTGGTTCCCTACAGCTGGTCAAAGCACCCCCAAGACACAAATTATGGCTGTGATGGAATAGTTTCCACTTGCTTGATAAGTAGATAGAGTCAATGCCACCGGACCCGAAGCATTAACTCTGATTTCTCTTCACAGATGCTGCCAGACCTGTTGAGCTTTTCCAGCAACTTCTGCTTTTGTTCGAGTTAATGGTAGTTGTCCTTTCCCTATGATGGGGAATTTCAATACTAGAGGGCACCTTTTTAAGGTGAAAGGAGAGAGATTTAAAAAAGACATGAGGAGCAATTTCTTTTTCATAGAGGGTAGTTCGTGCATGGAATGAACTTCCTGAGGAAGTGGTGGATGTGGGTATAATTTCAATGCTTAAAAGACAGTTGGATTAGTATGTGAATAGGAAAGGTTTGGAACAATATGGACCAGGAACAGACAGGTGGGAGAAGTTTAGTTTGGGATTACGTTTGGACTGAAGGATCTGTTTCCATGCTGTATGACTCTAGATGTGATTATCAGAAGAGGAGGTATTTTTCCAATAATAGACACCAATTTTTGTTTGCTAAATACTGCTTTGAAATATCCATAATATAAGCTAGCTACAACATATAAATTATTTGACATTGTTGCAAAGAGACGGAGAGCCTTAAAGCTAATTACTCTTCCTATTCACTCCACCTATCTGTGAACAGATTGTGATTTAATTCTTCCCCTTTTTAAACAGTTGGGACATATTTCCCTGACTATTTGTTTGTGGGCTCTGACTTTGTAAGGATCATAACAATATCATTTCTCAGTTAAAACAGAAGTAGGTTTATTTCACACACTTAGACATGGGGGTGGGAATGCATACATCACAACACAGGTACATTTGCAAGCATATATCAAGGGCAATAAAATCAAAATAGATAAAGAGAGTATTCTATTTGCAACAATTTAAATTATAAATATTCAAGATTTTCAAATTTATCAAAGTTCTGACATTTCAAATGCAGTCTAAAAGTCTGAAACTGGGGTTAGTAGCTTGAAATCTTTTGTTGGGATGATGGACTGGCAAAGCAATTTCATCTCTTCAAAGTTTAATTGAATGTTGTCTCAGGAATTCTGCTGAAATATAACTTTTGATTCATAGTTTTGGCAAAAGAAACTTGATTCCTTGTGAAGTACATGGATAAAGGTTGTTAGCCATTTTTTTTTTACAGCCCAGAGGATGTTATTTGGCCTCTGGAATTAGGGCTTTCGATATTGTCAGTAGATATTGTGTGGGAAACTTTGACCCATTATCTGGATGCTATGTTAAAATTATGTGGCTAAAAGGCAGTGGAGTTCAGCACTCTGGAACTCATGTCACAAAACCTCTTTGTGGGCGAGGGAAAATACCAGTTATTATTGAGACAAAGGTCTACATTGCAGTTAAATAATTATCTCAAACTGATCCCAGAGGTTAAATGGAAAGTCATCAGCACGCCTACTCAGAGGATAAAACGAGCTTGCAATCCTATTGTGAAATGGTGTTTCCTTCTATCTTGGAGACAATTTTCTCCATTGCAGTTCATAACACAATAGTTAACATTGCAGACTTATCATGAAGTATATGGAGTGCTAATGATGGCTTCTAATTATATTCTAGAAGGTCACTGCTAAGTCCAGTCACCAACTATCTTTGTAAGGCTGCAAAATGTGCTTTTTTGAAAAAAGTCACTAAAACTATATGTGAGAGAGAGAGTGAGTGAGTGAGTGAGTGATAGTAAAGTTGTTTTGCTTTAATCTACTCACAACAACAAGCAAAACAAGCAGATAATACTATGATGTAAGTTATGGTATCAAAACAAAATTAGTGCCCTAATATCAAAACCAAATGTAATCTGAAAATGACCAAAATGGGTAATATAATAGACCAGGAGAAAGCGAGGTCTGCAGATGCTGGAGATCAGAGCTGAAAATGTGTTGCTGGAAAAGCGCAGCAGGTCAGGCAGCATCCAAGGAACAGGAGATTCGACGTTTCGGGCATAAGCCCTTCTTCAGGAATCCTGAAGAAGGGCTTATGCCCAAAACGTCGAATCTCCTGTTCCTTGGATGCTGCCTGATCTGCTGCGCTTTTCCAGCAACACATTTTCAGCTAATATAATAGACCCCAATATTAAATTAATAGTGAGAAGGCTTAACATAGGGACAGGCAGTAATGAGAGACAAACCACCTTTGATGTTTTACAATTTAATACATTAATTGAATATACAGAATAGAAGAGTAATTTTCTTAAAATGTAAAGAGAATGTGTTTGAGAATCTCTGTGTTGCGCAGGATCTGTTCTGAAGGACCATCTTGAATCTCATGTTTACCAATGAGGGGTCTTATCCATTATCAATGCTTGGAAAATAGTGGTAACTACACATAGAATAGTGCAATGTATTCAATCTTAAACAAGTACATAGATGTCACAAAATAAGGGCAGTAAGACTGACCCCAAATGTAAACATGTTGAAGAAAAGTATGCGAAGCTGAAGACTTGCAAGCCTAAGGAAAGGATGTCAATAGCAAACATCAGCGAGATTAATGAAAATACTAAGTGACAAGTCTAACCCAATGCTAAACCAGCAAGTCAGATTGAATCAAGCAAATACTTTGAAATGTAAATAAGAGAAAGAGTTCTTCATTTAGGGAAGGAAATTAGACACCAAAGCTTTCAGGAAACCAAACCAAAGGATGAAAGAAAGTCATTGGAATGAATGACCTTTCCTCATTTCTTTCATATTAACCCTTTCAATCCTACAGTTTGTACTACCTAGAAGGACAAGGGCAGCAGACAAGTGGAACACCACCATCTTGAAGTTTCCTTCCAAGCCACAAAGCATCTTGACTTGAAACCATATTGCTGATCCTTCATTGTCATTGGGACAAAATCCCAGAAGTTTCTTCTTAACAGCACAGTGTCTGCCCAAAGACTGCAGCAATTCAATAGATCAGCTCACCACCATCTTCCCATGAGAATTATGGAAGGACAATAAATGCTAGCCTAGCCAGTGGCACTAACATTCCCTGCACAAATGAAAATAAAGAACAGGTATCAAATAATACTATGTTTAAAGCACCATGGACTATTGACTGGGCATTAAATTAGGGAAACATTATTATTAGAGATAACAAATGGCTGAGATACTTAAAATGAGAAAGTTCAGGTTTAATGCGGATGTGATCAAGTCATTTAAATTGGCATGTGAACATAGAATTAGAAGTCAAGTATAGTAATTTAAGAAGCCTCGAGCAAAATTAGAACAGAGTAGTATCTTTGCTCCAAAGAAACCATTGTAAATCTGTGTAATGAATTCCTGGCAAAAGCACTTTTGTCTGAGAAATTCCTTTAAATACGAACAGAAAGTGTACATGCTTAATTTCTGAGGAGAAACAGATAAAGCAACCATGTGGTGCATGTGATACGGGCCTGTAGCATGGTCAGTCTCCAAGGGTTTCCAGGCTTGGCCCTAACTACATTCACAACACGAAATGACAGAACTTTGGATTCACCAAAATGGTACTGTGGGAAGGTATGCACCATCAGGAAACCTGAAGGGAGAGGGAAAAAGAAAGCAAGGAAGAAAGAAAGGAAATAAAGAAAGTAACCTGTTTTTCAAACACTTGAGCATGAAAATCAAGGCTGACAGCTTATTGCAGCACTGAGAAAGCAATCTTTCCTACGAGACATTCAGTTGTTACTCTAAAGGTGGATGTAAGCAACTCCATCATTATTTGGAAGAGTAGGAGATTTATTCTCAATGCCTTTTGTCAACATAATTGAAACAAATTATGTGCTCCTGATCACATTGCTGTTTGTGGAAGCTGATTGCTCACAAATTGGCTGCTGGATTTCCTATAATACAGGAGTAATTACATTTCAAAAGATCTTTCATTACCCAGAAAGGGCTTCTGGACGTCCTGAGACCACAAAAGGAATCATACGAATGCCAACCTTGCTATTTTTGTCCATGTATCTCGTAGCAGTTGATTTGCTTATTAAAAGAATCTTCTGCCTGAAACGAGCATTACTCCAGCTTGAGAGAGGAGCCATGGGACAATTCATCTTCACCATTATTCTCAAATATAAAATCTTGTCACATAGTTATATTTTCAAAAAAGTTTCTCAAATCTGCAGGTTTTCCTTTCATAGAAACATTATTCGACAGGTCCAGTTAATCAATAATGACCAAATTTTGCCCCAGAGATTAATAGCATGGAGTCTAAATTCAATTGTTACAAAATGTGGTAGATTTAAAATGGTACAAAGAAAACTTCACCTTTCCATATTTATATTCATTATTAGTTCAAAAGCTTTTCTTACTCAGGAATGAAAGAAATCTCTGACCATCACAAATTTCCCTTCCACTGTTACACATGAGTTTCAAACAGGGCACAAGAGATAGCTCTCTATAACCAACTAAGATTCCTTCTTGTGAAATATTTTGCAAATTGATGTGATGACAAAAAAAAATTTCTATTCAACTTTGGGATAATTCAATTTAGAGAAATTGTTAAAGGTTGATAATCTCAACAATGTTGTGATTATTGTTATGGCTTTCAGCTGCATGCATGCCCTTTAGTGTCTTCCACTACACAACTTGTTTTTCCAATAAATGTCTGTTCCAAAATTTAACAGTACATGTAATCAAAAGCGATTCAAAATACTATTCCCTAAGATTATACACATAACATTTGATGATACTATGGCTTAAAGAGGTGTATCTTACTCTGGTCTTTATTGTGAAGAAAGCTTGAGACAGAGGCACTAAGCTGTCTGCTCAAAGCCAATAGAGTAAACAGCTTATGAGGTCATGTGTTTTTTTTAAGTTAGAACAATAGGAGCAGACTGAATGGGTGGAATGAAGCTCCCATAGAACAAATATGTTTATTTAAAACTTTCTGTAGTTGCTGGGGTCTTGAAGCTGGATGCAAGGTCTCTTATTCCCCTCTCTGTTACAGCTAAAAGCTATATTCCTGCTGCTAGAATTGCACATAAAACAATCAATTTTACTGAATTTGCCTTTGCCAAGAGTGTATCTATGGGATGTTACTATATTGGAACAGTCAATTAGTAGTAGATGATTGGAGGACTTCAAAAATTCACTTTCTCACATAGTGAGATGGAAGAGCAGAGAGTTAAAACGATAAGATTTGCAGCTGAAATGGGTGATGATTATGAGTTGGTTCATAACTCACAGTTTGACTTCCAACATCAGTTTCAAACTGTAATGGATAGAAATTGGAAAAAATAGAAGTCCTCAGGTGGTAGAGGAAAAGGAATTCTCACTTGAAGATAGTAAAGATTAGTTTACCAAAGGGTTAAAAGGAAACCCATGAGGGGGCAGGAGAAGTAGGAAGCTTGGATATTTTCACTGTAATAAAGTAAGTTACATGAAGTCAGTGTTGGTGGTTTGCAAAAGCACTGGGAAGACGGATATGGGAAAACAGGATATGCAAATGAGTTTTTTTGAAGTAAAGGGAAGCATAGTGGAAACTAAAAAGCTGGAAAAAAACTATATAATTATCAGGAGTTGGTTGAGATGAAAGTGCTAAATCTCTTTAAAGAATTTACTGACATGAGTAAACCTTACCCATACAAAAGGATTAGATAAAGTAGCTAAGACTTTAAGAGAAACGGAAGCGAGTCAATTTTTTATGGTGAGAATTGAGGAGATATGTAATTCTGAAGGAGTATTGCTAGAAACATGTGGTAATTTGTGGAATTCATCTCTAGTTATGATATAGTTGGATCATAGGTGGGAGTAATGGTGACTGTGGTTGAAAAGCCATGAAAAATCAGGCAATAAAGTTGTGACAGGAAGCATATCCTGGGATTTTTCCTGACTGTGGTAACAAGGTAACAAAGCCACATAAATCAAGGAATAAAGATAAGGAATTTGAAATTCCATTATCGGAAACCATGTTTGATCAAATGGTTGAAAGAGAAAAGAAAACAAGAACAGGTGGAGGACAAAATGGATATTTTTAGTTCAGATAAATTAATGGAATTATAACAGAAAGATGAAAAACAAAAGCAGTTGTATCAAAAAGCATACACAGAAGAAAAATGTGATAGTAACATTCTGGGATACAATCTTAAAAATGAAGTCTTGATGAGGAAATGGAGACCATCATATATTCAGGTAGATGAAAAATGGGGAGAAGTTCATCAAGTTGTATTACCGACGGGTTATAGAAAGGGCCTGTTGTGGATAGCACATGACTTATCAGTAGGTGGTCTTTTTGGACTAAGCAAAACTCAAGCTAAGATACAAAAACAGTTTTTTTTTGTCTGGAATGCATAAGGATGTGATTAACTTTTGCTGGACATGTCATACACGTTGGGTAATTCAAAAACTTCAGGTAATGATAAAACCAGTACCCTTAATGCCACTCCCACATTTGGGGACCTTTTACAAGGGTCTTAATTGGTTGTATAAGACCCCTACCTAAAACAAAATGTGTAAATCAGTATTTGTTAACCATAATGATGTGACTACTAGATTTCCATTATGCTGTATCCCGGCTAAAAAGGATTGTAGAAGAGTTACTCAAACTTTTGATGAGATACAGACTACCCACAGAAATATGTTCAGATCAAGGGTCAAATTTTACGTCAAAAGCATTCAAGTAAGTTATGGATAGCTTAGAAATAAAATAATTGAAATCCATTGCACACCATCCAAAATAGCAGGGAATTAGTATGGTGAAATGAAATTTTAAAGACCAGGTTGAGGGCTTATAGTCAAGACTAACCAGGGGGTTGGAATAAAGGAATTCTATTTGTACTTTCTACAATCAGAGATAAACTGAATTTAATTGATTCATTAAGTGTATTTGAATTAGTTTTTGATGAGTGGAGAGGAGCTTTGAAATTAATTAAGGACAAATTGGTGAGTGAGAATGCAGAGACCACATAAGTATCAAATTTTAGGGAAAGATTAATAGAACAAATGAGTTGGCCAGACGGCATTTGCAAATAGCAAAGCATGTGATGAGACAGGAAGCAGGCAAGAGATTAAAAAATGCATAATTTTGCTAAAGGACAATAAAGTGTTAGTGTTACTCCCAGTGGTAGACAAACCTTTAAAGGCCAGGTTTAGTTGGCCCCTATCAAATTGAATGAGGCGAATTATTTGATAAGGATGCCAGATGGAAAAATAAATCTCACAGTGTGTGTCATTGATTACGCTCAAAAGGTACTTTGATAAGGAAGAAAAGCAAAAGGAGAATGTGTTTCTGGTTACAACACAGAGTGAAGAACCAAGTTCAGAGGATTCTGATTGGACATTCCTCGGATTAAATTGGACAATGAGAAAGTTCTCAAAAATTGTGATAAATTATTTAGCTACCTTCCAGAGGAAAATTGAAATGACCTAACATGGGGAGATATGTGAGAATAAACTAGGAAGGATTGATCTGATTATGCATGTAGATATTGTTCCAATTAAACACCATCCTTATAGACCTAACCCTTTAAAGTTGGTACATATTCAAAAGCAACTTGTACTTCAAAGTTGGACTTACTCTGAGGATACTGGCAGGTAATTTCATTCAAAAGACAAAAGGAAAATTTGGCTTTTGTAATGTCAAATGGACTGCACCAGTTTAAAGTCATGCCATTTTGATATGAAAAATGTGCCAGCCACATTTCAAAGACTAACCAATAAAGTCATTTCAGGATTACTCAATTGCATCATGTAAGTCAATGATTTGATTACTTTTAGTCACACTTAGCGAATCTATCGGAATTATTCGATTGACTTCAGGAGGTGGGCTTGGTGATAAACCTGGCTAAGAGTTAGTTCGCAAAAGCTCAAGTCACTTTCATTGGATTTAGAAACATGGCCTCAGAATATGAAAACAAAGGTTATTGGGGAGTTTCCCACACCATCAATGAAGAGGTAAGTATGATGTTTCCTGGAACTGAGTGGTTTTTATTGTACCAAATTTTAGCAGTGCAGTTGTTCCACTGACTGACTTGTTGAAGAAGTGTAGAAACTTCAGTGGATGGAGGAATGTCAGAAGGCATTTGACAGCCTGAAAGCTATGTCAACCACTGCCCCAGTATTAGCTACATTTAACTATGCAAAGCCATTTAAGGTAAATATCCATGCTAGTGATGTAGGTGTTGGTGCTACCCTATCCCTGTAACCTTGCATTTCTCATGGCTAATTCACCCAGCCTACCCATCCCTAGACACTATAGGCAATTAACATGGCCAATCCATTAACCTTTAGACTATGGGAGGAAACGAGACCATCTGAATGAAACCCACGCAGATTTAGGGAGACAGTCACCCGTGTGAAATTGAATCTGAGTCCTAGGCACTGTGAGGCAGCAGTGCTAGCTACTGAGCCACAGCATCACCCTGTGCCTGTTGTGGAAGGCTACCCATGTGAGAGTGTCTCCTGTGCATGCTACATTGAATGAGTCAGCTGGGTCTTCAACAGTAGAATCTTCTGCAACCCTCAATCTGTGAACTTACTTCCTTCCTCATTGGCCCGGCTGCTGCTAATTCATACCCAGTGACTCATTAGAAGATGATCTTGATTCTGTGCAGACCTGTAATGTATGTTCAGTGGCATTAACTGAATTGGTGGCTTTGAGTACAGATCATATGATGGCACTCCTTCGTCAAAGATCTGAAGGCATAGCTTCCAGCCTTTACAATGCGCTGCATCAAATGGTCAGGCAGCAAATCCAGAGTATCAGAAAGCACAAATGCAGCTGAGGAAGGTGCCTGGAGTAGAAAGTACAAGGTCCATTATTAACTGGGAAATTCATGCGAGCAGGATGAGGATAATATGGGATTTCAATATGGGCACAAGGCAGGATAACACTGCCAGTCTAAAGGTTCTCTGGGAGGGGGAAGGATTGTGGGGAAGGTGCTAGCAGAGGCAATGGAGGTGATGGGGGAGATGTCAAGCAAAGCTATGTAGAAGTCATTGAGCTTTTACTGACACTGTGATCATGTCCTCTGGATCAGATTCTTGGAATGGACCTCCATTTTTTTTTATTCACAGTATGTAGGCTTCATTGTCGAAGTTAGCATTAATTGCCAATCCCCAAATGCTTAGAGTTAATGACATTGCTGTGGATCTGAAATCACATATAGGCCAGATCAGATTAATATGGCAGATTTCCTTCCCTAAAAGGACATTAATGAACCAGATGGAGTTTTCCTGACAATCAACTATGGATTCATGGTTATCATTAGACTTTTGACTCTGGATCGAATTGCATCAATTGTAGTAAAAATCCATCCAATTCACCAACGTTGTTTAGAGAAGGACATAATTACCTGGCAAATGGGACTAAATTAATTGAAATGCCTGGTCGACTGGACAAGTGGACCAAAAGGTCTGTCTCCAAGCTATACAATTGTATAGTCTGGCCTACATAAGATTCAACCACTTCACTGTAGGTTTGAAATCCTAACTGCTCACTAGCAAACCACTCAAGCCAATGACATACATGCTGATGTTGACAGTGATGCTCACTTACTACGAAAGAATAATTTAATTAAAAACTCAGCTTGGCAGTAATTTGTGTGACACCTGAAGTAAGATAACCTGATGGTGAGTAGAAATGCCATGATCATTTATTAGGACTAAATTGTTTTACTGTGTAATAGCTGAAAATGTGTTGCTGGAAAAGCGCGGCAGGTCAGGCAGCATCCAAGGAGCAGGAGAATTGACATTTCGGGCATGAGCCATTCTTCAGGAATGAGGACTGTGTGCCAAGCAGGCTAAGATAAAAAGGTAGGGAGGAGGGATTTGGGGGAGGGGCGTTGGAAATGCGATAGGTGGAAGGAGGTTAAGGTGAGGGTGATAGGCCGGAGTGGGGATGGGGGCGGAGAGGTCAGGAAGAAGATTGCAGGTTAGGAAGGTGGTGCTGAGTTCGAGGGTTGGGACTGAGACAAAGTTGGGGGAGGGAAAATGAGGAAATTGGAGAAATCAGAGTTCATCCCTTGTGGTTGGAGGGTTCCTAGGTGGAAGATGAGGCGCTCTTCCTCCAGCCGTCATGTTGCTATGGTCTGGCGATAGAGGAATCCAAGGACCTGCATGTCCTTAGTGGAGTGGGAGGGGGAGTTGAAGTGTTGAGCCACGGGGTGGTTGGGTTGGTTGGTCCGGGTGTCCCAGAGGTGTTCTCTGCAACGTTCCGCAAGTAGGCGGCCTATCTCCCCAATACAGAGGAGGCCACATTGGGTGCAGCGGATGCAATAGATGATGTGTGTGGAGGTGCAGGTGAATTTTTGGTGGATATGGAAGGATCCCTTGGGGACTTGGAGGGAATTAAGTGGGGAGGTATGGGCACAAGTTTTGCATTTCTTGCGGTTTCAGGGGAAGGTGCCGGGAGTGGAGTTTGGGTTGGTGGGGGGTGTGGACCTGGCGAGGGAGTCACGGAGGGAGTGGTCTTTGCGGAACGCTAATAGGGGAGGGGAGGGAAATATATCCCTGGTGGTGGGGTCCGTTTGGAGGTGGCGGAAATGACGAAGGATGATACGATGTATGTGAAGGCTGGTGGGGTGGTAGGTGAGGGCCAGTGAGGTTCTGTCCTGGTGATGATTGCAGGGGCAGGGCTCAAGGGTGGAGGAGCGGGAAGTGGAAGAGATACGGTGGAGGGCATCGTCGATCACGTCTGGGGGGAAATTGCAGTCTTTGAAGAAGGAGGCCATCTGGGTTGTTCAGTATTGGAACTGGTCCTCATGGAAGCAGATGCGGCGGAGACGAAGGAATTGGGAATATGGGATGGCGTTTTTACAGGGAGCAGGGTGGGAGGAGGTGTAGTCTAGGTAGCTGTGGGAGTCGGTCGGTTTATAGTAAATGTCCGTGTTGATTCGGTTGCCCGAGATAGAAATGGAGAGGTCTAGGAAGGGGAGGGAGGAGTCTGAGATGACCCAGTTAAATTTGAGGTTGGGGTGGAATGTGTCCAAGAGGCAGTTGAACAGTCCCACTCCTCCGCCCATGAGCCCTGTCCCTCCAATCACCATCAGGCCAGAACCCCACTGGTCCTCACCTACCACCCCACCAACCTCCATATACATCGTATCATCCATCATCATTTCCGCCACCTCCAAATGGACCCCACAACCAGGGATATATTTCCCTCCCCTCCCCTATCAGCATTTGGAAAAGACCACTCCCTCCATGATTCCCTCATCAGGTCCACACCCCCCACCAACCCAACCTCCACTCCCGGCACCTTCCTCTGCAACCGCAAGAAATGCAAAACTTGTGCCCAAACCTCCCCCCTTATTTCCCTCCAAGGCCCCAAGGGATCCTTCCATATCCACCACAAATTCACCTGCACCTCCACACACATCATTTACTGCATCCGCTGCATCCAATGTGGCCTCCTTTATATTGGGGAGACAGGCCACCTACCTGCGGAACGTTTCAGAGAACCCCTCTGGGACACCCGGACCAACCAACCCAACCACCCTGTGGCTCAACACTACACCTCCCCCTCCCACTCCAAGGACATGCAGGTCCTTGGACTCCTCCATCGCCAGACCATAACAACACGACGGCTGGAGGAAAAGCGGCTCATCTTCCGCCTGGGAACCCTCCAACCACAAGGGATGAACTCAGATTTCTCCAATTTCCTCATTTCCCCTCCCCCCACCTTGTCCCAGTCCCAACCCTCGAACTCAGCGCCACCTTCCTAACCTGCAATCTTCTTCCTAACCTCTCCGCCCCCATCCCCACTCTGGCCTATCACCCTCACCTTAACCTCCTTCCACCTATCGCATTTCCAACCTACCTTTTACCTTAGCCTGCTTGGCTCACTGTCCTCGTTCCTGAAGAAGGGCTCATGCCTGAAACATCGATTCTCCTGCTCCTTGGATGCTGCCTGACCTGCTGCACTTTTCCAGCAACACATTTTCAGCTCTGATCTCCAGCATCTGCAGGCCTCACTTTCTCCTTTACTGTGTAATACCCAATATAACATTTTGCAGAAAAATTAAGTTGTGTCAGCTATGGTTTAGTGGTTGAACTCTCATTCTGAGTCAGATTTTGTGTGTTGATGTTCCACTCAAGAAATCTAGACTGTCACTTCAACGCTGTTATGAGAGAATGGTGCATTACTTAATGCATTGTATCAGATGAGATGTTAATCAAAGGCTACATCTGTCCTCTCATGTGGATATAACACTGGCAACTAACGCATAGTGTGGGAGATTGCCCAGGTTTGTCCTGAACAGTAAAAGCAGGAAAATCCAACCTGGCCAATTGCCACCTCATCAGTATACTCTCAATCTTTATTAAGCTGATGGGTGGTGTCATTGACAGTGCTATCAAGCAGCACCTGCTCAGCACTAACCTGCTTAGTGACGCCCAGTTTGGAATCTGCCAGGGCCACTCACCTCCTGACCTCATTACAGCTTTGGTCCAAATGTGAACATAAGAGCTAAATTTCAGAGGGGAGATGGGAGTGACAGCCCTTGATATCAAGACCATTCTCAACCAAATATAGCATCTAGCAAAACTGAAGTCAATGGGTATCAGGGGTAAACACTCAATTGGTTGAAGTCAAACCTGGCACATAGGAAGAGTTGTGGTTGGTGGAGGTCAGCCCCAGGATATCTCTGCAGGAACTCCTCAGTGTAGTATCCTCCGCCCAACCAGCTTCAGCTGCTTCATCAACGACCTTCCCTCCATCACAAAGTCAAAAGTGGAAATGTTTGCTGATGATTGCACAATATTTAGCACCATTTGTGAGTCCTCAAAATACTGAAGCAGTCCATGTTCTAATGCAACATGATCCAGGCTTAAGCCGACAAGTGGCAATTACCATTTATGCCACACAAGTGGCAGACAATTAACTTCTCCAACAAGAGTGAATCTAACCATTGTATCTGGACAATCAATGACATTTTATAACAGAATCTCCCCCTATCAAGATCATGGGGCTTGGCATTGACCAGAAACTCAGACTAGCTACATAACTACAACAGCTGCAAGTGCAGGTCAGAGACTAGGAATTGTGCAGTGAGTAACTCACCTCCAGAGTCCCCAGAATCTGTCCACTGCCTATAAGGCACATGTCAAGAGTTTGATGAAATACTCCCCAGTTAACTGGATGGGTGCAGCTTCAACAACACCCAAAAAGCTTGTCACCATCCAGGGCAAAGCATCCCATTTCATTGGCATTACATCCACAAACATACATACACTCCATCACCGTCAAACAGTCACAGCAGTGTGTACCATGTACAAGATGCACAATAAAATTCACCAAAGATCTTTAGACATCATTTATATAAATGATTTGGTTGTGGCTGTAGAAGATATGGTTAGTAAGTTCGCAGATGACATCAAAATTGGAGGTGTAGTGGAGACCGAAGAAGGTTACCTCAGAGCACAACTGGACTTTGATCAGAAGGGCCAACAGGCCAAGGAGTGGCAGATGTAGATTAATTTAAATAAATGTGAAGTGCAACATTTTGGAAAGGTAAGTCAGTACGGAACTTATGCACTTAATGGTGAGGTCCTGAGGAGTGTTTCAGAACAGAGACCTTGGAGTGCAGGTTCATAATTCCTTAAAAATGGAGTCACAGATAGACATGATAGTGAAGAAGGTATTTGATATGCTTGCCTTTATTGATCAGTGCATTGAGTATTGAAGTTAGAGGTTATGTTGTGGCTGCACAGGACATTGGTTCAGCTACTTTTGGAATACTGCATGCAATTCTGGTCTCCCTGCTATAGGAAGAATGTTGTGAAACTTGAAAGGGTTCAGAAAAGATTTAGAAGGATGTTACCAGGGTTGGATGATTTGAGCTATAGGGAGAGGCTGAACAGACTGGGGCTGTTTTCCCTGGAGCATCGGAGGCTGAGGGGGTGACTTTATAGAAGTTTATAAAATAATGAAGGACATTGATGGAGAGAATAGCCAAAGATTTTTTCCCCAGGGTAGGACAGTGCAAAACTAGAGGGCATAGGTTTACAGTGAGAGGGGAATGATTTTAAAGGGAGCTAAGCTGCAACTTTCTTTGTTCGTGTGGTGTACGTATGGAATGAGTGGTACAATTGCAACATTTAAAAAGCATCTGGATGGGTATATGAATAGGAGGGATATGGGTCTAGATTAATTTAGGATACCTAGTAGGCATGGATGAGTTGGATGGAAGGATTTGTTCCATGCTGTACAGCGTTATGACTCTGAGTTCAATGGTGCAAAGCCATTTAGCAAAGCCATATTAATAAGAATGTATTAGAAAATAACCAGTAGGTCCTCAAGATATCAACTTACTGCTGGAAAGTCTGCGTGTCTTAGAAATTCTTTCTACAAGGATTTGTTTCAAAGTATTAATTTCCTCGTCACAAAAAACAGACATTTGGTGAAAGTTAGCAGGTCGGGCGGAACTGAAGAACAATCCCCGGACTAGAAACATGAACTCTGGCTTCCAGGTGCTGCCAGACCTGCAAACAATCTCTAGGTTTATTTCAGACCTTCAGCAGTTGTATTGCTTTGTTGTAGTTTCGCGTTAATTGCCATGCAATTGGGTTTTGGCATCAATGAACAGCGGGTGGAGGTTACAGCACACACTGCCCTGACATCAGTAAACTGAGACCAAGTATTAAATTACAGTACTCACTCCTGAACTTGCACCAGGAGAGTGCCCGCTACTTGTTGATGGTAGTCAGCCTCTCGCCCTGGTTCCAGGTATTCAGCAAAACTGAGAGGAGTCTAGCAATTGTGGGGCTTCGCTGTCAGCAGAGGTTGGGACGGAGACAGCGTGTGTGTGTGTGCTCTGACAATGTCAGAGTCCCAGTTCCTGCTGCTTTTCCCCCAAGTTTGCTGCGCTGTATTTCACGCAGTATTGCCAATGAGCAACATAGCCGCGACCTCTGATGAGTCATGTTGAGCAGAATGACAGTTCACCCCTCTGCCCAGACTCCGTTATATTACAGGCTCCCACAGGTTCCGCAGAACAGATCAGTCAGTCTTAACAGGACGAGCAAACGGTGAGACTACAGCAGCGGGGACCTAACCTCCAAAACTTGATTGAAAGGGTACCATGAAGCGACTTTTCTACGTCCTCATCAGCTGTGCTGCCATCAGTTATGTTTCCACTGCTGTGATTACTGGGGTGAGTTCAGGAATTTCCCTGAAATCGATTTGGTATAAGTTTGATTGTCAGTGTTTGAGCTGTAGGATTAATCCACGAACACGCAGGTAATCCTGCCAAAGGCTGCCCGGAGTTTAAATAGACAAGCTAAAAGTTTTGTGATTTGCCCAACATTGCAATCTCTAAAACGGTGAATGAAACTTGTATAGGTTCAAAAGCAGTGATTGATATCGAAAACTATAACTAATATTTGAAAGATCGGTTTTCTATCTTTGTAGTTTGGGGGCTGTGTGAGTATATTTTACCCTTTCAGCAGTCAGGTTTAATAATAGTGCATGGGAGACCAATTCTGGTATATACTGCCCTTAAACCAATACCTGGGCTGCAAAAACAAAACTTCTGATTTCACAGCAGCTTGGACCAGCACAGATTTCTGTCTAATTATGGTTCCTTGTAACCAGGCTGACTGAGCGGTGTTTTAATTCACCTGACATCAGAAACCTCTGCTATACAGGCAAGGCAGAATCCTTAACGTCAAAAAGAAAGTGAGCCCAGTGACATCATATCATTTTGGTGTTGGAATTTAATTTCATCTGTAAAGGCAATCATTTCAATTATTACCGAACAACTAGCAAGCTCAAAAAAAATTACTCCGAACTGCACATAATTTGCACTGGAAAATAACCTGCTGTACTTAATATTTCATCCAAGACATTTTATTCTGCCTAAGTGTCTCTGAAATGTTATATGGTAAATGTAACTGTTTGTCACAAGGTAGCACTACATTTCTAACAATAATTTGAAGACTTATTCCATTGTCTCACCTTCTGTCTGAACTACATATGCTGCAGTTCTTCAATATATAGACAACTATCTGTCCAAGGTGAAAATACCTGAAATGACAAATACTTTGGAAGACTTACAATTATTAGATTGCAGCAGTAACAAAGATGTGCATTTGTATCTTATGTGAATGAAAAATGTACATTTATATCATGCCTTTCAACATGTGGATATCCTGAAGAGTTATTCAGTGTAGCATAGTTGCTGTTGTAAGGGAGGAAGTGCCAACAAAGTCCCACAAACAACAATGTAATAAGGTTCACTTATTGTACACATTTTACCATCAGGCCACTTAGCACTGACCTTGAAGAAAACTATCGATCTAGTGAACTCCAAGTTATGGATTTCCACATTCTGAACAGCAGCTTAAATCTGGTGCCAAGTCAAGGGCAACAGCAGCTGTGAACAAGCAACAAACCACATTGAAATATTCTCAGCAAACCAGTGGGTTCAGGCACAAATGTTGTGGCATGGAAGGAGGCCATTCATCCCAATATGGATTGCACTAACTCCCTGAGCACTAACATTTCTCTCAGAGTGTTGAGACTCAGAGAGGCACAGAGTCATAGAGATGTACAGCATGGAAACAGACCCTTCATGCTGAACAGGTATTCCACCCCACTCTAGTCCCACATTCCAGCACCCAGCCCATATCCCTCCAAACCCTTCCTATTCATATACCCATCCAAATGGCTTTGGACAAGTCTTTGGAATTCTCTTAAAGATACAAAATCTTTAAATATTTTGAAGGACAAAGTTGATAGATTCTTGATTACCAAGGGGTGAAAAATTATCAGGGAATGCAAGAAAGGAGTATTCAGGTTAAAATCAGATTAGCTGTGATCTTATTGAATGGCAGAGCAGGATTGAAGGGTAAATGATGCCCTCCAGGGCATCTCCTCCACTTTCCAAACCTCTGCCCTTGAACCTCACCCAATTGCAACAAGGGCACAACTTCCCAGTCCTCACCTTCCATCCCACCAACCTTTGGATACAACAGATTATCCTCTGCGATTTCCACCATCTACAATCAAACTCCACCACCAGAGATAAATTTCCCTCCCCACCCCTTTCTGCACTCCACCGAGACTACTCCCTCTGCAGCTCCCTTGTTAGGTCCACCACCACCACCCACCAACCCATCTTCTACTCCAGGTACCTTCCCTTGCCACTGCAGGAAGTGTAAAACCCACTCCTCCCCCCTCACCTCCATCCAAAGCCCCAAAGGATCCTTCCACATCCTGCAGAGATTTTCCTGCACATCTACTGTGTGCATTGCTCCCGATGTGGTCTCCTCTATATTGAGAAGACAGGACACCAACTTGCAGAACGTTTCAGAGAACATCTGTGGGACACACGCACTAATCAACACCACCGTCCTGTGGCTGAACTCCCCCTCCCAGTCTGCCGTGGACATGCAAGTCCTGGGCCTCCTCCACTGCCAGATTCTAGCCACCCAACACCTGGAGGAAGAATGCCTCATTTTCCGCCCTGGGACCCTCCAACCACAAGGGATCAATGTTGATTTCAACAATTTCCCTATCTCTGCTCTCTTCACCTTATCTCAGATCCAACCCTCCAATTCGGCACCACCCTCTTGAACTGTCCTACCTGTCCATCTTCCTTCCCACCTATCCACTCCACCCTCCGCTCTGACCTGTCACCATCACCCCCAACTGCATCTATCTATTGCATTCCCAGTTCCCTTCCTCTCAGTCCCAACCCCCCTCCCATTTATCTCTCTCACCCTTTGGGCCTCTCCCACATTCCTGATGAAGGGCTTATGCTCGAAACATTAACTCTCCTGCTCCTCAGATGCTGCCTGATCAGCTGTACTTTCCCAGCACCACTGATCTTTTGACTCTGATTTTCAGCATCTACAGTCCTCACTTTCTCCAAGCCTACTCTTGTTCCTTGTTCCTATGTCTATAACTTTGTATCAATCTCCTGCCTTTTCTCCATAACCCAATATGTGTCTACTTTGGTTAATTAACCAATGAACCCTTGAATGCCTCAGTTGAACTTGACTCCACAAAGCAAATATCCTTCATTCCTAGCTACTATCCATTCTGAGGAAGGGTCACTCAATCCAAAACAGTTTCTGTCCACGGATGCAGCCAGACCTGCTAAGCTTCTCCAGCAATGTCTGTTTTTGTTTCTGATTTATAGCAATCTGCAGTTATTTTGGTTTTAAATTATCCTTCATTTCTAATCTAAGTTTTCAGAGAGTGAAGTAAATGATTCTTACTGGATGTAGAAAAATAAAAGTTTTTTCAAAGGTAGTTTAAAAGAAAAGATTCACAATAAGGATAGCTTTGGAGAGACAGCAAGGATTTTAATAGTATCTAGACACCAGTAAACTCATTTACACTTCAATGTCTAACATTTGCAGCAATCTAGCAATGAAAAAGTCAACATTTTCAGCAAATTATGACTGCAATCTGTGGAGATCTCTATTCAAAAGCATCACATTCAGTGGGTAATAAGGAAGACAAGTGGACTGCTGGTGTTTATTTCAAAGGGAATGGAATATAAAAGAAAGCAAATTGAGAGTGTGGTGCTGGATGAAGGACTTACGCCCGAAACGTCGATTCTCCTGCTCCTTGGATGCTGCCTGACCTGCTCTTGACTCTGATCTCCACTTTCTCCTCCATAAAACAAAGCAAACTTTGGTAAAAGTATATGAGGCACTAGCGAGACCACTAATGGAATACTGTGTACAGTTTTGCGCTATGATCTAAGGAAAGGTATACTAGCATCAGAGGCAGTCCAGAGAAGGCTCATGAGGTCGATTGCAGGTGTGGAGGGACTGTTTTACAATATGTTGAGCAGGTTTGGCTTGTATTTGTTAGAATTTAGAAAAGTGAGAGGTCACTTTATTCAACCATGCAAGATTCTTAGAGGATTTTACATTAAAGATGCAAAGCTTTTTCCCCTTGGGGAACAATCTAGGACCAGAGGGCATAATCTCAGAATAAGGGAGTCATCTATTTAAGACAAAGATGAGGAGGAATTTCATTTCTTAGAGGGTAGTCAATCCATGGAATTCTTGAGTGCTTTAAAGGCTGGATCATTAAATATATGCAAGGCTGAGTCCAACAGATTTTTAAATTAGTAAGGAAGTCAAGGGTCATGTGGAAAGGCAATAAAGAGGAGTTGAGGATTATCATGTCAGCCATGATCTCATTAAATGGCAGCATAGACTTGATGGGCTGAATAGCCCATTTCTGCCCCTGTGTGTTATGGTCTAGTGAGCACTCTATTAAGAAGAATGGCTGACAGCAACTTCTCTATTCCAGTTTCAGCAGATTAATGCTGAATGTTTCACCAGCAGCTTAGGTTGGAAGCTAAAAGGCAGAGCAGTGAGGTCATCTCAAGATTGCTACCGGTGCCATGGGCTAGTGAGGCTAGGAACAGCGTGAGTGTAGCTGAACACATGGGTAGAGAGCTGGTGTAGGAGGGAGGGCTTTGGACATGTAGATCATTGGGATACTTTCTGGGGAAGGTGGGATCTGTACAAGGAAGACAGGTTGCACCTGAATTGAAGGGGCACCAATATCCTGGGCAGGAGGTTTGATAGAGCTCTTCGGGAGGGTTTAAACTAGCTTGCAGAGGGATGGAAACTGGAGCTATGGATCAAAGGAAGCGATAGCTAGTGAATGGGCAAATACAGCTTGCGGAGAGTCCATGAAGGATAGATAGTTGATAAGGCAAAGTTGCAGTCAGTGTGATGGGTTGAAATGTGTCTACTTTAACATAAGAAGTGTCAGGAATAACAATGATGAAGTTAGAGCATGGACCAGTAATTGAAGCTATGATATTGTGGCTATTGCCAGAACCTGGTTATCATGGGGCAGGAATGGTGGTTGGATGTTCTGAGCTTCAGATGTTTCAAAAGGAACAGGGAGGGAGGTAAACGAGGTAGGGGAGTGGCCTTGCTAATCAAGGATGGTATCACAGCTGCAGAAAGGGAGGTTGTCAAGGAGGTTTGTCTATTGAGTCATTGTGGGTGGAAGTCAGAAACGGGAAAGGAGCAGTCACTTTATTGGAACTTCTCTATAGACCCCTGCACCCCCTCCCCCCATTCTAATAGCAACAAAGACATGGAGGAGCAAATTGAGGTGCAGATTTTGGAAAGGTACAGAAGTAGCAGGGTTGTTGTCATGGGTGAATTCAACTTCCCTAATATTGATTGGAATCTACTTAGCTCAAATAGTTTGGATGGAGTAGATTTTGTCAGGTGTGTCCAGGAAGGATTCCTGATTCAGTAGGCCAACTAGACGGGAGGCCATATTGGATTTGGTGTTTGACAAAAAAAAACAGGCCATGTATCAGTTCTGTCTGAATGGAGAACATTTCGGTGACAGTGATCACAATGCTATTAGGCAGGAACTGTGGAGCATAATTTAGGAGTAGATATTCTCAGCAAAATGCATGACAGAAATGTGGAGGTTGTTTACGGGGCACTTGCTAAAAGTGCTGGATAAGTTTATCCCACTGAGGCAAGGAAGGGATGGTAGGGTGCAGGAACCTTGGAATGATAAGAGATGTGCATCATCTAATCAAGAGGAAAAAGGGGTTAAGGTTGGGGAAGCAAGGATCAGACAGAGCTCAAGAGGGTTACAAGGTAGCCAGGAAGGAACTAAAGAATGGACTTAGGAGAGCTAGAAGGGGGCATGAAAAAGCCTTGGCAGGTAGTATTAAGAAAAACCCCAAGGCATTCTCCACTTATGTGAGGAACAAGAGGATGGCCAGATTGAGGTTAGGGCTGAAAAATGTGTTGCTGGAAAAGCACAGCGGGTCAGGCAGCATCCAAGGAGCAGGAGAATCGATGTTTCGGGCATAAGCCCTTCTTCAGGCTTATGCCCAAAACGTTGATTCTCCTGTTCCTTGGATGCTGCCTGACCTGCTGCACTTTTCTAGCAACACTTTTCAGCTCTGATCTCCAGCATCTGCAGTCCTCACTTTCTCCTGAAGGTAAGGCTGATCAGGCATAGTGAAGGGAACTTGTGCCTGGAGTCAGAGGAGGAAGGGGAGGTCCATACTGGATACTTTGTTTCAGTATTCATTCCCCTCTAGTTGGACCTTGTCATTTGTGAGGACAATGCAAAATAGGCAAATACGCTTGAATAGACTGAGATTAAGAAGGAAGATGTGCTGGAAATTTTGAAAAGCGTGAGAATAGATAAATCCCCTGGGCCAGACGGGATATATCCAAGGTTACTATAGGAAGCGAGGATAAAGATTGCCTTTGATGATAATCTTTGTATCCTCACTGTCACCTGGAGTACTGCCTGATGATTGGAGGGTGACAAATGTTATTCCCTTGTCCAAGAAAGGGAATAGGGATAACCCTGGGAATTACAAACCAGTCAGTCTTAGGCCGGTGGTGGGCAAATTATTGGAGAGGATTCTGAAAGACAAGATTTATGATTATTTGGAAAAGCATAGCTTGATTAGAGATAGTCAGCATGGCTTTGTGAGGAGCAGGTCATGCCTCACGAGACTTATTGAATTATTTGAGAATGTCACAACACTCGTTGATGAAGGTAGAGCAGTGGATGTGGTGCACATGGACTTTAGCAAGGCATTTGATAAAGGTTCCCCATGGCAAGCTCATTCAGAACATAAGGAGGCATACAGTACAGGGAAATCTGGTGGTCTGGATGCAGAATTGGCTGGCCCATTCAAGGTGGTAGGAAATGGGAAGTACTCAGCCTAGAGCTTGGTGACCAATGGTGTTCCACAGGGATCAGTTCTGGGACCTCTGCTCTTTGTTATTTTTATAAATGACTTGGATGAGGAAGTGGAAGTGGGAGGGGGTTAGTAAGTTTGCTGATAACACCAAGGTCGGTGGAGTTGTGGATAATGTGGACGGCTGTTGTAGGTTGCAACAGGACATTGACAGGATGCAGAGCTGGGCTGAGAAGTTGCAGATAAAGTTCAACCTGGAAAAGTGTGAAGTGATTCATTTTGGAAGGACAAATTTGAATGCAGATTACAGGGTTAAAGCCAGAATTCTGTGCAGGATTGAAGAAGAGGGATCTTGGGATCCATGCCCATAGACCCCTGAAAGTTGCCATCCAAGCTGATAAGGTTGTTGAGAAGGTATATGGCATGTCGGCTTTGATTAAAAGGGCAATTGAGTTTAAGAGCCATGAATTAATGCTGCAACTCTACAGAGCCCTGGTTAGACCACACTTGGAATGTTGTGTTCCGTTCTAGTCGCCTCATTATAGGAAGAATGTGGAAGCTTTATAGAGGGTGCAGAGGAGATTTACCAGGATGCTGCCTGGACTGGAGGGTATGTCTTATGAAGGAGGTTTAAGGGAGCTCGGGCTTTGGAAGGGATCAGAGGGGCAGGAATGGTTGAACTAATCAGAGGTCAAAAGTTGGTGGGGATTGTAAAATAATTTTTTAACCCAAAGGATGAATGGTAATCTGGAACTCTGTTTGAAAGGTTGCGAGAGAGGCAGAAACCCTCTGCACTTTAAGTGCTGTAACCTATAAAGCTGCAGACTAAAGGCTGGAGAGTAGGATTAGACTACGTTGCTAATTTTCAGCTCGTCCAAATTTAATAGGCTGAATGCCTTCCAACTGTTGTAAATTTTTATGATTCCCAAATTTGCATGCTGCCTGGTTTGGAAGGAATAACTAGTATTAATTGCACATTATGATTTTTATCCTGCACCGTTTTTATTGTTTTATTGTGTTTTTTTTTCTTCATACATGATGCTGTCTGCTATGGCAAAATAAGAAAATAATGACAAATCTGGAGAGGTCTGATGAGCTTTCAGTAAGTCAGCATGGATTTATACATATACCATTTGTTGAAGAAATGTTCTTGAGTTCTTTGTGGGACTGACTGGCTCTGGTGACAGTGAAAATTCTATGATGTGATATATTTAGTCTTCAGCAAGGCTTTTAATACACAATTGTATAATGTCTCAATTAGTCCACATGACAGGAAGATAATGGAATAGCAGGCAAGCTCCTGAAGGGGAATGAAAATTGACTAGATCAGTGAATGCAGAGAATGATTGTGAAGCAAGCTTACTTGACAGCCTAGAAAATCACTTGTGGGTGCCACAGCGATCAATGCTGGAGACCTGGTTGTTTATAGAGTGTATTTGTAACTGGAACAGAAACAAGGATAAAGTTTGGTGCTGTAACCATAGGGAACAGGCAAATGCAAAGCAGTGGGAGATCAGCAGAAAAGGTGAACTGATGATTTGGAAATAACGCGCTCATAAGTGCAGCACAATGAAGCTGAAGAAAGGAAAAAAAAAGAGGTAGATAATGTCAATGATTCTTAGTGGCAGAACACAAAACAGAAAGAGATCTGCAGCAGTTGCTGAATTGTTTACTGAACCTAATATCAATGTGCTCTAGCAGTAAGAAAATCTTTTATTATAACCAGAGGGATAGTGCAAGAATCACAGTAATGATTCTGTCTCACAACAATAATTTATGCTTATATAGCACGTCTAAAGTAGTAAGCTATCCCATTACACCTAATCAAACACAACAAAATTGGTACTAAGTCAAAGGTGACCAAAAGTTTAAGTTTTAAGAAACATTTGAAAGGAGGGGAATGAAGACACTGACATGGCCACATCTACACTGTTGTTTAAGGTCTGCTCAACATACAGTACGCTTATCCAATCATTGATAGCAGTACAGAAAGGAGTAATGAAATGCAAAGTAGGTTTACAATATTTGTACTAAGAAGAGAGATCAGACTTTGACATTATTTACAATGGAGAATGAAGGTTCAGTGGAAATGCTATTTGTTGTCTGATATAATTTGATGAATATGTTTATGTCAGGCTGTTGCTTAACTAATCTGAGGGATAGGCCTCACCATTTTGACAAAAGTCCCTTAATATTAGAGAAGAAAATTTTACAAGGTCAAATACAGGGAGTATCTTTTTATTGTTTCCTACGTTGATGCCAGATGGTCTGTCCAGCTTCATTCTGATTTAACATCTATGTAGCGGTAGATCCAACTCAGTGGAGAGGTCATTTTGGAGAGCAGATAAGATTCAATCACACAAACCATGCGGGGTGTGAGACTGGAGTCACATGTAGGCCCAGAGTGAGTGAGGAACCCAAACTTCCTTCAAGAACATTCATAAGCAAATGACGTTTTCTTCTTTTACTGACAATCCAGTAACTTTATGATCGCTATTATTGAGATTAACTTTTTGTTTCAGATTAGATCATTGAATATTAATTCCTCCCGCTCCAGTAAAGAGACTTCAATCCATGTCTCCAGATCCTTCGCTGGGGCACCCCTATTACTGCTCAGTTGACATAACCATTCCTATTGTATTTCTAGGAGACCTGAATGGGTAGTTGAAAAATCTTGTCAATTGAAATATTAGGTTTTGTTTTAGGAGCATCAGAAGGACTGCATAATCTTTTCCGACATTGAAACAAAATTGTGGGACATAGTCAGCAGGTCTGTTAACAGAGTTAATGTTTCAAGCTCAGATGATTTTTCAGCAGAATTGAAGAAAGGAATGTGATGGTGTGCGGTGTAGTGGGATGGAATGGGAAGTCTTTTCTGATTCTTATCTTTCCATTATTGCCATTATCTTATCATTATTGCCAGTCTCACACAATCACAGTGTGAGACTGGCAATAATGAAGCAATTAGATTGGAATCCCTACAGTGTGGAAACAGGCACTTCATCCCAACCAGTTCACACCGACCCTCTGAAAAGTAACCCACCCAGACCCATTTCCCTCTGACTAACACTATGGGCAATTTAGCATGGCCAATTCACCTGACCTGCACATCTTTGGATTGAGAGAGGAAACTGGAGCACCCGGAGGAAACTCACACAAAACAGGCGCTTGAGGCTGGAATCGAACTTGGGATCCTGGTGTTGTGAACCAGCAGTGCTAACCACTGAGCCACTGTGCCACCTGAGCTCCTCAAAAGGTTATTGAGAAATAAGTTATATTGGTGGATGATCATGTTTAAAGTACAATATAAGGTAGACATTTCAATGTTGGTGCCTTGTTCAGGGATTTGACAGACTATCTTCATGATCCATAGATAGAAGGCTAACTCTATATCAATAATTGTGTGTATCATTACAAAGTAACCATTGCTTAGGCTGGCTGATAGGTAGCTTTGGGAGTAGGTGATGGTCAGTCCATTCTATTTTAGTGAAGCTTCGAGATGCAATACTGGTCTTCTTAGGGTTAGATTTCCAAATAATTTTTCACTCACCTTTTTGGACCAGGTTTCACAGTCTGCAACACCACATTGTTACCTGAAATCCATCATTTCCTCTTCTGTCACATCCTTTTTTAGATGTTTTAGTCTGATTTCTATGTTATCCAGAGTCTATTCTATTGAATGTGACTGATATGTTGGATTATGGATAGATTTCTGTACATTTATACACAATGTTGACCTTTGACATTGCCTTCTGGAGACTCTTAATTTCAGCTACTTCTTTGTCTCTGTCTCTTATTTCATTTCTCCCTACCTCCCCACCTGAAAGTAAGATGGTAGTTATGATTCACTTTAATTTCAGAGATAGAGGCTTGTGGTTCAAAGACTTGAACACAAACTCCTAACTTCAATGCCATAGAGTGCTCATGAAGTGTTCTCCTGTCAGAAATGCTGCCTCTTGGATGGAATGTTAAACAGATCCCTTGTCCTCCTCCCAGGTGAATAAAAGAAATCCCATGACACAGTGTTGAAGAATATCTTCGTGACCTGGCCATTATTTGTCCCTCAACTAACACTATCAAGAAACAAATGGGCCCAGAGTTTGGAGCAATAATCATAGAACAGAGAACAGCACAACACAGTACAGGCCCTTTGGCCTTCGATATTGTGCTGACGTTTTATACTACTCTAGGATCAAACCAACTGACATGCCCTATATTTTACTATCATCCATGTCCCTCTCCAAGAGTCACTTAAATGTCCCTCATGTATCTGCCTCTACTACCACTGCTGGCAGTGCATTCCACACACCCACCACTCTCTGTGTAAAGAACCTACCTCTGACATCTCCCTTAAATCTTCCTCCAACCAACTTAAAACTATGTTCCCTCATGATAGACATTTCCACCCTGGGAAAAAGTTTCTGGCTATCAACTTCATCTGTGCCTCTCATCATCTTGTACACTTCTATCAAGTCACCTCTCATCCTTTCTCACTCCAATGAGAAAAGTCCTACTTTCCTCAACATTTCTTCATAAGACATGTCCTCCAGTCCAAGCTGCATCCTGGTAAATCTCCTCTGCACCCTCTCTAAAGCTTCCAAATCCTTCCTAAAACGAGGCGATCAGAACTGAACACAATGCTCCAAGTGTGGTCTAATCACAGCTTTATAAGGCTGCAGCAAACTTTGTGGCTCTTTAAACTCAATCCTCCCCATTAATGAAACCCAACACCATAGGCCTTCTCAACAACCTTATCAACTTGGGTGGCAACTTTGAGGGATCTATGGACATGGACACCAAGATGCCTCTGTTAATCGTGCCTTTAACCCTGTAAACTGCATTCAAATTTGACCTTCCAAAATGAAAAATTGCACACTTTTCCAGGTTAAACTCCATCTGCCACTTCTCAGCATAGTTCTACATCCTGTCAATGTCCTGTTGTAACCTACAACAGCCCTCCACACTATCCCCGACTCCACTGACCTTCGTGTCATCAGCAAACTTACTAAGCCCCCTTCCACTTCCTCATCCAAGTCATTTATAAAAATCACAGAGCAGAGGTCCCAGAACAAATCCCTGTGGAACACCAGTGATCAGCAAGCTCCAGGCTGAAAACTTTCCATCTACTATGCCCCCTAGTTTGAGACTCCCCCACTAGTGGAAATATCTTCAACACTTACCTTTTAAGCCCCACAGAAACTTGTGTTCCAATAAGATCATCCCTCAGTTTTCTAAACTTTAATGAATGAAGGCTTAACCTGTTTAGCCATTCTTGATAAATTAATTCCTTCATCTCAGGAATCAGTCTGATGAATCTCGTTTGAACTGTTTCCAATGCATTTTCATACTTTTTAAACATGGAGTCAAAAACTGCACACAGTTCTCCTGGTGTGACCTCACTAACACCCTGTACTGTTGTGACAAGACCTCCCTATTTTTATGCCATAGTAACAAATATCAAAATTCTACTGGTCCATTGACACCCATCTACAGATCATGGCTTTATTCCTCATTAATCAACCACACAGCCAATTTTTGTATCATCTGCAAACATCTCAGTCATGCTTTTTACATCCAAATTGAAATTATTGATATATGTCACAAAGTGCAAAAGACTAAATACTGAATGCTACAAAACTTCACTTCAAATAGCTTCCAGTCACAAAAACACTTCTCAATAATTACCCTTCATCTCTAAGCCAATTTCCAATCCAACTTGATAGTTTGCCTTGGGTCCTGAGGGCATTTAATCTCTTGACCATCTGCAACATGGGACCTTATGAAAGCATTACAAAAATTCATATGGATTACATGAAATGGACTATGCTCTTGTAACCTCCCCAAAAGTGCAATGATTTTCATCAAACATAACATTCCCTTCATAGTCAGCATGGATTTGTCTTTGATTATTCCGTATTCTTCAGAGTGAAGATTTATCCTTTCCCTTAGCATTTTTTCCAATAATTCTACCCCACCCACCCCCCCCCATCACCCCAGCCTATTCCTTTCTCCACATTTAAAGATTGGCACAATTTTAGTTTTTCCTCATTCTTTTGCAACCATGCATTACGCTGCCCACTGATTCAGTAATGGTAGTAATGTGCAGCTCAGCATTAAGTGCTTTGTGAGCAGTTGAATGCCTTTGGGGGGATCCCAGGTTTGTGTGGAAGCTACCTCCACTTAAAGCTAGTTTGTTTCACTGAAAGCAAACCTGCACCTTTTAAAGGAGAGATACTTTCTTTAAATCTTTTTTTAAAAAAGGAATTATTTTTTCTTTTGCATATTGCCACAAATATAAAACCAAACAATTCAAACCAAGGTTACAAAACAAACCCACTAATTATATAGATAAATAAATAATAACTGCTAACTAAACTAAAAAAGGAATATCTTCATAATAATAACCGTAACACAGCACAGCGTAGCCCTCAATCATCGAGTGCATAAATTTATACATATTCGTATGTTCGTAGTTCCTCCTCTCTGGATATCAGATTAAATACATGGAATTGCCATGGCTATATAAAAACTCTTATTTGTGTGAGACACAAATCTGTATCCAGGTAGTCCAAAAAGGGTCGCTGCATCTTATAGAAATTCTCAGTTTTACAGGGCACCATATTAATAGGGAATGTGCTCCATGATTCATGTCAAGGGGATATGCTCCATGACTAGCTTACACCGGCCCACCAGCCCCAAGGGACTTTCCAACACCCACCCTAATAGAATGTTCTTTCTGGCACAAATAGTGTGGATACTGAAAAGCCTTTTGTGTGTGCATCTAATGAATGAGAATTGGCAATGCCAAGAAGAGATACTGGGTCCATCTCCACCTCCGTCCCCAAGGCCTTCTGTATTTCACCTACCACAGCGCTTCAGTATGTCCACTGTCTGTGGCAGGGCCAAAGGCAATGGGTAAGTATGCCCATACTCACTTTACATTGAGGACACATTGGAGATGCTCACACTTTAAATTTAGTGAGGCAGTCTGGGGCCAAATGGACCCGGTGGAGAATTTACAATTGCAAGGTGTGGGTCCTGTTGCAAATGGAGATCCTTCTTGCATTTTCCCAGACATCCTCCCATATTTCAGAAGAGATCGCAATATCCAATTCCCCCTCCCATAGTTTACAGAGCTGTTCAGTCTCATCCAAGGGACCTTCTCCCAATAGATGATAAGCATTGCTAACAGATAATGTACCCTCAGCACTCAACACCCTCTTCTCCATGTCAGACCTATAAGGATCAGTTAGAAGGGTGGTCTCTTTTTGGATGACGTTTCTAATTTGAAAAAAATGAAAAAGAGGTCCCTACTGGGCAGTTCAAAAGAAATCAATATATCCCTTTCGAATAAATCACTCAGGGAAGACACACCCCTAGTTGCCCACAGTTTAAACCCAGAGTCCATCATCCCTGGCTGAAAGCCCAGCATACCAACTATGGTTGTCAAAAATGATATTTTGGCAATATTGCCCTCACTCTAATGCATTGCCCCCATGCCTTGATAGTATTGATGACTGTTGGGCTATGGCAGTATTCCTTAACTGTTCTCATTTTGTCTAAGAACAGCAGGCTAATAAGGGGTCATCTTGCCTGAGGTGCTTCAATGTCCCCCGGGCCTAATCATTCACGGATGATAGCGACAAGCTGAATTGATAGTTTTTGACATCTGGTAGGCCCACTTCTCCCAGTCTGTAAGGTAACTGCAGTTTAGTCAATTTAATTCGGGGCTGTTGCGATACCAGATAAAGGAACTGAACCAGCCGTTCAGTCTTCTAAACGTTTGCTCAGTAAAAAGAAAATAAAATGGGCAAAATTGCCTTTAAATAGCTGATCAAAAATGGGAGCAATAAATATACCTTGGTAGAGAAAGCCCTCCTGCGAACATCTAAGGGGGAACCAAGATCTGCCCTCAGGATCAGGCAATCGCGGGAGACCACTCACGGACATGGCCTCTGATTTCACAAAATTGATCTTATAACCCGACAAGCCGCCAAATAGATTGATCAGGTGTGGCACTGAGATTGTTGGGTTTGACAAGACGACAAGAACATCATCCACATACAGTGCCATCTTACATGTCTTTGTACCCACTTCTGGAGCAGTTATATTGGGATTCCTACGTGTTGACTCCAATCAGCAATTTTCAGTGTTGAAGGTAATTTTCTTAAATTCCAGGAACAGCAATTACTGTTTTATGCTGTTGCATTGTTTTGGAATTTTGGAGAAAAAAAGAAATCAAGACAACAGCACTTTTAAAAGGGAGAGAGACAAACAAAGGCAGTGCAGCAGAGACAGAGACAGAGACAGAGACAGAGACACACTGCTAACTGACACTGCAGTGAATTTGCGCAGTTACTGTCTTTGCTGTTGAACTCACGTACTGCTGGACATCGGAGTGCATCTAGGAACACTTAAACAGCGAAATTCACAACTGATCTTGGAGGAACCTGTTTGGGAGCAGTCACAGCACAGAAACAGATAGAGTCATAGAGATGTACAGCATGGAAACAGACCCCTTGGTCCAACCTGCCCACGCCGACCTGATAGGCCAACCCAATCTAGTCCCACCTGCCAGCACCTGGCCCATACCCCTCCAAACCCTTCCTCCTATTCACATACTCATACAAATGCCTCATAAATGTTGCAATTGTACCAGCCTCCACCACTTCTTCTGGCAGCTCATTCCATACATGTACTACCCTGTGTGTGAAAAAGTTGCCCCTTAGGTCCCTTTTATATCTTTCCCCTCTCACTAAACCTATGCCCGCTCGATCTCAACTCCCCGATCCCAGGGAAAAGACTGTCTATTTATCCTATCCATGCCCCTCATAATTTTGTAAATCTCTATAAGGTCACCCCTCAGCCTCCGACACTCCAGCAAAAACAGCCCCAGCCTGTTCAGCCTCTCTCTGTAGATCAGATCCTCCAACCTTGGCAACAAAGTTGTAAATCTTTTCTGAACCCTTTCAAGTTTCGCAACATCTTTCCGACAGGAAGGAGACCAGAATTGCACGCAATATTCCAACAGTGGCCTAACCAATGTCCTGTACAACTGCAACATGATCTCCCAACTCCTGTACTCAATACTCTTGACCAATAAAAGAAAGCATACCAAGCGCCTTCTTCACTATCTTATCTACCTGCGATTTCACTTTCAAGGACCTATGAACCTGCACTCCAAGATCTCTTTGTTCAGCAACACTCCCTAGGAGCTTACCATTAAGTGTACAAGTCCTGCTAAGATTTGCTTTCCCAAAATGCAGCATCTCCCATTTATCTGAATTAAACTCAATCTGCTACTTCTCAGCCTATTGGCCCATTTGGTCAAGATCCTATTGTAATCTGAGGTAACCCTCTTCGCAGTCCACTACACCTCCAATTTGCAGATGACACCAAAACTTACTAACTGTACCTCTTATGCTCGCATCCAAATCATTTATGTAAATGACAAAAAGTAGAGGGCCCAGCACCGATCCTTGTGGCACTCCACTTATCTAGGCCGGTGACCAGTGAACAATTTTAAGTGTGGCCCTGCAGTTAGGCCTGTAGTAGTGAGTAGAGTGTATGTTTTATTGAGATATGTCTCGATTAAAATTAAAAATATAAACCTTAAGTATTAAATTAGCCTGGAGCAGTGTTTTGTAGAGAAAGAAAACAGTGCTGTTTTCTGGGTCTACAGATTGGAAGCAGCAAAAATGGCCTTTAGTAGAGTGATAGGCTCTTTTTGTTGGATGTTTAAGGAGAGTTTGTGTGTTGCTGAGGATTATATCTGCAATAAATGCCGTTAGTTGCGAATCCTATCAGATTGAATGGATTAGTTGGAGAGACAGTTAGAGGCAATAAGGAATTTACAAGACCAAGTGGATGACAGCTATAGGAAGGGAGAAATGTCACAGAGACAGTGACATAGATGGGTTAACTCCAGGAAAGGTAAGAGAGGTAGGCAGGTAGTACAGGAGTCTTCTCTGGCTACCCCCATTTCAAACAAGTGTGCTGTTTTGGAAAATGTAGGGGGTGATGGATTCTCAGGGGAATGTAGCACAAACAGCCATGTTTCTGGTATTGAGACGAGCTCTAGTGCAATGAGGGGTACATCGGGTTCCAAAAGATCAATTGTGTTATGGGACTCTCTAGTCTGATGCGCAGGTAGGCGTTTCTGTGGCCAGCAGCAAAAAAAATCAGAATCGTTTGATGCCTCCCTCAGGCCAGGATGTCTCACAGAGGGTGCAGAATGTCCTCAAGGGTGAGGGGGACCAGCAGGAGGTCATTGTATACATTGGAACCAATCACATTGAAAGGGAAAAGAATGACATTCTGAAGGGAGAATACAGAAAGTTAGGCAGGAATTTAAAAAGGAGATCCTGAAGAGTAGTAATATCTGGATTACTCCCAGTGCTGCGAGCTATTGAGGGTAGGAAGAGGAGGATAGATCAGATGAATGCATGGCTGAGGAGTTAGTGTATGGGAGAAAAATTCACATTTTTGGATCATTGGAATCTCTTCTAGGGTAGAAGTGACCTGTCCAAGAATAACAGACTGCACCTGAATTGAAAGGGGACTAACACAGTTGCAGGGAGATTTGCAAGAGTCACTCAGGAGGCAAGGACAGAAAGGGAGGCAAGAGAGGAGGGGGAGTGATGTTTTTGATAAGGGATAGCATTGCAGCTGTGGTGAGAGGGGATATTCCTGGAAATATATCCAGGGAATTTTTGGATGAAACTGAGAAATAAGAAAAGGATGATCATCTTATTGGGATTGTATTATAGATCCCCCTAATAGTTAGTGGGAAATTGAGAAACAAATCTGTAAGGAGATTGCAATTATTTGTAAGAATAGAGTAGTTATGTTAGGGGATTTCAACCTTCCAATCATAGACTGGGACAACCATAGTGTTAAGGGTTAAGATGGAGAGGAATTTGTTAAGTGCGTACAAGACAATTTTCTGATTCAGTATGTGGATGTACCTACTAGAGAAGGGGCAAAACTTGACCTAGTCTTGGCAAATAAGACAGGGCAGGTGACTGAGGTGTCAGTGGGGGAGCACTTTTGGGCCAGCGACCGTAATTCTATAAGATTTAAAATAGTGCTGGAAAAGGATAGACCAGATCTAAAAGTTGAAGTATTAAATTGGAGAAAGGCCAATTTTGATAGTATTAGGCAAGAACTTTCAAAAGCTAATTGGAGGCAGATGTTCGCAGGTAAAGGGATGGCTAGAAAATGGGAAGCCTTCAAAAAGGAGATAATGAAAATCTAGAGAAAGTGTATTCCTGTTAGGGTGAAAGGAAAGGCTAGTAGGTGTAGGGAATGCTGGATAATGAGAGAAATTGAAGGTTTGGTTAAGAAAAAGAAGGAAGCATATGTCAGGTATAGACAGGATAGATCGAGTGAATCCTTATAGTATGAAGGCAGTAGGAGCATACATACGAGGGAAATCAGGAGGGCAAAACGGGGACATGAGACAGCTTTGGTAAATAGAGTGAAGGAGAATCCAAAGGATTTCTACAAATACATTAAGGACAAAAGGGTAACTAGGGAGAGAATAGGGCCCCTCAAAGATCAGCAAGTCGGCCTTTGCGTGGAGCCACAGGAGATGGAGTGATACTAAACGAGTATTTTGCATCAGTTGAGATGGACAAGGAAGATATAGAATGTAGGGAAATAGATGGTAACATCTTGAAAAATGTCCATATTACAGAGGAGGAAATGCTGGATGTCTTGAAAAGCATTAAAATGGATAAAACCCCAGGACCTGATCAGGTGTAATCTGGAACTCTGTGGGAAGCTAGGGAAGTGATTACTGGACCGCCTGCTGAGATATTTGTATCAGCGATAATCACAGGTGAGGTGCCTGAGAACTGGAGGTTGGCAAACATGGTGCCACTATTTAAGAAGGGTGGTAAGGACAAGTCAGGGAACTATAGACCGGTGAGCCTGACATCGGTGGTGGACAATTTGTTTTAGGGAATCCTGAGGGACAGGATGTACATGTATTTGGAAAGGCAAGGACTGATTAGGGATAATTAACATGGCTTTGTGCATGGGAAATCATGTCTCACAAACTTGGTTGAGTTTTTTGAAGAAATAACAAAGAGGATTGATGAGGGCAGAATGGTAGATGTGATCTATATGGACTTCAGTAAGGCGTTCGACAAGGTTCCCCATGGGAGACTGGTTAGCAGGGTTAGATCTCATGGAATACAGGGAGAACTAGCCATTTGGATACAGAATAGCTCAAAAGGTAGAAGACAGAGGGTGGTAGTGGAGGGTTGTTTTTCAGACTGGAGGCCTGTGACCAGTATAGTGCCACAAGGATCGGTCCACCAGTTTTTGTCATTTACATAAATTTGGATGTGAGCAAAAGAGGTACAGTTAGTAAGTTTTCAGATGACACCAAAATTGGAGGTGTAGTGGACAGCAAAGAAGGTGACCTCAGATTACAACATGATCTTGATCAGATGGGCCAATGGGCTGAGAAGTGGCAGATGGAGTTAATTTCAATAAATGCATGTGCTGCATTTTGGGAAAGCAAATCTTAGCAAGACGTATACACTTAATGGCAAGGTCCTAGGGAGTGTTGTGAAGAAAGAGACCTTGGAGTGCAGGTTCATAGCTTCTTGATGGAATGCTTTCCTTTAAATCGGTCAGAGTCTTGAGTATAGGAGTTGAGGTGTCACGTTGCGGCTGTACAGAACATTGGTAAGGCCACTTTTGGAATATTGCGTGCAATTCTGGTCTCTTTCTGGTTTGTTGCGAAACTTGAAAAGGGTTCAGAAAAGATTTACAAGTATGTTGCCAGGGTTTAAGGACTTGAATGCACAAGAGACTTGAAGAGCCAAAAGGCATACCCCTGTTCCTAACACATATGTTCATATGCTGTTCATGTTTGATTGGGCTGTATACTTGAGTCATGCATATAGTGGGTTCTGAGTGGGTACATAGCCTTGGTCTCCCAGGAGTCACTCTCTGATTTGGTGTGGTGATTCAAATATTGATGGTTCAACAGAAACACACACAACAACCTACTGCAGCAGTAGTTGTCACTGATCTATGATCAATGCTAAACATGGTCCAGCTGCATGATAAAGGATCACAAATGCTGTACATGTCAGCATTTAGAAGCATCACCATAAAACCATATTTGTGTAGTCATTGGGACTCGACATCGACAACCTGCTAACCATTTAATGGCATTTACTCACCAACACCCAAATAGTTTACAATAGATCATAGGCAGGAGTAATTTGGCTGAGTTCAAGTTTATAGAGTAGAAAATAGGAGGCCAGCCATAAGGAATAGTGGTGATAAAGGCATGCATGATGATTTCAGTGGCAGACTAGTCAAGACAGGAAACGCTATGGTTCAGTCTGCCAACTAAACTCATTTGGTTCAACAGACTATTACTTTATAAACTAATTTATGCTAAGTTAATTAGCATGAAAAACTGCAGTATTGAAGACAGGGAACATTAGGAAATGATCATTCTCATAACTAGTTTATCTCATTCAGTAATACAATTTTAGTGGTTTGTAGTTGTTCAAGTTTAAAAATAATGTATGTATGTTCCTGAAACAATTTTGTTGATTTTTGTTATAACAGGACCGAAGATGTTTTTCTACAATCTCTGAACTTCTGTGAGATAGTTTCACCCTCTTAAAGAAGTGACAATGGTTACTTTTGAAATCCTCTAAAATTGTATTGTCTAAAAACATTAACAATTTGGTTTAATGGATATCTCTCATGCATTTGTAACAACCCCGTGGCACTCAATGTTTCAAACCCCAGTCTGTCAGCAAGATTCTATTATCTTACAGGTTTTGCAGCATAGGTCAACTCAGTCAGCCACGAACACATGTGAAACTACGCATGCATGGCCATGAATGTTATTGGCTCTGATTTACTCTTTATTAGCCGCGCATACTCACATCCTCAGCCTTATTTTTAACAAAAAATACAGGTCAACTTTCCAAATAAGATCTGCAGAAATCTTTAGAATTTATGTCACAGATTCTGAAAAGGGCAAATAGAAAATACTGGAGGATTGTATTAAAGTCTGGCAATGTAGATCTGTTTCTTACATTCTCTACTCAGAGTAAAACACCAATGTTGCAAATTGGGGACACAATGGTGACTGAGATAGCAATAGCTCATTTAGGGAAATGAATGATTTGCAGGTTGCAGCTAATGGTGATTGAGAGGCAGGTAAGGCTTTCTGAAAAGATAATGGAGAAAAGTTCTCAACTCCCAACATACCATCAAATTAGTCATATGCTCAATTTTGGCTCTTGTGAATACTTGAAAAGGCAAGACAACTCAATTGGAAATTTATAAAAATTTTGGCTAAAACTTATTAAGCCCAGATGGATTCTCAGCGGTGAAGTTGGCAAGCTTAAATCAAGATTCAATAATGTATTTGGGAACAGTGCAGGATTGAAATATGTGGAGTGTACCCAAATAGATCAGTATTCTGAAATGTCAGATGTGTGGAGTTGCACCTCTAATGTTCAGTAACTTCAAGTAGAAGTGATGAAAATGTGTAGTCTGTAGCTAAAATGGAAAGAACAAAGAGAAGAAGTGAACTCAATTGAAAATAAAGTGAGCCGACAATAAGTAGGAACTTCAACCAGACAAGAACTGGTCGCCTCTCCCTTCATCCAAGTGGAATGACATTGAAGAAAGAGGACAGGAGGCTGATTCAGATATGCAAAGAAAACAATCACACTGCAGTATGTGGATGCACACATTGATCCAAAAGCAGCAATGAACAGAGACAATAACTAGTCTGCAACCCCATTCATTGAACTCTCAGCTCAGTGTTAAGCTATTCCTTAAGCTACCCATATAATTGTCAGAGAATTAAAACCCTCAATTCAAAACAATGCCTAGGTTCAAAAGAAAAGCCAGACAACAGCAATATATAAAACTCCTAATTAACTTTCTGCTTGACACCTCAGTAATTATCGTCCTGCTGGGATCCAGTGAATACAACAGTTTCTTTTTATTAAGGAGGCTGCATCTCGAAAATAATTAGGCATCCTCCATTTGAAATAAGAGAATAAACAACTAAGCTTATGTACTTGATGAAAAATTTTAAAAATTAAATCACTGCTTGTGAGTTTCTGTGAAACTAAAGGGTGGGTTAATGTTTGGGTGGGTTCTTCAATAAAAGAGTATTAATTTTCACACAATTGCATCAAGTCAAGGCGCTGTTTGCTCTTTGTTCACAGCAAAGCAGATATTTGCTGAAATATTGAATATGTCTGAATTTAATTTTTTAATCACTTGATCGGTTTATTACCAACTAAACAACTTGCTGAATTTGGCATGGCAGCACAAAAAAGCAGAAAAATACTGGAATGTTAAGGTTATCTTTCCTTTCAAAGTTAGAGTCATTTTCAAACTCAGGGACAGTGCAAGAGAAAGAGTAACAAAAGTGAAAAATGTTTGCAGCTGTTTAGTACTAATGAGACTTAATTATACATAATCAATAGATGAACTGTACACAATGTTGCAGCAATTGGAAACTGTACTGAACAGGAGACTTATTCAACTTGAAATCTTAACTATTTCTCTCTCCACATATAGTACCAAACCCAGTGTGCATTTCCAGTACTTTTTGCTCTTACTTCAAATTTCCAATATATGAAGTGTTTTGCTTTTATATTATGTACTTTTCAAATTTAATTGGAAATTAATTGCAAATGAATTCGGAATCTTATTTGAAAATAAATTAAACAATATTCCAACAACTCAGCTAAAATATTAGTGGAATATCCTGCAGAAACCCAGTCTCCCTAAAATAGCACTGTATAGTGCTTGCAGCAATAGGAAATGGATTGTTTGTGCAGACAATAGGGAATCCATTAATATAAATTCTGCAATTTGACAACAGGTTGGACCTCAAAACATGAGAGCTGAGATGTTAGACCAACTGCAAGCTCTGTTGGCATGTTGGCATCGAGTTATCTGGAAAATGGACAGAATTATGAAGCAACTATTCCAAAGTCACAGTATCTAATGCCTCAGCTTACATTTGTATCGAACCTGTAAAAAAAATACAACCCAAAATGTTCTACCCAAATGAAATCCCAAACTGATGGTATTGTAAATGTTAGCCAAAAGGCATATCAGAAGTAGTTTCACAATAACTTTGAAGGGAGAAAGGGAAGAGTAGAGGTGGAGAGATTTAAAATAAGAATTTCAAAGTATAGGCCACATATAACTAAATGCACATTCATCAGAGATAAGGTAACACAAAAGAATGATACATAGGAGTGTGCAGTTACATGAGTGGGAATTCTTTGGGAAAGAGGATGAAGGTGCTGTAAAACCTTGGTCATGTTATACAAATAAGATCAGGTGAGGCTATGAAGATAAGAAAGGTTGAGGACACTGCTGAAGATGTTTTGCCCATACTACAGTGGAATCAAGCAAGGGCAATACTACAAATTATACAATCAAGGAAGGATGCTTTAGGACAATAGTGTGACCACATTAGAAGTTACAGAGAGGTTGAGGCAGATGAAAAGGGATAATGCCATTGTCAAAGAGGATTTCAATTGTGACATTGCATATACCATTTTACTGCTTGGTTGGAGAAGCATTCAAACAGAGAAATGTGGAAGCAATAGAGGCCATGTTTCCGGACACCACCATCAACCTGTGGTAATCTAGTTTGGTTAGTTTGTTCAGACTAAGCCTCCTTTCTCTACGTTGAGTAGAGGACCTGTGCATGATGATATATTTCCAAGTCAAGATGGAGAGTAGCTTTGAGGGTAACTTGCAGATGGTTGTGTTCCCATGTATTCCCTTCCCTTGATTTTCCAGATAGAAGGTGCTGTCTAAGGAGCCTTGGTGAATTTCTGAAGTGTATCTTGTAGATAGTACACAAGTGCCAGTAGTGGAGGGAATGGATGTTTATGGACACAGTGTCAATTTTGTCACTATAAAATTTGCCAGATTACAGCAAGGTTGCAGTAATTTCCTTAGTTGCCAGTGTTTTTAAACTTCGCATTGATTTATTACTGCATTAAATTTATCAACAAAGCTTTAAATTCTATTAACTGGCCATTCAGCAGTGATTTACTTCTTCAGAGCTGTCAACTTCTGTTCCACTGGAATATTGCATTAGTGTCCTGCTTTCTGGGTGTTGTAACCTTTTGCAACAATCAAAATGTAGCTTCCCATGTTTTTGAGCATGTTCCCTCCTTCTGCAGCCAAGATGGAGTTCCCAAGCAAACTAGGGAGATTTTTTTGCTGTAATGATGCAAAACACAATAAATTTTCTTTTGCACATGTTTTTGAATGAAGTTGCCTGGTTGCAGACTTTATAAATCTTTTCCCAGAAATCTTGGCTTAATTACTAAGCCTTGGTCCTTTGAAATGCTCTGCTTTTTCTGATTTTCCTTTTTGCTGTAGACTATTTCCAAAGATTTCTCTAAATTTGTTCTTTTTCCAACTTAAATAAATTGAGGCCTTCCTGAAACTGCAACCCAGACAAAATTACTTTTCTGACTGTTCACTGCCCCTCTCAGGTGGGCCTGCAGAGCCTACTCATGATGGTGACAGTGTTCATTTTTGGAAGATAAGAACTTCTTCATTTCTCTTCTTACTTCATTGCTCCATTTTCTTTCTGATCTTTGCACTATTTGCATAAAGCTTTTTGCCATTTCCGTTTAGGATACCTAAATCCTGGAACCTTCCTTCATTCAGACCTCTGTCTTTTTCCTTAATGTGGCTGGTTTTTGAAATTTACCCGAGCCCAATATGTTCTCTCTGAACCTCTTACCAGTTTCTTAGTGAATATTTAACACTGCAAATCACCACCTCATATTATCCCACATCAGCCTGTGGTATTCTGGCTTGGCCAGTTTACTGCGACCAATCATTCTCTCTCAATGCTGAGTGCAGAGAATGTCTACATATCAATGGCAGCCAACAGACAATTGGTGAGTCTCAACAGAATAAGCACTTAACTTACTTAAAAAAAAACTTTGAGATAGGTACGCACAGCAATTGGTACAGTTTACGTTAACTTGCTCAGCATAATTACTAAAAACTCTCAGGAACTGTACAGAATACATCTGCTATCTGAGTATTCAAGCAAATTTAACTGTCTCCACACAAAGGTTCTGTGAAATGAGCAGATTCGGTGGAGCTTAATGCAACATGAACATTAACTCCTTGAGAGCCATTACTCCATACAACAAAATACATTACTTTTGACGATGTTGATACATCCATGCTCTTTGAAGAGAAAAGTGTATCTGAAGGTCAGCCTAAGGATATGTTTACTGAGCAGGAACAAGCAGTTTTAAAAGGGAAAGAGTCAATATTTAAGAATTTTTATCCAGATGATTTCTGCTTGAAGGCAGGTCCAATGCATTGCACTGAATTTACACCATGGACAGGAAAACCATGCAGATCACAAATCTCTCCTTGCCTGAATGAGAATTGAATGGAGTTTGATTCAATTTGTTCCACAATGTCTATTCAGCCAACTGAGCCAAATGGGTCTATGATGGAGTCTGATTTGCTGTGGCAACATGTACTTTTCCACATGTATTTTAGTCTCGAGCCAAGAATAGTGATGGTACAGGCTTCAATCACATGGCCAACTAGGAATTGCTCCCAGTTTTACAAGATACCATTGCAGTAAATTGGAAGGACTTACAGCTTTGTACTCAACCTAATTGGTCATATCATAAATGTACATTCCTTGGTCATCAGGTCCTAGAGTTAGACTTGACTACTTGACAATACAGAATCATTTATAATGTCAACTTACTTAGGAATTATGAAAAGAAGGTCAGTTGGTTGAAAAAGGGAACATAGTATATTAGAAAGAGAAATAGGATTAGACAATCAGCCCTGGAGCTTGATCCATAACTGAATCCAATCAAAGTAAATTTTCTGTCTCAACTCCAACTTCCAGCTTGCTCTCCAAACCCCTTGGCATGTAAACAATACATGACATGTGACCTCAAAGACCTATGAAAATGAGAAGATTTTATAATTCTAATACTACAATACCGTTGCAATAAAAGCCAATATGTCATTTGCTTTCACCATGATCTTAAGCACTACCTCATAGCAAATTAACATTTGCAGCTGTTTTAGTTGCTATAATATTAGTTTCCACCACTATCTTGGACACTGGACACCAATTGGATCGGTGGGCAGCTCTCATTTCACAAGCACTGTGGCAACCTTTTGGCCTACAGACAGTTCTACCACACAGAGGAACCCAGATCATTCAGGAGTCTCAGGTTGCACATATGATGTTATGACACCAGGTGCAGAGCGAAATGAAGAATGCTGTTAGAGGGGTTGCTACCAATGGATCACACCTTTACCTGGCACCAATCAGCAGCTGTTGCTGTGCAGATGTCCGACATGGAATGGGCCTTCACCTGCCACAGGGGATGTATGGGCAGTGGTGAGACAGGACCATTAAAAGGGAGTCCAATGACCTAGGAGATGCCCAACATGTACCCTACTTCCCAACACATTTCAGAAAAGTCAGGAACTGGACTTGATGTGCCCACAATTTTAAAACCCAATGATAAGGCAGCACAAAATCCAATCTCAGCTGCACTACATCTCTTGGCTCTCCTTTATCTACCCTACTCGTTACATCCTCAAAAACTTGAATAAATTTGTTGAACAGGATTTTCCTTTCATGTTGATTTTGCTTGAACAAACTACTATGATTTTCTCAGTGCATCATTAAATATTAAGCAGTTCAAAGTTTGGGAGAAGATTTGTAGCTCGGGTGCTCGTTGTTGTGGTTCTGTTCGCCAAGCTAGGAATTTGTGTTGCAGACGTTTCGTCCCCTGTCTAGGTGACATCCTCAGTGCTTGGGAGCCTCCTGTGAAGCGCTTCTGTGATCTTTCCTCCGGCATTTATAGTGGTTTGAATCTGCCGCTTCCGGAAGCGGCAGATTCAAACCACTACAAATGCCGAAGGAAACATCACAGAAGCGCTCCTCAGGAGGCTCCCAAGCACTGAGGATGTCACCTAGACAGGGGACGAAACATCTGCAACACAAATTCCCAGCTCGGCAAACATAACCACAACAAATATTAAGCAGGTTCCAGCACTTTCTTGATGAATGATGTAAAATGAACTGGCCTGTAGTTTTCTCTTTCCCATCTCTCTCCCTTCTTGTGTGGCAGCATTACATTTTCTGACTTCAAACCTGTATTGGCAATTACATCAAAATTATCATCTCTATTTATGCTGTTAGTTTATCTGTCTTGTTACAAATTCTTCATGTATTCAGACTAAGAAACTACAATTTTATTTTCTGCAACTATTATTTACAGGATATTGTTTGTTGATATAGTATTGCTATTAATTTTTACATTTACCCAAATCTGCACATGCACTATTGCACTGAAATTGCTCTTTAGAGTTCCAAATTTCCTTTCACTGAATCCTTTCCCACTCTCTAGGCGATTTGTCTCACAAATGAGATCATTTTAGTGAGTCTTGGGGATTGAAGACACATTAGATAGAGAGATTCACATCCTGGAAATATGGAAAAACATGGGCTTGGTGGGCAAGAGGATGGATGAAGCAGCAGAAAGAGTTGAAAGTGTATTACCGGTTGTGGTAACAACAGAATCGTTGAGTTCCTTGTCTTTGCATACAAGCTGAATCTGGCTAAAGAGAAAGTAATGGATTCAGAATGTGATGGAGAAAATCATCCCAAACTGATCATTGTTTTTTGGGATAATCCTGAACTTGTTGATTGGCAGGATGGATTGAGACTCAGAAGTGCTTGTTGTGGTCCAACCAAGTTTTGTGATTTAGCGGCTGAACTTGGGTCTGTGTCATATATGCCTGAACACCTTCGGCTTGAAAGACAGAGATTGTGACCATTTTGGATGGGGTGACTGAGACAAAAACAACAAAAGCCTTACTGATTACCAGTTCCAGTTAAAATCAAGTGAAGAGCCATTGACCAGGATGATGGTGCAAGGCTCATAACTCAGAACCAGAGAAGAAACCACGAATGACCATTTCAACAAATGAACATAGGCATATCCTATTATTTTTGATTTAAATATAAAGGTTTAATTTAATTGTGTTTTGAAATAGGCATTTGTTGAGTTGCAATTGATGTGTTAAAGTTAAACTTATTAACTTATCCAGTCAGCTTGTAACTTCAACCTCTGTACTCCATGTCAATTTCAGTACTCTAATTTCAGTAGACATAAAATATGACTCTGCAAAGAAAAAAGTGTAGGCAAACAATTACATACTCAAATTGTAGTGTTCAATTTTATTCAGCACACTGCTTGGCATTATTCAGAAACCTCATTCCTTACCATAAATCTACTACAATATGTATCAGTGAGCACATTGAAGGAATGCCCATGCATTATCAACATCATGGCTTACGAAAGCTTGGAGAATACTGCTACCTGTTGTAGTGGTATTTCAACGAGCTCACCCAAATTTCTTCAACTGTGATAATGGATGTGCTGAAAAAGGCAGATCACTTATTCAATGATAACAGCCAGTTAGGCAAAAACAATTGCAGAGCTATCTTAAAATCCAGCTCAAGGAGGCTGTGCGCCCCAAGGCCCAGTAACCAGACATTCGACTTATTCCCACGTGAAAAGAAATTCTAGTTCAGAAATTAGAAAACATGCTACATTAGCCATGAATAAAACCATTTGGATTTCTAAAGCAATTGTTGGGTAATAAACTAGGTACACTGGATTTGATCATTGTCCAAAGAGACCAGAATAATAAACAATTGCCATTAATGCAACTGTTTAAGAGGAGCGGACATTTATATTACAGCCTTATAGTTACTCTATGTTCATGTGGACAACAAATGCCTTGAAATGACCATTCAAGATATTTCATGTGTGTATTTTGTACATGTTACACTGGAGCTGTATAAATGTTTAAGCAATGTATTATTGTACATATTGTTTCATTTGCAAGTTGACCATCGCTTGCAGAGTTATGCATGCTGTTAAATGCCCCCGATTTGTAGTGACATTTAGAGCAATGCTTCAAAATGAAACTGTAAACTGTGTAATGGTCCCTATCGTGCATGAACCTAATTATATTAATGGCCTACTTCTGTCTGGAGATGCAAAAGAATATCATTAGCCGGGACAAAAAAAAAATCTGCTTTCTTTCTGTGAATCCATTCTTTAAATTCTCATTCTGTTGAGTGACCATCTTAGAATTAGGGAAAGCTTATATCTATAAAGCATGTTTCATAAGCTCTGGATATTTCAAAGTACTTTACAGACATTGGAATACTTGAAGTGAATTCTTTGTGGTAATAGTGGAAAAGCAGCAGCTAATTTTCATTAGGCAAACCTGTAACAAAACATAATAATAATAATAATAATAATAATAATAATAAATAATCAGATAATCTGTTTTATTTGTAAGGTTGATTGAAGGATAAAATTTGGCCATGGAATCTTTTACATCCACTCAGGAAGATGATAGGGCGTGATGGACTTAAGGCCTAACTAGACTTTTATAATGCTGCCAAAATATGTGGAACTGGGGCCAAAGTTTGCAGGATTCCAGAAGATCTCCACTCTAAACATTCCCTGGATAAATCTAACTTTAACAAAGCATGTTAATATTCACTAACAAAAGAGTGTAGAGCTGATCTTACTACACAGTGGCAGAAGGTGACTGGATCCATGGAACCAGAAGCAAATAATAAGGAGTACATGAAGTAAGGCCCAGAAACAGTAGTGCTACAGCTGAAGGATGAGGCAGCTCAGTGATCTGACCTGAGCAATGGGGAAACCATCTGAAGGGAAACACAGCAGCAACAGGAAATAGCAAGCAGACTTCAAGGCCTAACTGGTCACCAAAACATGGAAGGGGAAAAGTCTGTGCAAAAGCTGGAACAAAGTAGGCAAAAGCCCACAGCAGATAACATGGCAAGCAAGAAGAAAATTAGTCACTCACAATTTTTAAGACATTACTGTGAATTGAAAGTCTTTGAGTAAAAAGTGAGGTCTGCAGATGCTGGAGATCAGAGCTGAAAATGTGTTGCTGGTTAAAGCACAGCAGGTCAGGCAGCATCCAAGGAACAGGAAATTCGACGTTTCAGGCCAGAGCCCTTCATCAGGATTGAGGAGAGGGTGCCAGGCAGGCTAAGATAAAAGGTAGGGAGGAGGGGCGATGGAGATCTGGGGGGTGCAGTGAGAGAGAGAGACTCACTGAAATCCTTGTAGAGGGAGGAAGAGAGCTTCTTCAAAGAAGTCTTTGCAAGGATGCAAAATAAAATGGCCCATGGAGAACCCATCCCCAAAAAAGTATGTTAGGAAACAGGGCATGGTTGACATGATTAAGGGACCACACTGGTGGCAGCTAGGCCCAGCCAGTAGTAGAGATAGTAATGAGTGCCGAGAGAGAGAGACAGGCAGGACTGTAACATCCAGAGAGGGAAAACACATCACAGGTGGCACTGAGGAGCCAATTAATTCTTCTTGGGGGATATAGCTGGTCCAGAGGAGGCATTTACCTCCTGTAATGTTACTGACCCACAAGGCAAATGCTGTTTCAGGGTTTACGATATGAAAACCAAATTTTAAAATGGAGATCAGGCAGATGTATCTACTGTTCATTACGCTACATTATGGTTGAGGTAAGACATTCTCCTGGGGCACAGGAGGTATTAAATCAGAATAACACAGCAGAAGTACAGTAAAATTTGTTACACTGCTAGACAACTAACATAGACCATATATTTCATTCTAATTATTACACTTATTCATTAACTGGAGTTACTTCAGTAGCTATAGAAATTAAAGATACTGGCATTAGCTCAGTATTTCAGGAATCACTATAGGCTGTCCAGTTCAAGGACGACAGAAAAGATAATGTAGACCACTCATTAATATTAAAAGAGAAGCCACGATTGTTGAGGGATGGGGAGTGATGGAGATAGATGCCAAAAGTGACCACAATTAGCCTGAAGATGGCTTTCTAAGCCTTAATCTGCTTCTTCATGACAATATAACAAAAGGGGAAACCCATTAGTCATGTTGTTCCTTCAGTTAATACAAAAGCTTTAGACTTTTCTGTGTTATTGGACTTGGACAGAAGTAGTACTGTTCAATAATCTCTGCTGTCTCTTTTGAGGAGAGTTATCCCTCTGTTGATAAAAGTAGCAAAGAAGTCAAGTTGTTTACTTTTTGCATAGAACCCACCAAGGGCAGGCAGCAACTGCAACTGCAAACAGTTAGGTGAAGAAATTACTCCCTTTAGAGAAGATCAATAAAGTAGGCAGATGACCTTAGTGTATGATTGAACTAGTATAATAAATTACACACTGGGTGGCACGGTGGCTCAGTGGTTAGCACTGCTACCTCACAGCTCCACAGTCTGAGACATCACAGATAACTTTGCTTGTTGCAGAAATTAGGAAGCATCATGTAGAATAATTGAATGTCTACAGTATGGAAGCAGGCCATTCAGCCCTCACCATCCCACTCAGACCTACACCCCTACCAAGTTCAATTCCAGCCTCAATTCTCCCCGTGTCTGCGTGGGTTTCCTCCCACAGTCCAAAGATGTGCAAGATTGCTGGATTGACTTTGCTAAATTGCCTATAGTGTTGTGCAGGCTGGATGGATTAGCCATGGGAAATGCAGGATTATAGAGTAGGGGTGTGGATCTGAGTGGGATGCTCTTTGGAGGGATGATGTGGGCTGAATGGCCTGCTTCCATACTGTAGAGATTCAATTATTCTAAGTGAGGCTTCCTAATTTCTGCAACAAGCAAAGCTATCTGAGCTGTCTCAGATTGTGGAGTTAGAAAAGGATTTTCAATCAGTGCAAGAGCTGTCACAGCTCCATCACAGAATCATAGACTTTGATGTTTTTGAGGAGCATGTCTATCTGCTGTGGTAGAAGCTAACTGTACGTTACAGATCTTTATAATCATGTGCAGAGACCATCAACATAAAGTTAACACAGAAAAAAAAAATCAAAACTGAGAAACAGCTCATCAAGTGGTTGCTCAACAACATTAAAAAAAATTACCCAAGAAAAGGATGTATTTCAATCCAAGTTTAATCACTCCAGTATTCAACATTCTGAAACTGTCGAGCTACTTAAGTAGAGACCAAGGGCTCCAATGGAATCTTAATCGGCAGGCTGTGGATAAACTCAAGGATTTTTTCCAGTCAGAAACAAAGGGATAAATTTATAGGGCTTCGAGAAACACAGATCTTGGCAATGCTTAAAATTAAACATTTAAAGAGGACCTCAATTAGATGAAAGTTTAACAATTGAAGCAGTCTAATTACCTTAAAGAAAACTTTGATTTAGAATTCCAGCTATTCACAATCACACAATGTTATCGAGTCTTGAAAAAGAACAAATTACAAATGCTTTCCAAAAATCTTGTGCAAGTAAGTTTCCAGCCCACTCCACGCCAATACTGAGCTCCCATCAACAATAAAGGAACACACATGTCTGCTTCATTGTCCAAAACAACTGCTCATGGTTACATATTTTAAAGGAGCACTGTGAACCAAAACATGGAGGAGGTGTGCAGTAAAGGTTTGGCTATATCTTACTCTACGAAACAGGATGTTTATTAGCTTGGATGGTTGGTGAGTGATGCCAAAAGCATGGGTTCAATTCCCACCCTGAGTGGAAGGATTCTCATTCTTAACCTCTCCCCTCACCTGAGGTATGGTGACTCTTAAGCCATCTCTCTCTGACAAGGATGCAGCCCTGTTCTCCAGTAGAACTTTGACAACTTTACCCTCTATCTACTCTAAGAATAGCTACCTGGATGTGCATATGGATCTATTTTATAGTGACATCAGAATGTATGGAATTGGAGCCTGAGTCGGTAGGGTTCCAGAAAATCTCCACTCAAGATCTCTTGGATATAGTTATGTTTAATAAAGCCTGTTACTGGTCGTGATATGAGTATAGATCTATCTTACTACATGCCTTGGTTTAATATCCCATCTGTAAGATGGCCTGTCTAACAGTGCAATCCTCCCTCAGTATTGTCCTGGATTGTCTGCTTTGACCTTTGTACTCAAGACCTATATTGGGAGCATCCACGGAGCAGGAAAATCAATGTTTTGGGCAAAAGTTTATTCCTGATGAAGAGCTTTTGCCCAAAACGTCGATTTTCCTGCTCCTCTTATGCTGCCTGACCTGCTGAGCTTTTCTAGCACCACTCTAATCTAGACTCTGATTTCCAGCATCTGCAGTCCTCAATTCTACCTATATTGGGACTCAAACCTTGGAAACGTGTGATTCAGAGGGTGAGTGTACTACCAACTGAACAATGGTTGACAGAAATAAAACAAAGTAAAATTAATTGTGTTGTAACTGCTAGAATAATGCACATCTAAAAATTATTATGAACACAAATAATGATGTAAACATTTTGGCAGCCTTTAAATAATTTATAACTATCATCTGAAATTTGAAGTTGAGATTGCCCCAGGGTCTCTGATCTCCACACAATATAAACTGTGGAAATTATTTCTTTTCTGGCGTGGTTCATTTTTTGGTATCAGTGCTCCTTCTAAAGTGTTGTATCCACCTTAAGCAATGAATGATCAGATGTGGCCATTGGACAAGAATAGGTTAATAACAAACAATAGACAATAGGTGCAGGAGTAGGCCATTCTGCCCTTCAAGCCAGCACACCATTCATTATAATCATGGCTGATCATCCTCTATCAGTATCCTGTTCCTGCCTTATCCCCATAACCCTTGATTCCACTATCCTTAAGAGCTCTATCCAACTCTTTCTTGAAAGTATCCAGAGACTTGACTTCCACAGCCTTCTGGGGCACAGCATTCCACACAGCCATCACTCTCTGGATGAAGAAGTTTCTCCTCAACTCTGTTCTAAGGGGCCTACCCCTTATTTTTAAACCGTGTCCTCTGGTTTGGGACTCACCCATCAGCGGAAACATGCTTCCTGCCTCCAGAGTGTCCAATCCTTTAGTAATTTTATACGTCACAATCAGATCCCCTCTCAGCTTCTAAACTGAAAAGGTATACAAGCCCAGTCGCTCCAATTTTTCAGCGCAAGATAGTCCCGCCATTCTGGGAATTGACCTCATGAACCTACGCTGCACTCCCTCAATAAGAAAATAATGCAACTGGTCATGAACACTAGACTTTAAGTTATGGGAATAATTTAAAACATAAGATGAAGCAGAACATTTTGAAAATAAGGTGATTGTGAATTTCAAATTAATGCCTCCTTAATGAAAGGCCCAAGTCATTCTGCTACTATTGGAGAAACTCAATTTGAAACACATTGAAGTAATGGCTTACTGTTTTAATATCTTTACTCAGTATCTCATAAGAAAAGAAACTGCTGTTTTAGAATGGGGAGACAACAAAATGACTCCGAAAGGGAAGTAGGTGAATTGTTTCTTATTAACTACTAAGCAGAATGGTTGTGAGAATTCAGTCTTGTTAAAAAGGAAGGAAGGAAGAGAACAAATGGGACTCTTGGAGATTTAATGAATGGAAAATTGTCTTGCTGGTGGCAACTGATCTGGAAACCTCAGGCTGAAATGAATGGCTATCAGAAGACACTGGATGTTTCTATCTGGTGTGGCAGTGAAAATTGAGCTTGCTGGAGAGTTACACGTGACTGTGCAAGTGTTTCTTATGGTTACATAGCTGCCAGAAGCAATGTATTGCTTAAATTTGTTTTGTAAGATGTATTTTAATTGTGTTATTTAAAGTGAAAGTATGTTTACATTATTTTGATATATTATTAACAATTTTAATTATGTTTGATTTATGTTGACATCAGTTGATTTGTTACAGTATAGGTCTTAAAATGTGAAATCCTCTCCTTTAGTTCTTTCCATAAGTGGCTCAGGAAATAATATCTTCTTTAAAAATCAACAATGTTTATGAGGAGTTAAGGGTTTAGATGGAGAGGAATTTGTTAAGCGTGCACAAGAAAATTTTCTGATTCAATATGTGGATGTACCTACTAGATTTGATTTTAGATTAGATTCCCCTACTGTATAGAAACAGCTCCTTTGGCCCAACAAGTCCACACGACCCTCCAAAGAGTAACCCACCCAGACCCATTTCCCTCTGACTAATGTATCATACACTATGGGCAATTTAACATGGCCAATTCACCTAACCTGTACGTCTTTGGACTAGAGAGGGTGCAAAACTTGACCTACTCTTTGGAAATAAGGCAGGGCAGGTGACTGAGGAGTCAGTGGGGGAGCACTTTGGGGCCAGCGACCATAATTCTGTTAGTTTTAAAATAGCGATGGAAAAGGATAGACCAGATCAAAATGTTGAAGTTCTAAATTGGAGAAAGGCCAATTTTGATGGTATGAGGCAAGAACTTTCCAAAGCTGATTGGGGGCAGATGTTCGCAGGTAAAGGAATGGCTGGAAAATGGGAAGCATTTAGAAATGAGATAACTAGAATCCAGAGAAAGTATATTCCTGTTAGGGTGAAAGGAAACACTGGTAGGTATAGGGAATGCTGAATGACAGAAGAGCTTGACGGTTTGGTTAAGAAAAAGAAGGAAACATATGTCACGTATAAACAAGATAGATCGAGTGAATCCTTAGCAGACTATAAAGAAAGTAGGAGTATACTTAAGAGGGAAATCAGGAGGGCAAAAAGAGGACATGAGATAGCTTTGGCAAATGGAGTTAAGAAGAATCCAAAGGGTTTTTACAAATATATTAAGGACAAAAGGGTAATTGGGGAGACAATAGGGCCCCTCAGAAATCAGCAAGGCAGCCCATGTGTGGAGCCACAGGAGATGGGGGAAGATACTGAATGAGTATTTTGCATTAGTGTTTACTGTGGAAAAGGACATGGAAGATATAGAATGTAAAGAAACAGATGGTGACAACTTGAAAAATGTCCATATTACAGAAGAGGAGGTGCTGGATGTCTTGAAATGGGTAAAAGTGGATAAATCCCAGGAACTGATCAGGTGTACCCGAGAACTCTATGGGAAGCTAGGGAAGTGATTGCTGGGCCCCTTGCGCAGATATTTGTATTATCAATAGTCACAGGTGAGGTACCAGAAGATTGAAGGTTGGCTAATGTGGTGCCACTATTTAAGAAAGTGGTAAGGACAAGTCAGGGAACTATAGGCCGGTGAGCCTGACCTCAGTGGTGGGCGACTTGTTGGAGGGAGTCCTGAGGGACAGGATGTACATGTATTTGGAAAGGCAAGGACTGATTAGGGATAATTAACATGGCTTTGTGCATGGGAAATCATGTCTCACAAACTTGATTGAATTTTTTGAAGTAACAGAAGGGATTGATGAGGGCAGAGCAGTGGACGTGATCTCTATGGATTTCAGTAAGGTGTTCAACAATGGTCCTCATGGGAGATTGTTTAGCAAGATTAGATCTCATGGAATACATGGAGAACGAGCCATTTGGATACAGAACTGGCTCGAAGGTAGAAGTCAGGGGGTACTGGTGGTAGGGGATTGTTTTTCAGACTGAAGGCCTGTGACCAGTGAAGTGCCACAAGGATCGGTGCTGGGTCCACTGCTTTTCATCATTTATATAAGTGATTTGGATAGGAACATAGGAGGAATAGTTAGTAAGTTTGCAGATGACAGCAAAATTGGAGGTGCAGTGAACAGCAAAGAAGGTTACCTAAGAATAGAATGGGATCTTGATCAAATGAGCCAAAAGGCTGAGGAGTGACGGATTAATTCAGATAAATGCGAGGTGCTGCATTTTGGAAAGCAAATATGAGCAGGACTTATATACTTAATGGTAAGGTCCTGGGGAGTGTTGCTGAACAAAGAGACCTTGGAGTGCAGGTCCATAATTCCTTGAAAGTAGAATCGTGGGTAGCTAGGATAGTGAAGGTGTTTGGTATGCTTTCCTTTATTGGTCAGAGTATTAGAGTACAGGAGTTGGGATGTCATGTTGCAGCTGTACAGGATATTTGTTAGGCCACTTTTGGAATACTGTGTGCAATTCTGGTCTCCTTCCTATTGGAAAGATGTTGTGAAATTTGAAAGGGATCAGAAAATATTTACAAGGATGTTGCCAGGGTTGGAGGATTTGAGCTACAGGGAGAGGTTGAACAGGCTGGGGCTGTTTTCCCTGGAGCGTCGGAGGCTGAGGGGTGACCTTATATAGGTTTATAAAATCATAAGGCATACAGATAGGATAAATAGACTAGGTCTTTTCCCTGGGGTGGGGAATTCAGAACTAGAGGGCATAGGTTTAGAGTGAGAGGGGAAAGATATAAAAGGGACCTAAGGGGCAACTTTTTCACACAGAGTGTGGTCCATGTATGGAATGAGCTGCCAGAGGAAGTGTTAGAAGCTGGTACAATTGCAACATTTAAAAGGCATCTGAATGGGTATATGAATAGGAATGGTTGAGAGGGATATGGACCAAGTGCTGGCAAATGGAACGAGATTAAGATAGGATATCTGGTTGGCATGGATGAGTTGGACCGATGGGTCTATTTCCGTGCTGTGATTGGTGTGATTCTATGTCATTTTCATGTTATTATGTATGCAAGCATGCTGAGCAAATCGTGTGATGGGGATGGAAAGTAAGTTAATCATTAGCTAATGGGGTCAAAGGTGTCAATCTATTTGATGAGCTCCCAAACAGCCTTTCATTCCTTGTAACAAGAAGTATTCCCCAGTGGATGTTGACAGCTAAAAACTCAAGATCTTCCATCCTGCCCTGATCCTCCTACCTCCCTTCCCCTAGCAGTTATCCACACTGGTCTAGACAGACTTTCACCTTGGCCTAGGATATTTACACTCCAGCCTCCCTCCCACAATCATCTTCTGTACCCTGTGAGACAGAGTACTGCCACATAATTTCAATCGTGGCATGGAACATACAAATGCTCTCCAAGCAGTGACTACTCACGTCAAAATCTGGGAGGATGACTACATTGCCTGGTGCAATCCATGCCGATCCGGTTGTGAATGCAGAGGACATATTTCTCACTCATGTAATAGTGAAGTGGAACTTAACTCCGCCAAGCTAACCATGTAATTAGTACACATGAGGTGCAAATGCAGGCAAGGGGTGATGAAAATGTGTGCCATTAACAAGCTCAAAAGATTTTACAATCCTGAGAACTTAATTGCAAAGTTTAATTCTTTATTTATTGTGAGAGTTGGAATCATACCTAGCATAAAGGAAGATGGTTTTGGTGGTTTGAGGTTAGTTATCTCAGGTCTAGAATATTTCTGCAGGAGTTCCACAGGGGAGTGGCCCAACCATGTTCTGCGGTTTAATCACTGACCTTCCCTCCATCATAAGGTCAGAAATGGCAATGTTCATTGATGATTGTACATTATCAAGCACCATTTGCATTTCCTCTGTTACTGAAGCAGTTCATGCAGCAAGACCTGGGCAATTTCCAGATTTGGTCTGACAACTGGCAAGTAACATTTGTGCCACACAAGTACTAGGCAATAACCATCTCCAGTAGGAGAGAGTGTAACAATTACTCCTTGACATTCAATAGTATTACCCACCATCAATATCCTAGAGGTTATCATTGACCAGAACCTGGATGGGAATAACCATATAAATATGTCGCTACAAGTGTAGGCCAGAGGTTAAGAATCCTGCAGCAAATACATTTGGCAGATGGAGTTTAGCATTGGGTTATTTACTTCTATCAGAAGAATAGAAAGGCAACTTATTATCTAAATGTAGCGTGCTTCAGTGCAGAGGGATCTGGCCAACCAGGTTAATTATTAATCTGCAAACCTTCCTGAGAAAAACAAATGACAGAGATCACAGCCATTCAGGCAGCATCCATGGAGAGGGAGCAAGCGAACCTTGAGTCTCGATGACTCTTCGTAAACAGTCATCTAGACTCAAAATGCTAATTTGCTCTCTCTATGGATGCTGCCTGACCCACTGTCATCTCTGAAAATGTGTTGCTGGAAAAGCGCAGCAGGTCAGGCAGCATCCAAGGAACAGGAAATGCGACGTTTCGGGCATAAGCCCTTCATCAGGAATGAGGAAACACACTTTCCTCATTCCTGATGAAGGGCTTATGCCCGAAACATCAAATTTCCTGTTCCTTGGATGCTGCCTGACCTGCTGCGCTTTTCCAGCAAACACATTTTCAGCTCTGATCTCCAGCATCTGCAGACCTCACTTTCTCCCCACTGTCATCTCTATCATTTGTTGTTTTCAGTGCAGATTCCATCTGCAGTAATTTGCTCCTGTAAATCTTCCCACCAGCCTATGCTAAAACATGAGAGACAGATTCCAAAAAAAAATTTGCCCATTGAGAGAGAGAGAGAGACAGAGAGAGAGACAGAGACAGAGACAGAGAGAGAGAGAGAGAGAAATACAACAGTTACAGTAATAAACGAGACAGTGTTCCTTCAGTACCGAGGGTGTTACATGATATTAGAAAAATCATGGATAATAGACATTTTTCTAGCTGCAATTCGAAAGAATTATAGACTGGAAAGAGTCCGATTTTGCTGTGTTAAGGAACCTGATAGCTTGGGGGAAGAAACTGTTGCACAGTCTGGCTGTGAGAGACATATGCTCTGGTATTTTCTACCAGATGGCAGGAGGGAGAAGAGTTTGAGTGAGGGGTGTATGGGGTCTTCCATAGTGCACTTAGCATTTCAGATGCAGCGTGTGGTGTGAATATCTGTATTGCAGTCAAGAGAGACCCAGATGATCTTCTCAGCTAAAGGTTCAGGCTAGAAACCTTCCAAGAAAATAAACTTTCAGGAAACAGACATGAGCATGTGCTCTGTCTGCCTTCTGCATCTCTCGACACAGGAAGATTCTAAGTTTATAACACAATTAGTCATTTCGCTGAGAAATGTTATTAGCTGATTAATTTAATAAGCTTAACTTTGGATTCCCTTTATCATTTTATCAACATAAGTCAGCTTCCTCTGGCTTAATGTTAGTTCACTTTGACATTGTACTCATTGTTCAAGACTGCATCTCTGCCAACAGGGATCATTTATGGAAATCTGACGGAAATCCCCTGAATGTTGGAGAAACTCAGCAAGGCTTGCAGCATCATGGAGAGAGGAATAGAGTTATTGTAATGATTCTTCTTCAGAGCTAAAGATGTTGGAAAATGTTTATTTTTGACAGATGCAGAGGAGGAAAAAGATGACATATGGTGTAGAGGCCCAGTGCAAAAAACCAATGGGGTTCTTAATAACATAACGTTAAACTCCAGTTGTGTTCCATTTCAATAAAACCATCCTGACCTAATTTCTGCCTTGGTCTTGCTGCAATGATCCCATGGAGCACAACGCAAATTCCCTTCAATTGAAGTGTCAATAATGATAGGGCATCATTTTAAAGTGAAAGGCGGAAGATTTAGAGGGGATTTGAGGATTTTCTTTTTCACGCAGAGGGTGGTGGGAATCCAGAATCTGTTACTTGGGAGGGTAGTTGAGGCAGGAAACCTGGCAACGTTTAAAAAGTATGTAGATGAACACTTGAATTGTCAAGGTTAAGGTATATGTGGCACAGTGGTTAGCACTGCTGCCTCACAGCACCAGAGACCCAGGTTCAATTCCTGCCTCAGGCGACTCTGAGGAGTTTGCACATTCTCCCAGTGTCTGCGTGGGTTTCCTCCGGGTGCTCCAGTTTCCTCCCACAGTCCAAAAAAAAATGTGCAGGTTAGGGGAATTAGCTATGCTAAATTGTCCGTAGCGTTAGGCGAAGGGGCAAATGTAGGTGAATGGGTTTAGGTGGGTTGTGGGTCAGTGTGGATTTGTTGGGCCGAAGGGCCTGTTTCCACACTATAAGTAATCTAATCTAAAAGCAGCAGTAGTATAGACAGCGCTGACTCAATGGGCCAAAGAGCCTCTTCGTGCTGTGTGTATGAATCTATGACTATTTCCATATAGGAATTTTACAGCCTCAATACCGTGTCAGTGTCTTTCTTACTTTGGTCTTAGTAGAGGGGACCCACTGTCTCACTTTCACACCTTAAATTACACCTATTTTATTATCTCTTTTTCTCTGTCAATACTGTTAACAACAATTTTGTCTTTTGTACTGGGCCTCTACACCATCTGCCCCTTTCTCCTCCTCTGCCTCTGTCAAAGGTACATTAAAAAAAATTCCAATGCCTTTCAGTTTTGAAGACATCATACTATACTCCAAACATTAACTCTGTTTCTCTCTCCACAGACGTCAGACCTGCTGGGGTACTCCAGCACTCTCGGAGTTTCTTGCACATTCAGTGAGATTTCTTCTTCATACGAGACAGTCTGCCTGAATTAACAAGTCCCCAGAATATGTTACCATCCATATCAGCACTTTGTAACAGTGTGAATCCTGACATTACATAAACCATTGTACTACATACTATCTGGATATTTACGTTTCCTAAAAGTACATCACCTTGGTGAATCTTTGACAATAGATTTAGATGAGACAATTGTTTCTCACCTGGATTGTCTGTATTTTGTTGACAGATCCACGTTGCATGTGAATAGCAATATTTGGACTGCAGCCATTTCATATTTTGGTCATATAATGATCAGTGAAAATTAATACTTATACATATATACATGATACGCTCAAAGTTTAAACTTAAAGCTCTTGGTCTTGACCATCTCTTCTTCCTATTTGCCTCGTGGGAATGGTGTGAGTGAGAAGCTAACATAAAGTGGAGTTGAATTTTCAGCCTGAGGGAATTCTGTGGTCCAGGGCCATTTCATGTTCACTGAAGTTCAAATTAGTTGAGGCTCCTGAAGCTACAGTTATATTATGAAAAAAATGTGATAGGACCACATCATGACACTGGTGAAATAAAACTAAAGTCAGGGACATTTCCATACTACATGCAGCCTGACAGATGAACCATGGTGGGAGACAACAACTGGCCAAAACAGGCTAAGAACCTGAGCTCTAAAAGCCTAATTTTATCAAAACCCCCTTTGTGGAGTAGGAGGAACAGAAATGTGACCAGCAGGCTCCGCAACAGGGAGTAGGGTATCCTCAAACCTTACCTGACGCCTTTTCCCAGGGTCATTAGCAATAGAAACATCCCCCATTTGTCTCTGTATCACAATTTTCCCCCGCCTACCCCTCCCCTCCCCTCAATCACTATCACTTCCACATTCTCCTGTCCCTACTAACTGTTCCGGGATTTGTTCCCACTGTTCCTGCAATCAAGTTACCCATCCAGTGACTTGGTTGTGGATTTGATTGGGTTTGAGCAAGGCCGTCAGAGCATTTTTAAAATGGAAGATCATTTTCATCATAATACTTCAACTTGAAGCAGTAATGCTAGCAAGAATCAAAGTATTAATCATGCAAATACATGCAAAGGTAATCGCTATATACAATGGAAGCAGACACACAAATTTTGAAGGACGCTATATTCTAAAAGAGTTCCATAACTTATACATTTACAATCTTTACTTATAACTCATTTATTGTACAGAAAGCTTTCTTCAACTCATTATTACACTGGTTGATATCTGACAGAAAATATAGAAAATGGAAGCCACTTTATTTGTTTACTTTTACCCTGAAGTATGCATATTGGTAAGCATTAAACTTTTTAAGCTCATTCTTAAGAATGTAAATAGACTTTGTGCAAAACTGTCAAACATGTTGTGAGAACATTTCAGTATGTATGGTGTGACTGGTGTTAATTAAACATTGTTTAATCCAACAAATGTACACAGTTAAATGTAGATAATATTTTCAGTGCTCTTATTCTGCTGCTTTATGTATTTGGTTCCAGGCTTGTGACAGAGACCAACAGTGTGGAGGAGGCATGTGCTGTGCTGTCACTCTGTGGCTTAGGAGTCTACGAATATGCACACCAATGGGCAATGAAGGGGACGAATGCCATCCTCTGAGTCACAAAGTTAGCATTTTATATGCTTTGTATACTAAACAGGAGTTAACAAGTTAGAGAAATAATGCATAGCTACCAGTACAAAGTCAACACTGCCATAATCATATTATTTTTCATTAGTTTACTTGCATCTTATATTTAACTGTAAATATATCATGTACAGCACATTAGAATAAATGCTGATTTTAAATAACTAAGAGAAACAAGTTAAAACAGTTATGAATGTATGTTATTATTTATCTTAGACAAACTTTTGCATTGCTTTTAACCCTTGGGATACCAAGAAATTCTTGTATCTTTGGATTAACCTGCTCTGTAAATGGTTTTACCTCAATTACAATCTAACTGAACAAAATATTAAGATTGTAGCAAGAAAGCTACCAGGAATTGCTTTACTGTGGTATTAAAACTAAAGATGAAAAATACCATCTGATAATATTAAACATCTTGTATGCAGCTCATATTTCATGCAATTTTAACACTGTCACATTTGTGTACTTCCAACCCACCTTCTTCTTGACTCACAGTGAACAATGCTTCAGAAGAGTCTGCTAGTTATCATTCACCATATAAACACTTCAGTTCGATTGCTTCACTCCATTTGCTTCCAATTCTCTCTATCCTTTCACTTTTCAAGTTTAGCTTTACTCGCCTTTTGTAAATTTTAACTTGCCTTTGGTTATTCACGGATGTGGGTATCATTGACTAGACAGTATTTACTGGCCATCCCTAATTGTCCTTGAGAAGGTGGTGGTGAGCTGCCTTCTTAAACCACTGTAATGCATCTCCTGTAGCTAGACCCCAGTACTGTAAGGAAGTGAGTTCCAGGATTTTTATTATGAAGGAATAATGTTATTTCAAATCAGGATGGCATGTGGCTTGGAGGGGAATTTGCAGGGGGTGATGTTTCCATACATCTGTTAACATGTCCTTTTAAATAGTGGGAGGTCACAACTTTGGTGATCTATACATGGAGCTCATTGCCAGCATCCAAAAACATATGGAACAGAGGAAAGCTGTTCCATGGATTAAATCTTATATAATCATCTTTTGGCATTTGATAGTGTAAGATCCTTACTTCAAGGATAAACATTTTTTCATACAATTTTCAATGACATGAAATAATTTATGTAAATACTTTCAATTTTGTCATTATTAAGCAGTGTGCCCAAAATGCTCCTTGCATTGTCAGTAGAGAACATGAAGTACTTTAAATTTGGCCAGGTTTGTACACCGATTTGGTTTTGTTTGGACTATTTAAGGCCACAAGAGAAAAGAGCCAGAACTCGAAAGAAAGAAAAGAAGATCGGAAAGGAGAGAAAATTGTTTAACAAAGATTTCTTTCTCTCCCTGAGTACAATCATGAATTTAAATACAGAGGTTTACAGTGACACATGCACGAAGACAAATGCTGGGAGCTGTTTTGTGATTCGCACCATCTTAAGTGAATCATTCAGCTATTGTGTAGGAGGAAAGCTCAAATTTATTTTAACAGCTCCAGAATAAATGTAGGATTATTTGCACCATTCCAAACAAACGTGTGCAAAACTCCAGTACATCTGTAATTCAAATTTTTCAAAATTTCTAATGATTTGTTTGAAACTTTACTAACCTGAATAAATTCTAAAATCTGTTCCATAACTTGAAGCAAGATGCTTTTATTTAACCCAGATTTAGGTGTGCGATTGTTGCTTGTTACTTACTTCAAGCATTTGTCTCCAATGACTCATTGGAAAGTGGCAAAGAGAAGTGAGGGGAGGACAAGAATCCTAAAACCCAGGTCATTGCAATTTTCTGCATTATTCATGGAAGTCATTTCTCTGTCAAGAGTTGCATATAATCCCGAGGTTATCCATGATAATTGATTGGCTGGCAGATTTACTTTTGTAGGAAGGCCCTGGAAAGCCCAGTGCAGCACAAAGTACAACAACGCTGCGTTGACAGAATGATGACACTTGCAATCCACTGACAGCTTTCTCCAATATTCTTCTCACATCTTGCCCCATTTGTTTTCAATGCACTGCCATCTCTGACAGTTATCCTTTGAACACATTTTTACTTCCTACAGCAGTGGAGCATACCTGATGCAGTTCGCAGTTTGCACAGGTTCAGAGATAACGCATCAAAAGACCTTAGGGGACTTTAGTGGGATTAAAATTTAAATTTGTTTCATTAATTAGAAACTAATGACCAAATTCTGACAAAAGAAGAAAGTCATGGTTGATCCTACCAGCAGCCTGGCCAGTTTCTCAAGCTGTTCAGGTCCATCACCATGAAATCAGCACATTTAAATTATTATGATGCCTGTCACTGTTCTTTTATGTTAGACAATTTCTTTCAGTCGCAAGCTGGATCATTCATCCAACTGAGGGCAACATATCAATTTCTCCCATTATCATAATACTCTGCTAAATTTTCAGTAATAGTCATTATAAACATGTAGGAATGCATATATAATATAGTATGAAGTTTTACTTATGGTAATGCTACCTAAAATGTTCCTATTTGTACTCTTAGCAGGGAGTCATGCTCAAAGACAATGTCAAATAGGATCCCTTTGACCATGATTTTTTGAACCTATGGTTTGAGTGCCCCAATAGCTCATCTTTAGGCTCTCTTTCTTAAGAAGTGCTACACCAAAGCCTCCTGTGCTTATTTATCCTACCAAGTAATTCTCAATACAATATCCATCATACAAACTTGGTTTCACTAAATTAATTTACTTTTTAACTTGTGAACACAGATTGCATTTCTACAAGGGACGTCTTTAATGATAAATAAGTGTGAATCACACATATTATCCAGAAGATAGCTTTAGCAGCAGAATATGAAGCACCTCAACTAAAACAAGCTGTTAGCAATTAGTTTCAATTTCAGGTGTTGCCCTTAGCAGCCTTTTTGTAATTTGAATAATTTCCCTAAGAACTTAGATGAAAGCACGTGGTCAGTAATCAGATATACTCATTTTGTAGCAGAGCTGACTATCCAGTCATGTTTCTCTACTACTGCCTTTGCTGAAATATACAATCATAGCCCTTCAAGTTCACATCAACCCTCCAAAGAACATCCCATCCAGACACACCCTATCCCTATAACCCTGCATTTTCCATGGCTAATCCACCTAGTCTGCAGGTCTCTCGACACTATGAGCAATTTAGCGTGACCAACTTACCTAACCTGTGGGACGAAATTCAAGTACCCAGAGGGAATCCATGCAAACATACCTGAGGGTGGAATGAAACTTGGGTCCTTGGTGCTGTGAGACTTCAGTGTTAGCTACTGAGCCACTGTGCAGCCCTGCTACAATATTATCTGCTATAACTCCAGTCCAGGTTATAAATTATTTACTAATCAACAGGAGGCAAGTAAATACTAAACTTATTGAGTTAAATAAATACCATCTCAAAAGTCTGTTATAACTCAAAGCCTTTGGGAGGATGATTTATGTATCCTCCTTTACTAGAAAACTTACCTAAATTAACTTCACTTTTTTTTATAAAGCTGAAGATTTGTTTTATAGGATAATGCAAAATACACAACATACTTAATCATTTCTGAAATAGCAACAGTAGATCTTTTGCCGAACATAACATTTCTGGAAGCATATTGAATGATATCTTGGGGAAAACAAAGAAAAATTACTTTTCATGCATAGAGAGTTAAAGATTAATACTTGACTTCACACTTAAAAGGATGACTTAACAGTAATGTTATTATTTTTACCTGGATACTGAGATGATCCTTTTGCTTGCCAGGATTTTCTGTTCTGTTCTTCAATCTCTTGTTTTTGGGTATTTTTCACTTCCTTGTAGGAAACACTGGCGATGGTGCATTAATTCCAAAGCCTCTTAGATTCTGATTAAAGGCCACAGCTTGCAACAAATGGTGAGGAAAATAAATTATCTTTCTTTAGGCCTTAGGTATTTTACTGAGAGAAAGATACACCCTCTACCCCTTGCAACAGTCTGCCAAGTGACTCAACTACCCAGGAACCAATTAGATAGTTGTTGTCAGGCTGATGACCTTCATTACCTACAACTGGTCACAACTTTACAAATCAATCAGCAACCTGTTACTGGCCAAATCTTACTTTGTATATATCCCCAAGGGCTAGCCATTCTATACCCAGCTCTTCCACTATTTGAACTTGACTTAAATAGTTTCATCAACATTCCTTTTAAGAGTGCATCAATTCTTTCCAAATTCCTTGGTTTTAAAACAGTCCTCTTCCCATTTCAGTCCCCAGTTAAAATTCACAGAAAAATAAAAACATATCGTCTTTGCAAACGATATAGGACTTCTTTACTTTTCAATTCTATTCTTCTGAAAATAATCCCAAGTGTATGGTTTTCCTTTTAAAGATTTCCTTACTGTTTGTAAATACTATTATTCATATTCCCAGATAGGGCGGCACGGTGGCACAGTGGTTAGCACTGCTGCCTCACAGCGCCAGGGACCTGGGTTCAATTCCCACCTCAGGCGACTGACTGTGTGGAGTTTGCACGTTCTCCCCGTGTCTGCGTGGGTTTCCTCCGGGTGCTCCGGTTTCCTCCCACAGTCCAAAGATGTGCAGGTCAGGTGAATTGGCCATGCTAAATTGCCCATAGTGTTAGGTAAGGGGTATACGTAGGGGTAGGGGTATGGGTGGGTTGCGCTTCGGCGGGTCGGTGTGGACTGGTTGGGCTGAAGGGCCTGTTTCCACACTGTAAGTAATCTAATCTAATCCCTCGAACAAATTTAGACTTCTATTCCTGAGTAACATGCAACCTCTTCACTTTTATAATCAAAATGTAACGCTTCATATTCATACATCTTGAAATGCTCTTGATGATTGTAAACGAATCTGCAAATCAGTAAGTATTTTTCTCTGTGCAGCCTGGAGCTGCCCCATACGATTGCTGATTATGAAGAATGCTCCAGAGGTGACCAATAGAAACAAATTAGCTCCTGCTGAAGGATGGGGTGATGTGGAACAGAGCTGACCATTTTCCATAGGATCTCCAAAGGAGACCGTGGCACTGCACCCTGCTAGTCTGGTCTGAGATTGCCACCCAGGTTAGTTCCACAGCCCAGAGACATGCTCAACATTGCCACACTAAGGTTAATAACCTACTGCAGTCCATGAGGATAAGTGCCAAATTCTTCTCTTTGCCATGTCCCACTCAAGCTCTGCTATTGCACCCACCTCCTATCAAGGTTCATGATCCTACTGTTGCAAGCAACTTCCTCCCTCAGTTGTTCTCATCCATCCCATCCCCTTAAAATGCTAAGCCTGCATAACCTCTTCTCTAGCTACTTAATGAGGATGCCTCGCCTCATATCCCTCACCTGAACAAACTCTAAAAGCAATGCCAGCCATGTTTGCCGAACTACTCCCTCTCTTTGTGGGCCAATAGGCACCTGACCAGAGGAGGGACTCCAGAGAACTCCCTTCAGGCTTCTCCAGAGCCTGCACCATCAGCCCACTGGAAGCTGGAGCTAATAATTATAAACCTGCTTCTGGGCAGAACATACTCAGCATGTTTGGGCCTTCTAGCCACAAATCCTTCCACGGTCTTATAGCTAAAACTCTACTGTAAGGTCTACTGCAGATCCTGGGACCAGATTTTGACATGGAGGGAAAGGAATAGCAAAGTTTTCTGATGACACACAGGTCCAAAAACGAAGGCACGGCAGCAGTACTATGAACATCCAAGTAGATACAATGTGAGTGAGCAAACAAGCAGCCCTGGGGTGCACCCTGGTCCAAGCCAAGAGATGGATGTGCCAAGAGCCCTGTGTGCCAAGTGTCCAGCAACAGTATTAAGATGTCAGCACATTGCAAAGTGCAGCTTTAAATTGGACAACTGTATTGTAAGTGGATCAGAGATCTGCCATGAAAATACAAGAAGGCTGGTCCATGATCAATACCAACCTCTGTGACTGGGTGGTCATGAGATGTTGGTGACTGTTGTCCAAGATCGAGACCTGGAGGAGCAAGTGTCAACCTGGATTGTTGTAATCTACCGTCTCTCTGGTGTGTGTGAAAAAATGAAAATGCAAGTCAATGAAGGGGATTAAATATCAATGGCCTGCTAATAAACCTCTTGTCACTCACTAGTGAGATCCTCAAAACTTAGTGGAAGAAACTGATTATTTTTCTCCCCATGAGAATAATGTCTGCTGATCTCACCATCTTTTCCATTGAATTTGCCATTGCACAAATGTTCATTGGATGTGAAGATGCTGCACATGATCATTAATTTAAATTGTTGATGAAAAAAGATCCAACTTTGACCCTTGTGAAGCATGACTTCCCACTTTCTGTTTGCAGAATAACCAGCCCTCAATCCTACATTCTGTCTCTGTCTTGAAGCCAGTGAGTGAGCCATTGTTCTCCTTGGCCTGAACTCTGCGATCTCTGCCTTTATTCATTAGTCTATTGTACGATTCCATATTTTGAAGATTACATCGATAATGCTGCATTAAGGTTGTTAACACTTTTTGATACCTCTTCAAAACAATTCAACCAGGTGGGACAAGCAAGGCTTTTGATTTTAAAATTCATGGTGATTACTCATTTTACTACTTTTGGTTTCTAGACATTCATCTATTCTCTCCAACAATAATAACTTCATTATTTTTTCCTTCAGTCAGTGTTAAACTGATTGATCAATTGTTTCCTTGATGTATCCCCCTCCTTAAATTTGATATAAACTTATTATTTGCTTTTTTTTCTCAAATACACTTTTCCCAAGTGAATTATTTTAAAATGTGTGATAATACCTGCACTATTTCTTACCTGGCTTCTTTGAAAATATGTGAATGAAATCTTCTTGACCAGATATTTTATTCTGTTTAAGTGATACTTAGGTACTTTATACTTCACTTCATTCTATACCAGAGCACCATTTTGAATATGAGCAGGAAAAATTAGCTGTTAAACAACATTACAAAAACACATTTTCGAGTCATTATTATATTGTGTTTTGAGTTTGTTATATTTCGGACCACAGAAGCAGTCATATTTCAAAATGCTTCATTATCTGTAAAGCATTTTGAAAGATCTGATGGTCAGGAAAGATGTTATATAAATGCATATCTTTCTTTTCTCATTATTTTCTCATTAAATATATTATTATACAGTCTATAATTGCATAGCCCCATTCCCAATACAACCTTTTCTATTTATATTCCAAAAAAAAGTATATTATTTTGTTTTAAATTACATAAAAATATACAAGTAAATTTCAAAGTTTCTCTTTTAAGTCTTAATATTTTATTTCCTTTCTAATTTCTTTTGATGATCATTTGTCATGTTTTCACTTGCTGTCCATGTTAATGTTATATGTGTCATCACTTACCCTCAATTTCTTCCTAATATCTTTCATTACTCAAGGTGACTCATTGATGTTTAACATATTTATGTTAGCTTAACAGAGGGCTTATGCCCGAAACGTTGATTCTCCTGCTCCTTGGATGCTGCCTAACCTGCTGCGCTTTTCCAGCAACACATTTTTCAGTTCTGATTTCCAGCATCTGCGGTCCTCACTTTCTCCTATAATATATTTTTATGGACACTTTTGACACAGTTTTAATGATTCGTATTATTGTTCTCTATCATTGTCTGCTAATATGTTTCATTGTTTGCTAATATTGTTATCCATTTTTGTTCCCAAATTCTATTCTGAGTTCCTCAAAGTCACCCTTCTTCCAATCCATTTCCCTTGTCTTCAAACTGATGTTCTACCCAATTTTTATACTAAAATACAGCCTAGAAGGTGATAGCTGAGCAGTATTATTGCCTGGTAAATTTCTGGAGACTGGGATTTGAATCCCATCATGTCAGATGGTGGAATTTGAATTCACTAAATATCTGGAGGTAGGACTTTAATGATGACCATAAAGCTATTATCAATTGTTGGAAAAACCGTTCTAATTTATTAATATCTTGAAGGGAAGGAAACTACTGTCCTTATCTGGTCTGGCCTATATGTGACTCCTGATCCCAACAATGTGGTGGATACTTAATTGCCTTCTTAGCAATAGGGGATGGGTAATAAATGCTGGCCTGGTCAGTGATGCCTACATCCTGTGACTGAAGAAAAAAATATTGGTGATCTCTATTGGCAAGATGTTCACCTTTTTATTTTTATTTCTTTTACCTGCTCTTTCTTATTCTCCTTTACTTGAATTTTCCCTCATTGGACTTCTTACTTCATGGATTACGTGTACACACTGCAGAATTTTCATTCTTTATCTTTTCCCTCTTTTGCCAAATTAACATCATGTTTACTGAAATTGCACATAATTATTACTTTATGTTTGTTACTCATTTCCCTCACTTGTTTATATGTTTTCTCTTTCACTGTAAGGCATCTATTCCACTACCCCCTTTAGTATTCTTGTTTTGTCTTTTTTACCTCTCTTGATGTGGATCCGATTTCGACCTTTCTGATCGCTGAGTTACTTTTTCCAGCCACCATTACATTATTCCCAATAAGTGCAGCAACTCCAACTTACCGTTTTTCTTCCGTCTTTCATAAATTTGTTGCAAATTACTACATTTAATTCTCAATCCAGCTTTTCTTGTAGACGTGTATCAGTCACCCTTGCAGTTGTTTCTAAACCCTCACAATGATTGATTGTCTCTGGTTATCCTGCTTTATTACAGACATGCCATTCCATTGTTCACCAGAAAGCTACAAACTGTTTAACTCAATTTTATTAACAATTCCTTACAATTTTGCTGTTTTGTTCCTATTTTACATTCATTTGTGGGACTTGGGTGTCACTGGCTGGCCAGCATTGATAGCCTATCACTATTTGCCTTTGAGCTGCCTTCTTGAATCGTTGCAGTCCACTTGCTGTAGGTTGACCCACAATGCCAGTAGGGAGGGAATTCCAGCATTTTGACCCAACAACTGTGAAGGAATAGTGGTATATTTCCAAGCCAGGGTGGTAAGTGGCTTGGAGGGGAACTTGCAAGTGGTGGTGTTCCCAAGTACCTGCTGCCCTTGTCCTTCGAGATTGAACTGGTCGTGGGTTTGGAAGGTGTCGTCTAAGGATCTTTTTGTGAATTTCTGCAGTGCATCTTGTGGATAGTACACACTGCTGCTCCAGAGCACTGGTGATGGAAGGATTGAATGTTTGTAGATGTGGTACCAATCAAGCGGGTTGCTTTGTCCTGGAAGGTGTCAAGCTTCTTGAGTGTTGTTAGAGCTGTACCCATCCAGGTAAGTGGGAAGTATTCCATCACACTCCTGACTTGTGCGTTGTTGATGGTGGATAGACATTGGGGTGTCAAGAGGTAAGTTCCTCTCCGCAGTATCCTTCGACTCTGACCTGCACTTGGAGCCAATGTATTTACGTGGTGAGTGCAGTTGAGTTTCTGATCAATGGTAAACCCCAAGAATGTTGACAGTGGGGGATTCAGTAATGGTAATACCTTTGAATGTTAAGGTGTGGTGGTTAGAGTGTCTCTTATTGGTGATGGTCATTGTTTAGCATTTGTGTGGCATGAATGTTACTTGCCACTTGTCAACCCAAGCCTGGATATTGTCCAAATCTTGTTTCATTTGAGCACGGACTACTTCAGCATCTGAGGAGTCACAAATGGTGCTGGACACGATGCAACCATCGGCGAACGTCCTCACTTCTGACCTTGTCAGAGGGAAGGTCATTGATGAAGCAGCTGAAGACCGTTGGGCCTAGGACACTACCCCTGAAGGATTCCTGCAGAGATGTCCTACCCGCCACAACCACAACTATCTTCCTTTGTGCCAGGTATGACTCTAAACAGCGGAGTGTTTGCCCCCTGATACCCATTGATTTAAGTTTTGCCAGGGGTCCTTGATGCCATATTTGGTCAAATTCAGCCTTGATATCAAGCACTGCCACTTTCACCACCCCTCTGGAATTCAGCTCTTTTTCCTGTGTTTGAGCCAAGGCTGTAATGAGATCAGAAGCTGAGCGACCCTAGTGAAACTCAAACTGGATGTCACTGAGCAGTTGTTGCTGAGCAGTGCTGCTTGATAGCACTGTTGATAACACCTTCCATCACTTTACTGATGATCGAGAGTAGACTGATGGGTCAGTAATTGGCCGGGTTGGATTTGTCCTGCTTGTTGTGTCCAGGACGTACCTGGTCAATTTTCCACATAGACTGCCAAATGCAAGTGTTGTAACTGTACTGTAAGAGTTTGGCTAAAGCATTGGCAAGTTCTGGAACACATGTCTTCAGTACTTTTGCCAAAACGTTATCAGGGCCCATTGCCTTTGCAGTATCCAATGCCACCAGCTGTTTCTTGATATTATGTGGAGTGAATCGAATTGGCTGGAGACCACCGGAGAAGCCTGAGTCATCCTCTCAGCACTTCTGATTGAAGATTGTTGCGAGTGCATCAGCCTTATCCTTTGTATTGATGTGCTGAGCTCCTCTATCATTAAGGATGGGGATATTTATTGAGGAGAAACTTCTTCACCCAGAGAGTGGTGGGTGTATGGAATGCTCTGCCCCAGAAGGCTGTGGAGGCCAAGTCTCTGGATACTTTCAAGAAAAAGTTGGATAGAGCTCTTAAGGATAGTGGAATCAAGGGTTATGGGGATAAGGCAGGAACAGGATACTGATTGAGGATGATCAACCATGATCATGATGAATGGTGGTGCTGGCTCCAAGGGCAGAATTGCCTACTCTTGCACCAATTGTCTATTAGTAAAAAGTGAGGTCTGCAGATGCTGGAGATCAGAGCTGAAAATGTGTTGCTGGTTAAAGCGCAGCAGGTCAGGCAGATGCTGCCTGACCTGCTGCGCTTTAACCAGCAACACATTTTCAGCACCAATTGTCTATTGTCTATTGTGGAGCCTTCTCCTCCAATTTAATTGACCAACACCATTCACGACTGGATGTGGAAGGACTGCACAGCTTAGAACTGATCCGTTTGATGTGGGTTTGCTTAGCTCTGTTTGTCACTTGCTATTAATGCTGTTTGGAACACAATTAGTCCTGGTTGGTAGCTTCACCAAGTTGACATCTCATTTTTAGGTATGCCTGATGCTGCTCCTAGCATGCCCTCCTGGACTCTCCATTTTCTCCACTCTTTCCCTCAATTCTATTTACCCCAAGCCACCTAAAACATCACCTAGTTTTTTTTTCTTTTCTATACACTTGTTTCATTTTTTATTTGCATTCAGCTGATCTCATTTCCTGTACCAGTCATGGGACTGATCAGGTGTATCCCAGAAATTTGTGGGAATTTAGGGAAGGGATTGCTGGACCCCTTGCTGAAATACTTGTATCATCAATAACCATGGGTGAGGTGCCCGGAGACTGGAGATTAGCTAAAGAAAGGTGTTAAGGAAAAGCCAGGGAACTGTAGAACTGTGAGCCTGATAGCAGTGGTGGGTAAATTATTGGAGGGGGACAGGATGTACATGCATTTGGAAAAGCAAGGACTGATTAGGGATAGTCAGCATTACTTTGTGCATGGGAAATCGTGTCTCACTTAACTTGACTGAGTTTTTTTAAAAAGTGACAAACAAGATTTATAAAGGCAGTACAATGCAAAGCAGCAAGGGATTCATTAAAGTTCCATCTGGTTACCAAGGTTAGATTACATGAAATCTGGGGGAGGTAGCCAATTGGATACAATATTAGCTTGAAGGTATGAGACAGAGGGAGGGGGTGAAGGGTTGTTTTTCAGACGAGAAGCCTGTGACCAGTGGCGTGCCGCAAGAATCAGTGCCGGGCCTACTGCTTTTCATCATTTATATAATTGATTTGGATGTGAATATAAGAGGTATGGTTAGTAAGGCTGCAGATGACACCAAAATTGGTGGTGGAGTGGACAGAGAAAAGGGTTTTCTCAGAGTACAACAGGATCTTGGTCAGATGAGCCATTGGGCCGAGGAGTGGCAGATGGAGTTTAATTTAGATAAATGTGAGGTGTTGCATTGATCAAGGGCTTTTGCCTGAAAAGACAACTCTCCTGCTCCATGGATGCTGCCTAAACTGCTGTGCTTTTCCAGTACCACACGTTTTGACCTGCAATCCTCACTTTCTCCTAATGTTGCATTTTGGGAAATCAAACCAGGATGTAATAATAGGGTCCTGGGGAGTGTTGCTGAACAAAGAGTCCTTGGAGTGCAGGTTCATAGTTTGTTGAAAGTGGAGTCACAGGAAGACAGGGTAGTGAAGAAGGCATTTGGTACACTTTCCTTTCCTGGACAGAGCATTGAGTATAGAAGTTGGGAGGTCATGTTACAGCAGTACAGGACATTGGCTCGGCCACTTTTGGAATACTGCATTCAATTACTGGTGACTGATGCATTCCCAAACTTTTCTAAATTAAAATTTATCCTTCTCATTTATGTTTAACCTTTGAGCATGTTCTTATATTTTCTTTGCTCTGTCTGTCTGAGCAACATTGATATCATATCTCATCTTGGACCTCTCTGTTCACCTGTCCGGGAATCCAATTTTTTCCCTGGCTTTTGAGTGTAGGAGCGCAAATAAAAACAAGGTTGGTTATTTCAGGAAAAAAAATGCCCTTAAAAAATGTCCAGTTTCAGAATAATTTCAGAATCAGGTAAGTTTGCTTTTTTCTGTCAATATACTAATCCACAAATCTGAATACAGGAAACATACTGTAATAATCCATGATTATGGTAAATCACAATATTCATTTGTTAAGTGGAATTAATGTAAATGAGTCTGTTTAGGCAGATCTTTGCTTTTCCATATACTAACTCTGGGGTTTCTCTTGTCAGAGAATTTGTTAATCAATCAATGATGCCAAATCCACTGACAGATAAAAGTGAACAATGATCATAGGAATTTAATGATAGCCTTGAAAGTAAAAGCCAAAGAAATTTTCATTTAGAAATGTTTGCAAGTAACGACAATAGATTTAATTAAGAATCATTTTGAAAAAAATGTGCCTTAAGTAAAAAAAAACTGATTAACTGATTTTAAAAAGTCATTGTTCTTTTCCCTGATCAAGCATAATCTTTTAGAACATAGAACATAGAAAAATACAGCGCAGTACAGGCCCTTTGGCTCTCTATGTTGCGCTGACCAAAGTCTACCTAACCTACACTAGCCCAATAACCTCCATATGCTTATCCAATGCCCGCTTAAATGACCATAAAGAGGGAGAGTCCACCACTGCTACTGGCAGGGCATTCCATGAACTCACAACCCGCTGAGTAAAGAATCTACCCCTAACATCTGTCCTATACCTACCACCCCTTAATTTTCCTTGTAGAGTCATAATTCTGCTAAATGTGGTTTCCTCCCACATTTTAAAAATGTGCAGATTAGATGAATTGGCCATATTAAATTGCCTGTAGTGTTAGGTGAAGGGGTAAATGTAGGGGAATAGGTCTGGGTGGGTTGCGCTTTGGTGAGTCAGTGTGGACTTGTTGAGCTGAAGGGCCTGTTTCCACTCTGTAAGTAATCTAAGTAAAACAGAAAAACAATGCAAATGTTTGAGCCCAACTCAAAGGCATTATATTATAAGATTTAATTCATTATGTTTCCAAACAAACTGGCCCAAGCTGCATGTTCTATTTCTCATCATTGATTTTTCACACTGACCAAATTGAAAATGTAAGTAAAAATGCCTTTCAAAAATTTCTAAAGATTCATTCTTTAGTTGAACCAAGCTTGACTGAAACATAACTGGGGATATAGTATATGCTTTTTTTGTAAGAGTTATCTTTTCAAGGCAAGTTACATTGAAGAGTTGGTTACTGCATATGACAGTATTGTTTCAATGATCTAATATTTAGTCATTGTTGTGTTTTCTAGGTACCGTACATGGGAAAACGGATGCACCACACATGTCCTTGTTTGCCGAATCTCATTTGTGTGAGGTTTGGAGATGGCTACTACAGATGTTTACCACAGTTCAAAATTGAAAATGTCTTCTTTTAGTAAATATAAACATCATTGTCACATTCATTTTGTGAAATGATAACCAAGCTGTTTGTTTGAATTTAAATAAAGACATTGTGTTGGAGTATTTTATGCATTTCTCCATCACCTTTTGGTGAGTGTCTTTAAATGTACCTGCTGTTATAAATTCCTGCTCAGAATAGGAGGACTTTGTTTGTCATATAAAGCAATCATTAATACAAAGCAAAACATTCTTTGGGATTCTCTGGGAAAGAGAGCATCAATAACACACTGCTATGTGATTAGCTCATGTGCCCAAAACAGCCGCACTCCCAGGTCAACATTGTGAGTTTGCCATTTGACACAGGCACTTTAACTGCTTTTAGTTCCATTTCAAAGAGTATTCACTCAGAAACTATTTTGCAATCAGTGTAGTCTTTTACTTCTTTTTCAGTGATTTGAAATGAAATTACCCACCAGTGGAAAACTGGACATTCTTATTAAAAATACATATTTTGATAATTCACTCATTATTAATAAAACTAGGCAAAGTTAAAACATCTAAATACATCACCAATTACTTGGTAGTAAAATAAATAAGATGAAGCAATCAATTACATTTTATTACACCACCTGGTCAGTCTGGCTCAGAGAAGACTTCAAATTGTGCACATGGTTTTTATCAAAAACCTGTACTGTAACCCAACCTGCAGAATTTTGAATGCATTTTCGATGGTAAAATTGAAATATGTCTGAAGTGGAAACTGTACCCCTGTCAATAATCATTTCCTGCAAGAGATGGAGGGGCACTATTCCTTACCTCCAAACAGGAGGTTCCATTGGAAGGGCTCCTGACAGTACCTTAGCCTACTTGCTTAAGAAACAAGCACAAAGACATGGTCAAAACTTATGTTCAATTGGAACATTCTACTCTGCTTCTACTTTTCAGTCACAGTATACTTTGCTGGTGAGTGATGCCTATAAAGAAAGAGGATTTTCCTGTTCCAAATACCCACAGACCTTTCTTTTAAAAAAATAGTTCCCATCATAAATGCCAGTTACAAATGATGACCTTGCCTTTTCACATCACTAATTTAGTCAATTTGGACAAGTCCCACATAGTATTCAATGGCTTATTTTCTCGATAATTATTCTGACAAAATTGTTTTGAATGACAATACTTGCAGGAGATCTAATATTCAAGTTAAAACGAGCGTTCTTGTCAGTTTCAGCTTTTAGTGTTGTCAGGGGCAGGAGGCTGTGATTGTAATTGGGGCAGTGTAGGGATTAACAGGGTGAAGGTAGAGGAGCCTCAGACTTTGAAATCCACCAACAGATTAGGGGCTCTTGCAGCTGTTAGGGAGGAAAGCTAGCTGCAAGATAAATGAGCAAACTGACCATGGCATGATGGTACAGAAAGCAAGGAGAATCGAGATGTATGTTTTGGAATGTACAGGGATGTAGGAATTCCTGGAAAAGTAGTAGGAGGGGACAAAGCAGTCAGTGGGATATACAGAATTCATTGCAATTGAAGGCAAGAACCTGAAGGACTGCATTGCTCTCCAGTGCCAAGATCCAAGACATCTGTCCTAGGTTGGGGGGAAGAAAAGTGGGAGGGGGAGAATCTAGTTGTCATGATTCACAGAATGCCAGTGGAACAGGTAATTTTAGGAAAGACGTCTTGATTACGGAAGATGAGTGGCTGAGGGCTAAATCAAAAAGAAACACTTCAAAGAATTATCAACCAATCCACAAGAAAATTTGTAAAGAGTAAGTATGATTAAAAAGTTAAATGTGTGTCTCAAAGACTGATAAAGAATGAATGGCTTTTAGTTAATACCATGGTCAGTGGGGGCTGTAGTGTTGGGATATGAACCATAGTGGGCCATTATTCTGTCAAGTCACCAAAACAGAGTCGTAGGGAGAGCTTTAAACTCACTGTTGGGATCAAGTGAGGGAAAATGTGGCAAATTAAAGAGAGGGGGCACAGCAAAAGAATGAAGCAACAGAGTGAAGAGGTCTCTAGGTAGCAGTAATCATAACATGATTGAATTACAAATGTATTTTGAGGGAGAGAACAATGATTCTAAGACTTGTCCTTCAAACTGAGCTAAAGGCAATTTTCAGAACACAATGGCAGAGTTGGCTGAAGAGAACAACATAGTTATGTTAAACGATATGTCGGTCAAGATACATTTGCAGATGCTTCAGGAGATATTTCAGAGCAATTAGGAAAGATACTTTTCAGTGATAAAGAAAGAGTCCAAGCCAGGACATCCAATCTGTAGTTAACTAAGGCAGTGAAAGATAATATCACATTGAAGGAAAGAGAAAATGTGTAAACATTTGCAAATTAGTATCAGGTCAGAAGATTTGTCAGAATTTGAAAAAACTGTGAAGAATGAGTGAAAGTAATGAGTAAGGAAAACTTAAGTACAAAGAAAGCCAGCCAGCAATATATTTTAAAAAGTAAGAATCTTTGAAAATATTTAAAAATGAAAAGAAAGAATCGGATAAAAACTCAAAGAACTGTAGTTGCTGTAAATCAGAAACAAAAACATAAATTGCTGAAAAAGGTCAACAGGTCTAGCTGCATCTGTGAAGAGAAACCAGAATCAAAGTTTCGCATTCTGAGGAAGGGTCACTGGACCTGAAATGTTAATTCTGAATTCTCTCTGCAGATACTGCCAAACCTGCTGAACATTTCCAGTAATTTCTGTTTTTGTTTAAGAGAAAGATGAACTTTGGCCCTTCAGAGAGGGGATTTATGAGTGGCAAGTAAGGAAATGGCAGATAAATGGAACAGATATCTTAAATCTGTATTCCTGTAGAGGATGCAAATAACATCCCAGAAATTTTATAGCCAGAAGTGAAAATGTGGGAGAAACTTAAAACATTTACTAGAATCAGGGAAAGGATGCTGAAAACATTATTTGAACTCAAAGCTATTTGAGCCAAAAAATGACAAATCCTCTATTTTCGCTTTTCCTTAAATATACGTGACAATAAATTCATATTCTTCTAAAACGCTATTCTGCTTTGGCAGGAAGAATAGAAAAGCAGCAAATTATTTAAATAGATGGAGATTACAAAAATCAGAGGCAAGGAAGGATCTGGGAGTTCTGGGACATGAATCACAATGTTTTAGATGCAGTTACACAAACTGATTAGGATTTTTGCTTCAGTTGTACAGGGCATTGATGAAGTCACAAGAGTGTTATGTACGGAGGAACCTCCGGCATTCATTTCACTCAACTTCGGATCATCCGAAAAAGATCACAAGGTCCTGATGCATGGCTAACTATGTTATCTGTTATTCGATTAACCGAACAAAATCCTCCCCGCCCATGTGCTTCAGATAATTGAGATTCCTCTGCATAGTTTTAGTCTCCATATTTAAGATAGCACCTAATTACATTAGAAGCAATGCAATGCAGAGAAAGTCCATTCAACTGATTCCTGGTTGAGGAGGTTATCTTATGAGGAAATGTTGGGTCTGTATTCATTGTTTCAAAGAATGACATGATCTTATTGAAACATGCAAGGTTCTGATGGAACATGACAAGGTGGATACTGAAAAAGTTTCCCTTGTAGAAATGGCTGGAAATAGGGTCACAGTTTACAAATAAGGAATCTCCCATTTAAAATGGAAATGAGAAGACTTTTTTTCTATCAGCAGATTTTAGACAATAGAATTCACTTTCCCAGACTGTACTCGATGCAGAATCATTGAATATTCCTAAGGCAGAGATAGATGGATTCTCATCCAGGAAGGAGACAAAGGGCAAGTTGGACAGACAGGAAAGTAGGTTGGTTTTATCAAATGGCAAAGCAAATTCAAGGCAACAAATGGTCCACTTTTATTTCTTATGCATGAATACGTCCTCATAAAACTTTAAGACCACAAGAAATAAGAATAAGTAGAGCATTTATCCCCTTGACACTGCTCTACCATTCAATAGGACAATAGCTGGTCTGACATTCCTCACATCCAAGAGAAAGTGAGGATTGCAGGTGCTGGACATCAGAGTCAAAAAGTGTGGTGCTGGAAAAGCACATCCGGTCAGGCAGCATCTGAGGAGCTGGAGAGTCAATGTTTCGAGCATAAGCTCTTCATTAGGAATATCGAGGGGGGCCCAAAGGAGCTGAGAGATAAATGGGAGGGGGTTTGGGGCCAGGGCGAAGATAGCTAGGAATACAATAGATGGATGCAAGTGGGAGGTTATGGTGATAGATTGGAGAGAAGGATGGAGCAGGTAGTTGGGAAGGTAGATGGACTAGTAGCACAGATCAAGAGGGCAGTGCCGAGTTTCCACCTTTCCATTTATCTCTCAGCCCCCTTGAGCACCCCCCACATTCATGAAGAAGAGCTTATGCTCAAAACGTTGACTTTCCTGCTTCTTGATGCCTGCCTGACCAGCTGTGATTTTCCAGCACCACACTTTTTCATTCCTCGCATCCACTTTCCTGCCCTTTCCCTGTAACCCTTGATTCCCCTACTGATCAAGAATTTATCTCAGCCATAAATATACACAAGAACTCTGACTCACTGCTGTCTGTTGCCAAGTCTCACAACCATTTGAGACAAGAAATTCCTCCTCATCAGTCTTAAATTGGCATACCTTTATTCTGAGACTATGTCCTCTGGTCCGAGACTCTACTAAACATCCCTCAGCAGTTAATCTGTCAACCCCACTAAGAATCTGCGGCACAATTAGTCAGCGCATTCAGCTGTTAACAAGAAGTTTGGTAGTTTTTAGACCACCCAGAGAAGGAGCCGAATGCTGTTCTCACACCATTGTCTTTGGGCAGCTTGGTGGTTTGATGGTTAGCACTGCTGCCTCACAGTGTCTCGGACCAAGGTTCAATTCCAGCCTCAGGCAACTGTCTATGTGGAGTATGTGCACTCTATGTCTGTGTGGGTTTCCTCCCACAATCCAAAGGTGTTCGGGTTAGGTGAATTGGCCATGCTAAATTGCCCATAGTGTTCAGGGATGCGTAGGTTAGGTGTATTAGTCAGGGGTAAATGTAGGATAATAGGGTACGGGCCTGGGTGGGTTACTCTTTGGAGGGTCAGTGAGGACTTGTTGGGTCAAATTGTTCCGCACTGTAGGGATTCTATGAAGACTCCTACATGTTTCAATGAGATCAGCTCTCATTCTTCTGAACTCCAGTGAGTAGAGTCCTCATCTATTTAGTCTTTTCTCATAACCAGGGATCATGCTAGTCAAACTTCTATGAACTGCCTCCAATGAAATTATATCCTTCCTTAAACAAGGGGACCAAAACTGCACAAAGTGTTCCAGATGGGTACACTGTCTTTTGTCATTTATATAAATCATTTGGAATGTGAACATAGGAAGTATAGTTAATAAGTTTGCTGGTGACACCAAAATTGGTGGTGTAGGTTACCTCAGAGTACCTCAGAGTACAATAGGACATTGATTGGATTGGTTGGTGGTTAGAGGAATAGCAGATGGAGTTTAGTATAGATAAATGTGAGCTGCTGCACTTTGTAAAGGCAAATCAGGGGGCGACACTTAATGTTAGGTTGCTGAAGAGTGTTGCTGAACATTCCTTGAAGTGCAGGTTAATAGTTTCTTGAAAGTGGAGTCACAGTTAGAAAAGATAGTGAAGAAGGCATTTGGTAAACTTACCTTTATTGTCAGGGCTTTGAGTACAGGATTTTGGAGGTCATGTTGTGGCTGTACAGGACATTGGTTAGGTCACTTTTGGATTACTGCACTCAGTTCTGATCTCCCTCCTATAGGAAAGATGTTGTGAAACTTGAAAGGGTCCAGAAAAGATTTACAAGAATGTTGCCAGGGTTGGAGGATTTGAGGTATGGGGAGAGGTTGAATATACTGGTGTTATTTTCCCTTGAGCATCAGAGGCTGAGGGGGTGACCTTATAGAAGTTGATAAAATCATGAGTGTATAGATAGGATGAATAGCCAAGGTATTTTACCAAGGGTAGGAGAGTCCAAAGCTGGAGGGCATAGCTTTAAGTTGAGAGGGGCGAGATTTAAAAGTGATCCAAGGGGCAACTTCTTCACGCATAGGGTAGTGAGTGTATAGATTGAGCTGCCAGAGGAAGTGGTGGAGGCTGGTACAATTACAGCATTTAAAAGACGGATGGATACATGAAAACAAAGGGTTTAGAGGGATAAGGGCCAAATGCTGGCAAATGGAACTAGATTAATTTAGGATATCTGGTCAGTAGAAATGAGTTGGACCAAAGGATCTGTACAGCTCTATCACTCTATATAGTCTCACCAACACCTTGTAAAGATGCAGTAAAAACTTCCCTACTCTCATATACTAACCCTTTGAAATAAGGGCCAACATTCCATTAGCTTTCCAGATTACCTATATTCTTGCACAAGTTCCTTTGTGTTGCAGTTTTCTGCAGTTTCTCTCAATTTAAATAATATTCTCTTCTTTTGTTCTCCCTGTCAAAATGAACACCTTTGCATTTTCCTACATTACAGTCCCATTTGCCAACTTTTTTGCCCACTGACTTAACCTATCTGTAACTTTCTGTAAACTGTTTGTATCCCTCTCACTTATTTTTGTGCTGTATGTAGATTACACTAAAGTATCTTCACCTCCAAGACATTAATATATATTGCAAACAATTGCAGTCCCAACACTGATCCCTGTGGAACCCCACAGGTCATGGGTCACCAGCCTGAAAAAGAAAACCTTATCTCTACTTGCTGTTTCCTGCCCATCAGCCAATTCTCTATTCATGCCAATATACTATCTCCAACACAATGGGCTCTTACCTTATAACTTAACCTTTTGTGAGGTTCTTTGTTAAGCAACTTCTGGAAGTCCAAAGACAACACATCTACTGGTTGAGATTTCATCGAAAAACTAATAAATTTGTCAGATACAATTTTACTTTCATGACAACATGTACTTGACCAGATTGTGATGTTCCAAATGTTCCTTAATAATTATCGAACAATTAATGCCAGCCTAACATCTAATGCCATGGAAATACTTCATAGTCATGTTACATCCACTCAAACTTAATGATAGAGCCATTACTAAACGGCCTGATGATTTTCAAGTTTTTAACACCATAACAGCTATTGTACAAGGGCAATCAGTAATTCCCTTAACGTCAGTTTGCACACTTGCATTTTAGATATTAATTGTTTATGAAGGGAAAACTAGATAAGCCAAGTAAGTTTGCTGGTGCGATTTGAAACTTGGCTGAATGAAAATTTGTGCACAATCATCATTAATTATTATAACATCTCAGTAGGATGCCAACTAAATAGAAAATCACTCTAATTTACTGTCTCAAATGCTGTAAAGCTGTTTACATGCAACTTAATACTAAAATTTATTTGCACCAATGAATAAATCACATCCCAAATCTTACAACTCATGAAAATCCAAATTAATGTGCAACATAAAGTAAGTATTTTACGTTCTGATTTGAAGCTGAAAGTTTTTTTTATCCTAAATCTCATGTATGCAATAGGTCTTGTTCAATTTATCACTAGGCCCAGAGTGGATTTTGAGAATTCTTGAGAAACTCACAGAGCTTTGCTGTACATAAGTAAAAACAAAAAGAGGAGAAAATTGGAACTAAGGTTAATAGTGATTGCAAGTATATTGTTGATCGGAGCCCTGATTTTTCCCACCCTTTCTTTAATTCATTCTTGGAGTGAGAGAGTTATTGAAAAGAATGGATTGAATGTTACTGCCCACATGGCATCCCATTGAGGGGAGTCTGATGGGGTGAAAACTGATTGGATTCAATTTGTCCTGTTCGTTCTTGACATGAGCCCTGTTTAATTTCCCACATTATTGGATACAGTTGCCTACATTAAAAAATGGAGAAGAGATGTATGTATTAATTGAACACAATTTGTCTACAAACAACTTGGTAATAATATGGCAACTCATTAAGACATAAAACAAGCTCTATTACAATATAACCTGATATATTTCCAAATAAAATTTTCAAAGCTAAAAATTATTTTCCTAGAAAACTGTTTTTTTCACACAAGTAGAATATATCCAGGCAGACAATATATATGATTACTAGTTTTTATTTTCCTTTTTGCTTGCAAATACATCCTTAAATAATTGCGAAAAATTGACTAATATGTCATCATGACATAACGTGATTGAATTTGATATTATGGAATGATTTCCAAAAATATCCATAATTCCAATTGCCTCTCTTGATTTAAGAAGAATCAAAATGACGTAAATTGCTTTGGCCATAACGAATGTTTCAAAATTCTTTATGGTACAAAATTGGACATACTGCGGATAAAACGTGGCACAGCTAGATGCGTACTTGGCTTGTAATCCTCGATGAAAGAACAACACACTTGAATAAAAAGTAGAATAAATAATGAACAATTGCTTTAAGTCTTTTACTGCTTATTAACACACGCTCTTTAAACAAGCAGAATTTGACTAATTACATTATGTACCCACACGCTTTCATTAGCACATGATTGAGTGAAACATGAGACCATGATTGGCTGAACATCAGTAATTAATTCCTAATAAGAAGAGTCACAGAGTCATAGGAAGAATGTTGAAGAAATTTGAATTGGGTTGAACAATGTAGGAACGGACTGTATGAAAATATGAGAAAAAATATAACATTTTTTCATTAGCAAAACTTTTGAAATTGAGATCCAGTTCATGTCTGTCTTTCAAAACTGAGGAGTTTTTTTTGGAATGAGTGGATATTGCCAAATTGGGACTAGGCACTCAGTCATGCAAATGTTGTTAGATTAGCTCTCTTTTACAATTCCTAACCCACACAAGGACATACTCAGCTGCTGACTGCAGATAAGTATTTTTATTCTGTCCCAGGGAATGTCTACTATGCTTTGCATTGAGTGAAAATGTTATCCAGGACATCAAATGCCACAAAAAAAATCTATCAAATCTTTTCAGAACTATGTTGTATGTCATTTTGAGTGATCTGGACATGCAAAATGCATTTTTAGCATTCCAAGTCATTTCTATTGCATGTCAAGATGATCAATGAATTTGATTGCAGTGTTTCTTAACAGCATGGCAGCTAGGTTTAAGCAGAACAGTCATCATCAGTCATAGTTTCAGACTGTGAGCACTGTTGGTTTGTCATGTTTGTCTGAGTCTGCCAAATATGAAATGAATCACTTGGCAGAAACTTACTAATTGTCAAAAGGCTTATGCAAATATTCTGCGCAAATTGTTTGATTCACAGACAGTGTAATGTAGCTGTTGCAGAAAGTGGACAGTAAACTATGACAGTGGTGAAAGCATCATCAATACTGCATTGGGAAAAGAAATCAGCCGTAACAGTCCTACTACGACACCTTCCTATCTGCATCACTATTGAAGCAATTTTTATTGCCGGGACAAGGAATTCTGTTCTCCTATTCAACAACTTCATTTCAGTGGAAGATAGGCCTGATATAAAAAAAATCATACTTTTCAGAAACAAAAAGAAATTTGGATTAGATGTATACTGTTTGGCATCTGCACTTCATATTCTAACTTTTCACCACATTACCAATGAGAGATTGGATAAGAGTAATTTGTTTTTTTAAAGTAAAGATGCCTATCCGCATTACAGTAAGGGTGAGAATTTGAGGAACTGAAGCAGATAGAACACAGCCGGCCTAATTGCAGGTTTGCATACACTCTGTCTAATTCTGGTTGCTGAAATTAAGCTTTTCATTAAAAATTATAAACACTGTTAAGATTCAAGAAGCTGCCTTGAATGTAATCATACTTTTTAAATAGATTCCGAGCATGTTAGCGTGTGCACATTAAATGGTCTACTGTAAATTGCCTTGCTACTAAACTGTGGGACAAACATTGTCAAATTGTTTCTATCCTTTAAATTTTAGCATAAAATGAAGCCAAAGTTCTTATTTGTAGTATTTAAGGTTTTTTTGTTGCTTTTTCATGATATGGGCATCCCTAATAAGAACAGTTAGTTGTCAACCACATTGCTGTGGACCTTCAGTCACATGTAGGCCAGACCTGATAAGGATGGTGGATTTCACCCCCTAAAGGACATTAGTGAACGAGAGGTGCATTTACAATAATTATAACTTAATAGTTACCATTTCAGAGATCTTTGTCTTTAAATAAGAGTATGAGTATATTTATTGAACCAGGTTGCAATGGTTAAATTTAGTCAGGTTCAAATATATAATTGAAGACCCTTAAGAAATTGAAACAGAACTCCTATCCAAAATATTAACTTCAAAGTTTGTGAGAAGACCTGTAGCTCGGGTGCTCGTTGTTGTGGTTCTGTTCACCGAGCTGGGAATTTGTGTTGCAGACATTTGTCCCCTGTCTAGGTGACATCCTCAGTGCTAGGGAGCCTCCTGTGAAGCGCTTCTGTGATGTTTCCTCCAGCATTTATAGTGGTTTGTCTCTGTCGCTTCTGGTTGTCAGTTCCAGCTGTCCGCTGCAGTGGCCAGTATATTGGGTCCAGGTCGATATGTTTGTTGATAGAATCTGTGGATGAGTGCCATGTCTCTAGGAATTCCCTGGCTGTTCTCTGTTTGGCTTGTCCTATAATAGTAGTGTTGTCCCAGTCGAACTCACATTGCTTTCATTTGCGTGCGTGGCTACTAAGGATAGCTGGTCGTGCTGTTTTGTGGCTAGTTGGTGTTCATGGATACAATCTTAGTCATGATGCTAAAATGGGATCGCACAAAGGTCAGGTAACATGTAGTTTGTTGTTGAAAAGCAATGCATCTATTACTGTACAATTGTATTTGTAATGCGTTGTTAGCCATGCTACCAGTGTGCTTTCGCAAGCATTTCTTTCTGCTTTCCCTCCTACTATATGCATGGTGATGGGCAACTCCTGGCTGATAGTGTTTGACAGGGTGCATGGCTGAGCTTTAAAACTGACACTGGTGTTAGGAATCCAGGGAGTTACCAACAGTGACAAATGCTTCCATTGTAGTATGAACGTAGCTAGGCAAGTGGGGTGTCACAGAGATATTTGGCGTAGGTAATGAGACAAGTTGCAGAGAATACAGTGAGAAATCTCCCTTGGGCTCACAGTGAAAACTCTCTGTGATATGCGCCAAAATTGACAATAGCTCATTTGTGGTAAAATTCAAACACTTAATCAAGCTTCTGTCTCCTTAACATTATGCCTCACTGGTAGCGCACTGGAAATTAAGGCCTTGCTATTCCTGGAGTTGTCACAAAAGTTAAAAAAAATTATCAAAATACGCAAAGTGCACGGTTTACCTTCCAGATTGAACTAGATTAACAGAAAACAAGGACCAGTATTCCATACTTAACAAAAACTATTATTTATTACAATTAAATAAGCTCTAACTAAGGGTAAACAACTACGTGTAAGAACTCTTCACATATAACTTGACTAGTTAAAACACTACACCCACTTTCTAAAGCCCCCTCTACACACAAACAGACTTTGCAATTGTAAAGCAGTCACTACATCTCCTGTATGGAAGTGAAAAGTGCTTTGAGGAGAGAGATCAGAAAACAACAAGTCTTGATAAGCAAAAAAATCATCCCAGCAAACCCTGTGGACAGGAGCCATTGACCTCTGTTCCTGATTGTATATGCAGCATTTGAGCCAAACAGTAAACAACGCTACCAAAAAGAACTTATATTTATATAGCATCTTACATTATTGCAGGACTTCCAAAGAAATGTATAGCCAATGAAGTATTTCTGAAATTGAATCATTGTTGTAATGTAGGCAAAATGATAGTCAAGTTGTGCACAAAAAAACAATTATATTGTAATGATCATATGATCTGGTTTAAGTAATCTGGTCTAAGGGATAAATATTTCCAAGGATACTGGGGACTACCAATCATACAGTACTGAAGAGCTATGAATATGCAATGATAGAATCCTTACAGTGCAAAAACAGGCCATTTGGTCCATTGGGTGTGCCTCGATCCCCCGAAGAGCATTCCACCCAAACACATTTCCCCCTAACTTTATTCCCTGTAACCCTGTATTTCCCATGATTAATTTGTCTAGCCTCCACATCCCTTGCACTATGGGCAATTTAACATGGCTAATCCACCTAATCTGCACACCTTTGTACAGTGCAAAGAGGAAACCCATGCAGACATGGACAGAATGTGCAAACTCCATACAGTCACCCAAGGGTTGAATCAAACCCAGGTCCCTGGCACTGTGAGGCAGTAGTGCTAATCACTGAGCCACCATGCTGCCCTATAAAGTTGCTAAATGACAAGAATCTGAAAACTGTAGAGAAGTTGAGATAAAAAGGACAAAAATTACTGATGTACAGAAATATCTTGAAAGACAAATAAAATGTTAGCTATTATTTCAAGAAGTTTGGAATACAAAAGAGTAAAAGCTATTTACAGTTATGTAAAACTCAATTCATGTTTCATCTAATCAAGTACTTTTAATTTTGGACACTATACCTCATCTTAAAGATGTTAAAGTGGTTTTATGGCTCACTGGTAGCAACCTCCCTCTGAAGCAGAAGCTCTGGTTTCAAGTCTCATTACAGGACTCAACCGAATAACATTGTGACTGAAATCCCTCCATCTGCAAAACCATTAGAGTCATAGCAATGTACAGCATGGAAATAGACTCTTTGGTCCAACTCGTTCATGCCAACCAGGTATGTTAACTTAACCTAGTCCCATTTGCCAGCACTTGGCCTATATCCCTCTAAACCGTTCCTACTCATATACCCATCAGATGCCTTTTTAAATGTTGTAATTGTACCAGCCTCCACCATTTCTTCTGGCAGCTCATTCCATATACGCACCACCCTCTGCATGAAAAAGTTGCCCCTTAGGTCTCTTTTACATCTTTCCCCTCTCACCCTGAACCTATGTTCTCTAATTCTGGACTCCCCTACCCAGGGAAAATACCTTGTCTATTTACCCTATCTGTGAGCCTCATGATTTTATAAGTCTCCTTGAGGTCACCCCTCAGCCTCCAAAGGTCCAGGGAAAACAGCCCAACCCAATCAGCCTCTCCCTTTTGCTCAATTTTCCAACCCTGGCAACATGCTTGCAAATCTTTTCTGAACTCCTTCAAGTTTCACAACATCCTTCATTAAGGAAGGAGACCAGAATTGCACGCAGTATTCCAAAAATGGCCAAACTAATGTCGTGCACAGCCACAACATGACCTCCCAACTCCTATACTCAAGAAAGAAAAGCATACTAAAAGCCTTCTTCACTATCCTAGCTACCCGTGACTCCACTTTCAAGGAGCTATGAACATGCACTCCAAGGTCTCTTTGTTCAGCGACACTCCCCAGGACCTTACCATTCTGGTAATTGTCCTTTGCACCCTCTCAAGGCGCTTCACATTCTTTATAAAAATGGAGTGAAATGGATGCAATATTCCTAGCTATGACCTAACCAGAATGTTGTACAGATTAAGCATATTCTCCCAGTCTTTGCAGATTAATGAAGCCCATGATCCCAAAGGCCTTGCTAATTCCTCTCTCAATATATCCTGCCATCTTCAAAGATCAATTCATGTTGATCCCCAATCTCTTTGTCACTACCCAATATTTCAAAGTATATCGTTTAGTCTACACTTCGATATCTTGTTCCTTTTCCTTCTGCAAAGAACTATCCGATTAGTCTCACAGGCATCCCCTTTCCCCATAGCCGTGTAAAATTTATCCATGCAACTTCTTTTATAAACCTTCCTTAAAAGTTGATCTTTATCATCAGGTTGAAATAGAAACTGAATTGCCAGTGATTCATCACTTTCCAAAAAGAAAACAACTTTGAAGCCCCTATGATTTGAACATACAATGTTAGGGAACAAATGTATCTCGTAACACACAAAAGGTTATTATACAAAATTAGGAATCAATATTGCTTGCGCATAATACACATAAAACAGCTAAGCTGTATAAACAGATATTTTCAAGGCAGTCACAACCAGCAAGGTAACCACATGGATTTCAGACTGATCTTGACTATTTGCAATCTTTATCTTTAACTTATACAAGGAAATTGTGTGAAAGCATGCCAGGTTTTCAAATGCTCTAAAGTCAGATGGGAAAACAACTGTGAAGAGGGTGCAAAGCATTTAAAAACAGGTTAGTGAACGTGCAAAATGATGGCGTGGAGAATTGTGAAGTTACTTCCTTTGGAAGGAATAAAATAAAGAAGTACAAGATATATTTAACGATGAGAAACTGGGAAATGTTGACATTCACAGGGACCTGAATATCCTTGTCTGTGTATTACAGATGTTAATGCAGGTGCAGTGAGCAATTTGGAAAAGAAGTAGTATTTTAGATTTTATTGCAAAGAAATACAACTCTAATTGCGAATAAGTCATAGAGTCATACAGCACGCAAACAGAGCTTTTGGTCCAACAAGTCCATGTCATAATCCCAAACTAAACGCTCACTGCAATTCAAACTTCTGGGGGAAACACTCTTAAAGGATTTCATGTAGTCTTGGCATTTTTTCCAAAAGAAGGATGTGCTAGCTTTGAAGGAAGGAGTGAAGACTCACTCAATGATTCCTGGAATGAGAGGTATACCATATAATGAGAGCTTCATAAACTGAAACTAAAATTCCTGGAATTTGGAAGAGTGAGAGATCATCACATTGAAATACACACATGAAAGATTTAAAGGGTGTGATATGATATATTCTCAGGTTTTTTTTTCCCTTGGCTGGGGATTCTAGAACTAGGGGTCATAGCTTCACATTAGTGATCATATCAACCATTTAAGATTGATATGAGGGAAATTTCTTTGCTTAAAATATTGTCAATCTTTGCAATTCTCTACCCTAGAGAGCTGTGGATGCTCAACTGTTAAATAGTGAATCACCGAGATCAAAAAACTTTTGGACACCAAGAGAATCAAAGGATATGGGGATAGTGGAAGAAGATGAATTATAATAGGATGTCAGTGATGATCATTATTGATGGCAGAGTAAGTCAAAAGGTGGAATGGCCTAGTCCCCTTTCAATTTCATGTCCTCTTATGTCTGTTGCATTCTGTATACTTAAGGGAAATGTGTTGAATTTGCTAATTAGTTGTCACTTGCATTTTACAGTGACGAGTACAGTAAAATACAATGAAAAGTTCAACAGTTGCCACAATCCAACACCGTTTTGAATAGTTTAAGAATGGAAAAAGTAAAAAGATGTAACTGAAAGAGATTCTATCTTCGTTCCACTGCCCCCACCATGAGACTTGAGTCAGCTCACCAACAACTTGACACCAGAAACACATCCCCTCCTCCACCGGCTTGCCGTCTGCCCTGGACTCACAATGGTCAGAGTTGCCCCACTTCAGGCACCTTCTCTTCACCTGTGAGCCCACCTCACCAATGCTGCCAATGGATCCCTGCTGAGCGCACACTCGCCCCACAACCAAGAGACTACAGCTCTGCTGTTGCCGCTGTCTTGTCAATAGCCACAAGTTCCTACAATGATTGCAACCAAGAGTCCCCGGCTCCACTGCTGCCTCCATGAAGCCAGGATTCCTCAGTCGATGTGTACCACGCTGCAGCCATTCCCTCACTAATACCAGGAGTCCCCAATCTGGGCCTACTGCAATCAGGACAGCCAGGCTCTGCTGCCAGGCTAGGTCATTGCCACATCAAGTGTCCTGCTCCGGCCACCCTCCACCAAGATGTAGCCTTGCTGGCGCAGCCATCTCGAACAGTCCACTGCTACCGTCACCGCCTCTGATTGCCAGAGGAGCTTTGCTGCCTCCAATCACCAGGAAGTGGCGCCTCCACTGCTGCTGCTGTCAGGAGACTGCAGGTATGGCCCACTCTCACTGCTACGCCGATGCTGTTGACCAACCAACCAAAGGGAAAAAGAAGAGAGAAAAAGAGCAGATGTGAAAAAAATAATAAAGGAAGAGAGCAGATGAGGCTTGGACAAGAACTTGCATGTAGTCACCCTCTTGGTCAGTCTTGCGTGTGACCCTATCATGTTATAACTCACTAGATTCTGCTTGTTCTGTCTATCCACAAAATCATTGTAATTCTGAGAAAAAAGAGAGGCAAAGTGATTTCATTTTCCATCTGTAAGGCCATGGGCATTTGTGAATTATAGTTTCCTTTACAAACCTTCAGCTATTATTACTCCAATTTGTTTTGGCTGGTACCCGTGATCCTGCTGAGAATGGTTAGGATAAGTTCATTTCCCCAAAGCACAGCAGTGTAAGTATTAATGTGGATCCCTGATTTTGTGTCACCAATATTTGCTTTATGACATGGATTAGGAATTGATGGCATTGCATAAATGTTGAAACATTGATAAATTATAGAAATGTTCTGTTCTGGTAATTTACTCAGACCTATGGGGAAGAATGTGTCTAAACGACAACGTACTTTAAAGCTCGTAATATCTAGTTCATAGCTTGTTCAGAAGATTTAAAACAAAATTTTGCTCTAAGCTAAAAAAAATTTCCAACATCCTATTTTACACATACATATATAATACAGTGCTTGGTAAGCATGATATTAGATAACATTTATAGATCATGCTGCTAACACCATTGAGTGATGGTAAGTCAAGGATAAAACTCTAACCATATCTATTATATCAGCAGTCACTGTTCTGGCCAATTGATCCTGAAATAAGTTGTGATCTTTAATGAGACATCCCATATGACTTTTGTTGACTCAACAGACAGAATTTTCTGAGCTGGGTGAAATCAAGTGCGGGCAGAGTGGGGAAGTCTCTGAAATTAACATTGGGGAATATGGGTAATGCAAATCCTTTCCCTTTATAGCTTTTCCTGAAGCATGTTAGTCATGGATCTGGTGAGAATGCAATTGAGTCAATTAAGAGGAAATTAAGAGATCGTTTTAATCATGCATTTCTTCTTTCCTAATAGCAAGTGTACTCCATGCTGTGCAAGACTCACAGTGCACAGTGTGAAGATCTTCTTTCGTGAGGCTATCAAGATAGCAAGGATTTGACCACAGAAGAGCCCCAGGCATGTCCAGGTAAGTGATAGATGTTCAAAGCATACTTCTTCTCAAAGATGTTTATCCATGCTTAAAGGAGATTGTCAACTTCTTTGAAGATACTTCACCTAACACTTCACTCACCCTTGCATGCCTCTGCTGCCTGCCTTCACTACAACATGACAGCAGATTCTGCAGCTCCACCTTCTATGTCTGAGAAGAGGAATAATACCACTGCCACCAACCCCAGCAGCCGCACCAGTCTTCTCTTCAGTCACAAACCCCTCCTGAGGGTAGATGAGATAGACATTAAGATTCACACTGGCAGGAGGTGACACCACTGACACAGGGTCTATAGTAAAGGGATTATCCCTCTCAGCATACCTGGGCCCCACAGTCTCAGGGGGTTCAGGATTTCATGGCAGGTTATTGTTGACAACTGGAGCCTCCTTGACTGAAATCCTCCCTTTGTAGTGCAGCAACTGGACCTGCATTGCCAGTGGCTGACAAAATGACTAGGGGGCTCATCACTAGTACTGTTCTCTTTAACAGCACCCAGGAATCTCTGACTCTTAACACATTATGTGTTCTTTTTCTTCTCTAGGGAGAGAAAGCAGTGACATTTGAGTGAGCACATAGTCACAGAATAGTCATGGTGCAGAAGGAAGCCATCTGCCCCATTGTGCCTGGTCTCCGAGTGAGCAATTCACTTAGTGCCATTCACCAAACTTCTCACCTTCGCTCTGCACATTCTTCCTTTACAGAAAATAATCTATATTCCTTTTCGATTGCTTTGATTGAACATTCTTTCACCACAGTCTCAGGCAATGCATTCCACTGTGTAAAAAAGAGATTTCTCATGTCACTGTGCCCTCTCGTTCTCGATCTTTTCATGATTGACAACAGTATCTCTATCTAAATCCATACCCCTAGCACTTTGAATTGTCCTTCAAATGTCTATCAAATCACTTCCCAGCTTTCTTTTTTGCTTGGAAAAGAGTCCCAACGTTTCCAATATGTCTTCCTAGAATTGAACACCTAATGGCTTATGTGGAAATGAGAGAATGACAACATTTGAGAAGGTTGATCGTGATGCCTGTGAGAAGGCAAAAGGCTAAGAGTGAGTTTGAGAGCTGGCTATTTAGGTGTGGTTGTCTGATGCCTTCAGAAAGAGGACTGAATGGAGCTGCAAGGTATGTTGAACTGAGGTGTACTAAGCTGGTAAACATTGTGTAAGTCAGAATGTGGCATCTCAGAGGGCAATGCCACTCATGTGTCCTATGTTCCTGTGGATCATGATCCTCTTAATTCACTACGACCAGGCTGTATCGAGTGCATTTCTGATACTGGCCTCTTTGTCCTCTTCCATCTATCTCAGTTTTGTTTGAGAAGCTGGCCTGTTCCTCTCACCTTTGGGACATCTTATCTTACATCCGCCCCTTTGACTGTACAGCAGGATCTCAGATAATTGTACAAGAAAGATCAGAGACCAGCCTTTCTTGGTTTTCTTTCCATTCCAAACACATGACATTGTCCCTTTGGCAGAAATGACATGTCTCCCCACAAACCCTACTTAGTTGTTCAGGAAGCCTATAGCTTAATTGTTAACATTGTGACTCTAGGAAAGAGCCTTGGCAAAGCCCATCCATCATTAAATTGAGTTCGCGACCAGAAAATGGTTCCACCAGTCCAGCAGGGACTAAGTTCATAAGATTCCAAGCAACACATCAAACAGCTACCAAAGGTTCGAATTCTGGTTGCTCAGAGACTATTTGTAGTCTAATTTTGGATTTTGAAGAATTCCCTCATGGGATGTAAGTGTCACTGACTGGGCCAGCAAATGTTGCCTGTCCCCTGGTTGCCCTTGAGCTGCCTTCTTGAACTCTGTAGTCCATGCGCAGTAGGTAGACCCACAAGGCATTAGGAAGGGAATTCCAGGACTTTAACGCAACAACACTGATGGAAAAGTTGTATATTTCCAAGTCAGGATTGAGTGGCTTGGAAGGGAATTATAGGTGGCATTCCCATGTACCTCCTGTCCTTGTCCTTGCAGATGGAAGTAGTCAAGAGATCTATATTAACTTTGGTGTTTGAATGCATTTGCAGTAAAGCAGGCACATCTAAAACCGTGGAGTGTCTCAAAGACTTCAATGCATATAGCGCATCCTTTACACTAATCTCAGTGTTACATGTCGTTATAATTGTAGCAGTGATACTGCATCACCACCTCCATGCTTGGTATGAGCCATTGTTTAGTGATCATGATAAATGAAAGCATCTCAGACACCTATACCAGGTGCACAGAAGTGTGATAGTTCAGATCCTTCTAGGTCAATATTGATTTTAGGAAGAAAAAATATTTGAACAACTCTGACTGAACAATATATTCTTATTACATTGAGAGAAGACCAGATTAAAGCTGATCCCTCGATTACCTTCTCAACACATTGTAGCATCTAATTGTATTCTAACTACCAGAGATGACTATGCTTTTCTATATTTCCTAGATTTGTAGATATACTCATCGTGTAACATCTTTGGATAGAAAAGTCTTTCGAAAAGAAAAATCATCCTACTGAAAAGAGATTTAGCCAGTACCTGCTGCCAGAGTTCTAAGACACATTATGTCGAATTCAATTGTTACATAACATTCTTACCAGAAAATGAAAATTCCTCAGCACCCTGCTTCCTTTAAAAAACAGGTTAGCTTTTCCTAGAACATTGCAATGTCTCAAAATTGAAAAATGAAATGATATTTTGTAATGTAAACAATCACTAGGATCAACCCACTTCTTTCTCCATGGTACCATGAAGCACAATACCACGGACCACTTCACTTTCCGTATCATCATTGCCTGGTATTTCATCTGGAACAGGTCAAATTGTATTTCCTTTTTGATGTTTTTCTTGGATGGTAGTATGCCCTTTATAAGCATCCACATGCAATAAGACCCTCCGAAGAGCTACCCACCCAAACCCATTTCCCTACATCTAACACTACAGGCAATTTAGCATGGCCAATTCACCTAACCTGCACATTTTTGGACTGTGGGAGGAAACCCATGTCTGCGTGGGTTTCCTCCGGGTGCTCCAGTTTCATACCCACAGTCCAAAAATGTGCAGGTTAGGTGAATTGGCCATACTAAATTGCCCGTAGTGTTAGATGTAGGGGAATGGGTCTGAGTGGGTTACTCTTTCGAGGTTCGGTATGGAGTTGTTGGGCCATAGGACCTGTTTCCACACTGTAAGTAATCTAATCTAAAAACCTGATCTACTCTGTTTTCTCGAATGATTTTCATTGACTGTTAATAAATGTTCAAAAAGACATGCACATTTCGGCTTGACTGGTTCTATTGAACAACCACATCTGAACTAAAGTTAGCCTTTAGTTTCCATGGCTACATACCTGTTTAATTTACTGAGATATTAAGTATTGCATCTTAATCATGAATATATTGTCGGTCTATAAATCTACCCACTTAAGATGTTATATTTTACCCATGATCAATTATAGGGAATACTTCAACTCAAGTAAATATAATATCACCTGAATTTTAACAATATTCATTCTGAAGTATAAACACCCAACATCCCAGATGTACCCAAAAGGCAAGCGCAAGCAAAATGGTGAGATATCTGAGGATCTGTTTCTCTCAGTTGGCCTTTAATAACAGAAAATAGGTATCATCCTTCTTTAAATGAAATTGGATTTCATCTGTTATGTTCCTTTTAACTGTTTCTACTGTCTCCTTTAGATTCAATCTATTTGTATTCTATTATACATGTTAGTAGTTCATGTCTCTTTCACTATTGCCTTTTCTGACTGTTGTTCTCAAAGGAATACCCATGAAGTGGAATATGTTTACTGCTAATTCAACCTGTTCTTTCATTATCCCTGATATTTGCTCTCTGTCTAACTAATAAATGGCAGGAGAATCACTACATATGAGATTCATATATTTCTTAAAATGCCTGGAATATATATAACAATTACAGAATATATCAAGGTTAAGAGGAATGTGGAGCAGGAGTTCAATTGCTCTCTTGATCTTGATTTTCAATATAAGTACAGACTGTGAAAGCACGGTGTTCTGACCTTTGTGGATTCTAAGCAGGATTTTCTCTCTAATTCTAAAATCTGTACTAACATTTTGAGATTTTAGAACATTTCATTTTGCAGACTATGACATTAATTCAGCAAAAATGTGAATTCACCTTTTTATTAACAGGAACTTCATCTACGTCTCTGACATCTTTATTGTTTATCTTTTGGAATTGCACATTTTTATGAAATGTCTTTCGTTCATTTAGCTCTAGGTTGACATAATGGTAAGCCAGAATTAAACTAGGTCTGACGCTGCATCATCTGTCAGGCTGATACCAAAGATGTGCACAACACTGCTATTGAACTATATCACATCTGTCACATTTTGTGTTTTCTCAATAGAGCGTAGAAAATGTTGCGGCCTACATCAAACAGTGGAAGATAAAACAGGCATGCATACCGTTGCCACTGTTCTTTGTTAAAACCTATAATGCCTGTTCCCTCAGAGAAAATACCAGCAATGCACCAGCACACACAGTTGTATCTCTGTAATCTGGCAGGATTTCATATGGACCTTTGCCAGACCATAAAATTTGTCAGGCAATGGGAGGTCACCTGTCAGGATCAGCATAGAGATTTCTTTTAACCATTTAAAAGTCACTTTGCAGCATAAAATGATAAGCAAAGCAAGTTATGTTAGAATGTAGATGATCGCTTTGTCTGTCAGTACAATTCCAGGAAACTGAAAGTGCTGCAGGGTTCAGCAAGACTACAGAGTTTTTCGGATCAGAGGGTGCTGGATTTGCAAAGTGCAATCTGTAGTTTGTTATTTTAATGTCAATCCTTCGATAGGTTTAAATTTTATTGTCAACTTTTTCATATACCTCAGAGATTAAACCTTATGCATTATGTATCACATCAATGTCATTTGGCTTACTTAACGTATTTTACTGGAAAAGAGATTGCACTTAAGACAGCATGGTTTAATTTCATGCAATATACTTCATGGCTCACGGATTTAATTTATCACCTCAGAATATTTCTGCCACTACATTTAATAGACAGTGAATTATCACTCTTGCTTGTTACGTGGGACTGAATTTTCCAAGGAGTGGCAATAGTACATTGCTACTCTGTTTCTTCTTTTCCGTTAAGAAAGTGCTTCATATTTCCAGTGGAGGTTAAGATTACAAATCCTGCAGAAGTGCAAAGTGTAGGTGAACTGTGAATGTGTGCTTGTAGTGCAGTATAGAGGCAAAAAAAACTGCAGATGTTGGAATCCAAGGTAGGCTGGGAGAATACAGCAGCTAGGCAGCATCAGGAAGTGGAAAGGCCAATGATTCACGTGTAACCCTTCTTCAGGACTGCAATGGGTATAAGGGGAGCTTTAGATAAAGGGGGTCGGGGCAGGGTGGGGGTAGGTGGAGACAAGTAGAGGGTACAATCTGGTTGGTCGATGGGAGGGATGAATCCAGTAGGTGGCTGGAGAAATGGAAGGAGGTGGGAGAGGCTGGAAAGGGAGTCAGGATGGAAAGAGAGATTATTTGAAATTGGAGAACTCAATGTTGAGTCCTCTGGGTTGTAGGCTGTCCAAGTGGAAGGTGAGGTGTTGTTCCTCCAATTTCCATTTTGGTTCGTTGTGGCAATGGAGGAGGCCAAGGATGGTCATGTCGGAGAGGAAGTGGGAAGGGGAATTAAAATGGGCAGTGACTGGTCGGCCCCTGTGGGCCCAGCTGAGATGCTTGGCAAAATGTTCACGTAGTTTACGTTTGGTCTTCCCGATGTAGAGAAGACCACATGAGGAGCACCTGTTACAGTAAACTCGGTTGGAGGAGAGGCAGGTGAACCTCTGTCTCACCTGGAAAGACTGTTTGGGGCCCTGGATGGAGGTGAGGGGGGTGGTGTACTGGCAGGTTTTGCATCTTTTCTGGTTGCAGGGGAAGGTACCTGGGGTTCAGTGGGATGGGGATGTGAGGGTTAGTGGATAGAGTGGCACAAACCAAGGACTGGCGAAGGGAACGGCCCTTTCAGAAGGCAGAGAGGGGTGGGGAGGGAAAGATATTCTTGGTGGTGGGGTCTAGTTGGAGTTGGCGAAGGTATGTAAAGATGATGCGTTTGATGCAGAGACTGGTGGGGTAGTAGGTGAGGACAAGGAGAACCCTGTCTTTATTGCATTTGGGTGGAGATTTACAGAAGTGGACAGGGAATGGAGGTGGTGCGGCGGAGGGCTGTCAGGTTGACAGAGGGGAAAAAGCACGTTGTTCAAAATAGTTGGACATCTGGGATACTTAGGAGTGGAATATCTCCTTATCTGAGCAGAAACGGTAGAGGAAGAGGAATTGCGAGAATGGAATGGAGTTCTTGCAGGATACTAAATCCAGGTAGTTGTGAGAGTCTGAGTTTGTAGTAAATGTCCACCTGGAGACGGTCCACAGAGATGGAATGGAGAGGTCAACAAAGGGGAAGGAGGTGTCTGAAATGGTCAAAGTGAATGTGAGGGCAGAGTGGAAGTTGTGGGCACAATCAGTGAACTGCTCCAGTTCAGCCTGGGTGCAGGACACTGCCCTGATGCAGTCATCGAAGGAACGGCAGAAGAGTTGGGGCACAGTCCCTGTGTAGGGACTGAGGAGGGACTGTTCGATGAGGCCGACCAAGAGGCAGGTTAGCTGGGGCTCACCCGAGTGCCCATGGACACCCCTGGATTTGGAGGAAATGGGAGGAGTTAAAGGCAAAGTTATGAAGGGTGAGGACTAGTTTGTCGAGGTGGAGGAGGGTATTGATGGAGAGGGACTGGATGGGTCCATTGGAAAGGAAGAAAGTGAGGGCCTGAAGGCCATCCTTATGGGTATGTACGTGTATAAGGACTGCACGTCCATTGTGAGGATAAAGGGCTAGGGTCCGGGGAACGGGAAGTCACTGAAGAGATAATGCAGGATAATCAGTGAGAGACAAGCCATGTGCCTTTATTCATGGTAACAATTGCTATATTTAGAGATTTAAGTAGCAGCAACAGCAACTTTGATGGTTCCTGTGAAAGGCTAAGTTTGAAAGGTAAGTCTGAGGTTAGGCTACCAGGTAAGTAGCAGGCCAGGTCGCCAGGTGGAGAGGGTGTCAGGTAAGTAGCATGCTAGGTTGCTCGATGGAAAGCCTGCCAGGTAAGTGGCCAAGTGATTAGAAAAGGTTGAGGTAAGTGGAGGTATTGGCTCTGGCAGGGAGGTGATAGCAATGTGCATATCAAGGGGAAGGGGATCGTGGGTTTGACTGAGAGAGAGAGGAGTATCAGATGCCGTGGGAAAGGATAGGTATTGGATCCAACAGCAAGAGGTTGTCTTGCATTGTGGAGGGGTGAGATGTGGGTTTTGGGTCCTTGAGGGAGGGAGAGTGTTGAATCCCAGAGGGGAGGAGGAGTGTGTTGGGTCTTGAGAAAGGAGATGTATTGGGTCTGGAAAAGAGAGCTATCAGGTGTCAGGTCCAGTGGTGAGGAGGCAGAGTGTCAGGTCAAATGCAACAAGATCTGGGCAATATCCAGACTTGGGCTGACAAGTGGCAAGGAACATTTGCACCACATAAATGTCAGGCAATCACCGTCTCCGATAAGAGATAATCTAACCACCACTCCTTGTCATTCAATGGTGTTACCATACATAGGACAAAAGTTTCACAGAGCAAAATGTGCAGAGGACTGTGAAACTTTGCAGAGGAACTTCGATACTTTAAGTGAGTGGACGAAGGTCTGGCCGATGGGATACAATGTTAATAACTGTGCAGTCATCCATTTTGGTCGGAATAACAGTAAATAGGATAATTACTTCAAACGGTAAAAGATTGCGACATGCCATTATGCAGGCGGACCTGGGTTTCCGTGTGCTAGAGTCAGAGTTGGTCTGCAGGTACAACAGGTAATTAGGAAGGCAAATGGATAACTTCATTGCTAAAGGGATTGAGTTTAAAAGCAGAGAGGTTATGTTGCAGCTGTATAGGGTGCTGGTGAGGCCAAACCTGGAGTACTGTGTGCAGTTTTGGTCTCCTTACTTGAGAAAGGGTGTGCTGACACTGGAGGGAATACAGGGGAGATTCACTGGGTTGATTCTGGAGTTGAGGGGGTTGGCGTATGAGGAGAGACTGAGTAGACTGGGATTTTATTCATTGTAATTTAGAGGAATCGGGGAGGGGGGGATCTTTATAGAAACATATAAAATTATGAAGGGAATAGATAAGATAGAAATAGAGAGGATGTTTCCACTGGCAGGTAAAACTAAGACAAGAGGGCATAGCCTCAAAATTAGAGGGAGCAAATTTAGGACTGAATTGAAAATGAACTTATTTTTCTGGAGGCTTGTAAATCTATGAAATTCCTTACCCAGTGAAGTAGTTTACTTCAGTAAATGTTAAAGCCAAGGTGGATATTTTTTGAACAATAAAGGTATTAATGGATACAGTGAAAGGGCGGGTAAGTGGAGCAGAGTCCACAAAGAGATTAGCCATGATCTTATTGAATGACGGAGCAGGTTCAAAGGGTCAGACGGCCTACTCCTGCCCCTAGTTCTTATGTTTACATTCTTGGGGTCACCACTGACCAGAAACTCCACTGGATTCACTACATAAGCACAGTAGTTACAAAAACAGGTCAGAGGCTAGGAATATTGCAGCAAGTAATTCATCTCCTGACTCCCCAAAGACTGTCCACCATCTACAATGCACAAGTTAGAAGTGTGATGGAGTACTCCCCATTTCCTTGGTTGAGTGCAGCTCCAACAACACCCAAGAAGCTTGAAATCATCCACGACATAACAGCCCGCTTGACTGGCACCACATCCACAAGCATCCTTTCTCTCTACCGCCAACGCTCAGTAGCAGCACTGTGTGCTATCTGCATTGATGTACTGCAGAAATTCATCAAAGATCCTTAGACAGAAGCTTCCAAACCCACGGTCAAGTGTATCAGACCAAATGCAAGTTCCCCTCCAAGCGATTCAGCATCCAGACTAGGAAATATATCGCTGTTTCTTCACTGTTGCTGGGTCAAAATCCTGGAATTCCTTCCCGAAGGGTATTTTGGATCAACCCATAGCAAGTAGACTGCAACAGTACAGGAAGGTAGCTCATCACCATCTTCTCAATGGTAGCTGGGGACAGGTAATAAATGCTGGCCAGCCAGTGATACCCATGTCCCATGAGTGAATGTGAAAAAGGGCAGAAACTGGAGGGGATGTAGTTGAGAGGGGAAGGGAATGTGGTCAGTTAGTCGATTATTTTAACAGTTACTTGAGATTTAGACTCACTTTTTTTATCATTTAATCTTTCCAGGGTAACAACAGCAGAATGCTCCGAATTCTCCAGTTAATTTGGATACCTTTGGAGAGTTCGGGGTGAAGGGTTTTGCCCATTGGAGTCGTCAATTTCCTGGGCACTTCCCTGAGACTCTATTACAGTCGGGATTCCACACAGTTCCAACGTGTAATTTCCAGTTACACTGCAGAAACTATTATCTGGCCACTGGAAAATCTGTACCAATGTGACAAACCAGAGGTTTATGTTATTTTATTCTTCTGCTTTAGAAATATGTCTGTAGGGTAAAACTGAGGCATGAAGGGTTTGCCCTGAATTCTGCTGACAAGAAAACTGGGTGGCTTGAATGTTAAGCATTAATGGGAGCTCGTAGTGTTTTACTGGAAAAAACATTGAAACGTATTCACATCTGTAACCAATGATCTGAGCAGCTCTCTTGATTGTGGACAGACGGTAAGTCCCCAGGTGCGAGGAAGGTGTTGGAAATATCGAGTTTTATAGAGTTTTAGACTTAAAACTGCATTTAATTCCAAAAAAGAATAGAGTTAGGGCTTGTAGGATAGCTAATATATACTTAGTACAAGGGCCTGTGGTGGACATTGCCAGGCTTTGAGAAGGGAAGAACTCACAGAAAGCCATTACATGTCTGGGATGCTGATCTTTTTTAAAACACCACTAACCCTCACAGGTACAGTCACTTTACAAGCATTTGGATGTTAGAGAGACAAAGAGTAATAAAGACAGCAAGTCTCAAAAGACTACTTTGCAGGAGGCACATGGGAGCTCATGCTTACTATGAAGAAACATGGTTTGTCAAGGTTTAAATAAAGCTGGAAGAGTTACCTGTTTTCATTTGCCAATGAATCTCCAATTCATCAAACACAGGAAAAGTCAGTTCAAGGAATAAATGTTGGCCTGTTGGAAAAAGGAAAAACATACAGGGAATAGTTTTGTATTGTTTCCTGGGGAATTTAATGCTCAATTAAAGTGCAGAGTGAAGTAGAATGGTGGAGGGAAGGTTTTCAGCCATTTTAAATGCTAAATTGAGGATCTGTTCTATGATCTGGATTATACTTAACCTAACAAATGTTGACCTAATATTGCTTTTAGCTCGTTTGCTAAAATAAAATTTGTAAGACTTGAAATTTTGTCATATGATCTTTTCATTCATTGAAAGTTCATATTTAGAGTCATAGAGATGTACAGCATGGAAACAGACCCTTCGGTCCAACCCGTCCATGCCAACCAGATATCCCAACCCAATCTATTCTCACCTGCCAGCACCTGGCCCATATCCCTCCAAACCCTTCCTATTCATATACCCATCCAAATGACTCCTAAATGTTGCAATTGTACCAGCCTCCACCACTTCCTCTGGCAACTCATTCCATATCCGTACCATTCTCTGTGTGAAACGTTGCCCTTAGGTCTCTTTTTATATTTTTCCCCTCTCACCTAAACCTATGCCCTCTAGTTCTGCACTCCCTAACCCCAGGGAAAAGACTTTGCCTATTTATCCTATCCATGCCCCTCATAATTTGTAAACCTCTATAAGGTCACGCCTCAGCTTCCGACGCTCCAGGGAAAACAGCCTGTTCTTTGGAAGTTGTCTGTCCCTAAAAGAATCTTGACAGTAATGTATAAAGCTTTGTGTACATATTCTCTGATTAAGAAAATAAGTCCAAAGCTGTTTCGCCTGACACTCCAAAAAGATCACATTGCACACACATCTAAATGTCAAATTCTCAGCATCAAAATAAACGTTAGAAACTAATCTCACTGCCTTCAGAAGGAGACTTAGAAATCTAATATGCTTGCATTTGCATCTCATTACTGTACAGCTCAATGGAATTCATTCACCGTCTGAATTCTGCTCATTCGAGATGTTCAATGCTTCAGGTCATCAACTGTACAAAGCAAACACTTACCTGACGGTTTTGGTCTCTGGATAGGTTCCAGCATCTCATGAAGCATTGTCAATGTTGGTTATAGGGTCATAGAGTCATACAGCACAGAAACAGACCCATTGGCCCAACTAGTCCATGCTGACCATAATCCCAAAATAAACTAATCCCACCTGTCAACGCTTTGCCCACATCCTTCCAAACATTTCTTATTCATGCATACATAATGGATGTATTCATACGTAAATGATTTGGATGTGAGCATAAGAGGTACAATTAGTAAGTTGACAGATGACACCAAAATTGGATGTGTAGTGAACAGCGAAGAGGGTTACCTCAGATTACAACAGGCTCTGGACCAGATGGGCCAATGGGCTGAGAAGTGGCAGATGAAGTTTAATTTAGATAAATGCAAGGTGCTGGATTTTGCAAAAGCAAATCTTAGCAGGACTTATACACTTAATGGTAAGGTCCTAGGGAGTGCTGCTGAACAAAGAGAGTGCAGGTTCATAGTTCCTTGAAAGTGGAGTCGCAGGTAGATAGGATAGTGAAGATGACGTTTGATATGCTTTCCTTTATTGGTCAGAGTATTGAGTACAGGAGTTGGGAGGTCATGTTGCGGCTGTACAGGACATTGGTTAGGCCACTGTTGGAATATTGCGTGCAATTCTGGCCTCATTCCTATCGGAAAGATGTTGTGAAACTTGAAAGGGTTCAGAAAAGATTTACAAGGATGTTGCCAGGGTTGGAGGATCTGAACTACAGGGAGAGGCTGAACAGGCTGAGGCTGTTTTCCCTGGATCATCGCAGGCTGACTGGTGACCTTATGGAGGTTTACAAAATTATGAGGGGCATGGGTAGGATAAATAGACAAAGTCTTTTCCCTGGGGTCGGGGAGTCCAGAACTAGAGGGCATAGGTTTAGGGTGAGAGGGGAAAGATATAAAAGAGACCTAAGGCCCAAGTTCCAGACTGAATTTGCAAGATGTGCCTGACTGACTGACCAGTGAAGCCTGGAATAATTATGCTTTACTTCCAAGACTGACTGTGGCCCAATCCTCAGACTAAAAGGGTGGCGGCCCCAGGACTTGCATCAGTTTAATTTACCTGACTGACCATGGCCTTTCACCCTGAACCAGAAATGGCCCAGCGCCTGGACTGATTGTGGTTGTAACCCGTGACTGAGGGAGTTGATCCTTGCCCACTGGTCATACCCTCCTTTCCCGGATACACATCACCACACTCTTCATCCACATTCACTGTTTGCTGCATATGCTGCAACACCATGTACCCATGCTTTCATGTTGATGCTTCAATGCTCCCTGCAATCACAACCTGCTGCATTACTTTCTGCGCTCTTCTGTTCTCCTGAGGCACAAGCTGCTGGCTGACTCTGCACCCAAAGCTGATGCTGGAGTGTTCCCATTTTCTAATTGGGTTCAATGAATGGTCCAGGTGCTCACTGTGCCTTGGTCCCTTTGAGTGTCCCAACTGCAGTTTTGGAGCAAAATTGAAGACAATCGATTGGGCTGGCTGGAGCTTTTCTGAATGGAGTGTAAGAGGTTGATGGGTGACCTGAGAGTAGTTTATAAAATCTGGTTGGGTGCAGATAGGGTGATGGGAGATGGCTTTTCCCACGGGTAGGGAATTTCAAAACTAAAGGACATATTTTTAAGGTAAAAGGAGAAAGATTTTAAAAAGACAAGACAGGCAACTTTTTTACACAGAGAGTGGTCCATGTGTGGGAATGAGGGAACAATAGATGCGGGTACAGTTACAATGTTTGAAACATTTTTGGATAGGTACATAGGGTAATAGAGTCATAGAGATGTACAGCATGGAAACAGACCCTTCGGTCCAAACCGTCCATGCCGACCAGATATCCCAACCCAATCTAGACCCACCTGCCAGCACCCAGCCCATATCCCTCCAAACACTTCCTATTCATATACCCATCCAAATGCCTTTTAAATGTTGCAATTGTACCAGTCTCCACCACATTCTCTGGCAGCTCATTCCATACACAAACCACCCTCTACATGAAAACGTTGCCCCTGAAAAAGGAGATTTCAGTTATCTGTAAGAAAAATAGGCTGGTTATGGTAGGGGATTTTAACTTTCTAAACATAAACTAGGACTGCCATAGTGTTAAGGGTTTAGATGGAGAGGAATTTGTTAAGAGTGTACAAAAAAATTTTCTGTGTCAGTATGTGGATCTACTTACTAGAGAAATTGCAAAACCTACCTACTCTTGAGAAATAAGGCAGGTGACTGAGGTGTCAGTGGGGAAGCACTTTGGGGCCAGCGACCATAATGCTATTAGATTTAAAGTAGTGATGGAAAAGGATAGACCAGATCTAACAGTTGAAGTTCTAAATTGGAGGAAGGCTAATCTTGACGGTATTAGGCAAGTACTTTCAAAAGCTGATTGGAAATAGATGTTTGCAGGCAAAGGGACAGCTGGTAATGGGAAGCTTTCAGAATTGAGATAATGAGGGTCCAGAGATAGTATATTCCTGTTGGGTGAAAGGAAAGGCTGGTAGGTATAGGGAATGCTGCATGACCAAAGAAATTGAGGGTTTGGTTGAGAAAAAGAAGGAAGCATATATCAGGTATAAACAGGAGAGATTGAGTGAATCCTTAGAAGACTATAAGGGCAGTAGGAGTATGTTTAAGAGGGAAATCAGGAGGGCAAAAAGGGAACATGAGATAGCTTTGGCAAATAAGGTTAAGGAGAACCTGAAGAGTTTTTACAAATACATTAAGGACAAAAGGGTAACTCGGGAGAAAATAGGGCCCCTCAAAGATCAGCAAGGCAGCATTTTGTGTGGAGCTGTAAGAGATGGGAGAGATATTAAAGGAATATTTTGCATCAGTGTTTACTGTGGAGAAGGACATGGAAGATAATGATGTGGTGAAATAGATGGTGACATCTTGAAAAATGTCCATATTATGGAAGAAGATGTGCTGGATGTCTTGAAATGCATAAAGGTGGATAAATCCCCAGGACCTGATTGGTGTACCCTAGAACACTGTGGGAAGCAAAGGAAGTGATTGCTGGGCCTCTTGCTGAGATATTTGCATCATCAATAGTCACAGGTGAGGTGACGGACTACTAGAGGTTGGCTAACGTGGTACCATTATTTAAGAAAGGTGATAAGGGCAAGCCAGGGAACTATAGACCGGTGAGCTTGACGTTAGTGGTGAGGAATTTGTTGGAGGGAAACCTGAGGGACATGTATTTGAAAAGGCAAGGATTGATTAGGGATAGTCAACATGGCTTTGTGTGTGGGAAATCATGGCTCACAAACTTGATTGAGTTTTTTGAAAAAGTAACAAAGAGAATTAATGAGGGCAGAGCAGTAGATGTGATCTATGTGGACTTCAGTAAGGCATTTGACAAGGTTCCCCATGGGAGACTGATTAGCAAGGTTAGATCTGGTGGAATACGGGGAGAACTAGCCATTTGGATACAGAACTGGCTTGAAGGTAGAAGACAGAGGGTGGTGGTGGAGGGTTGTTTATTTTCAGACAAAAGGCCTGTGACTAGTGGAGTGCCACAAGGATCAGTGTTGGGTCTGCTACTTTTCATCTGTTATATAAATGAACATAGGAGGTATAGTTAGTATCCCAACCTAATCCAGTCCCATTTGCCAGGACCCGGCCCATATCCCTCTGAACCCTTCCTATTCATATACCCATCCAGATGCCTTTTAAATGTTGCAATCATACCAGCTTCCACCACGTCCTCTGGCAGCTCATTCCATACACATACCACCCTCTGTGTGAAAAAGTTGCCCCTGATATCACTTTTAAATCTTTCACATCTCACCTTAAACCTTTCCTTCTAGTTCTGGGCTCCCCCACCCCAGGGAAATGACTTTGTCTATTTTCTCTATCCTTGCCCCTCATGATTTTATAAACCTCTGTAAGGTCACCCCTCAGCCTCCGATACTCCGGGGAAAACAGCCCCAGCCTATTCACTATTTCCCTATTGCTCAAACCCGTCAACCCTGGCAACCTCCTTGTAAATCTTTTCTGAACCCTTGCATCCAAGACAAATGAGTCATATTAAAACATGTACTCTTGAGTTGTCCTACATCCTGAGACAGCTGTTAATGTACCTTATATCCTCACTATTTCTGCAGTGTCACACAATGCAATGAGCCTCCAATGTACCCTTACAACCGTTAAGCAACTTGACTGACAATGTCTCCTGAATAATGGGTTATGTAGTTTTGAGCTCTTCCCTTCATTCAGCTCCATAATTATGAGGCTTTGATGTGTGTTATAGCCATTGCAATACCACATCCATAAATTTCTTAGCTTTGTTTTGAGAACCTTGACATTAGGCAGGCCCATAGATACATGACAGATTCTGCCATCACTCCCATAAAGTACATGTACCCTGTCCTCCAACTGGCAATCCCCTTAGCCTCATTATTGACATAAATGTTTCCGAGTATAACCTGAAGCATCTTGACTCCAATACCCTCCTGACATGTGAATGTTAAAATGATAGATGAAGTAATCTCCGGTAACCTATTTTTCTGATTGTGTGAGAGAGGCACCAAGCTGTGGAAATACATAAAGCAGCAGATTCTTTTTCTGATGGAAGATGCCCCATATCTTTAATTTCCAACAATCTTCTAACCTCATAGTACTATAATAAGGCTATACAGACATTGGAACACTGCAAGTGAGTACATATTTATGGAAGTGCATTTTATATCTAATGCATGAACCTATACCACTGATGTGCCTTTAGAAAGATTTGTTTTCCTTCATTCTTCCAATATGTCTAAGTTCAAGTTCAACATTGACACTGGGGTAGAGAGATCCTGTTAATTTGTATGGTCTCGTGACTTTGAAGACTTTTGCAACATCCTGTGGGGCCCCTGAGCCTGGATGGCTCTGGCCTACTGAAGCTGTCCCAAACAGATCACACCTTCCTTGTCCTCAGCCACTGGAGACAACAGAGTAATTGCCAGAGAGACAGAGAACCCATCACGTGTCCTGAGAAGAAGTACGTGTGCTTGTTGCTCCTACTCCCTGCTGCTGTTATCCTGTCTCCCCATGAGAGGAAGGGCCACCTGCAGTGGGGTTGAGGTGGCTTGCTCCCCCTTGCCATCCCATAAATACTGACCATCCACTACTCCAGTGATGAAGTGCAGATCTGAGTGCATATCCAACAGTTACTGAACATTCTGCTGGACATGGATCTCGAAAGCAGTGATCATCCATTCTGAGGCGGCAGGCACGTGCTCAAATGCTGGAGTCATTACAGCAACAAGAACACAGATAGACTCTTTATATCTTTCAGTCCAGTCTACTGACAGCCTCTGTTGTGGACATATGCCTGTGATACATTCACCAGATTTTGGGGGCTATTGAATCTAATCTAGATAAAGAAAGAGGGTGAGAAAATGATCACATAATCTAATTGATGGATAAATACTAGCCAGGACACCATGGATAATTTTCTTACTCTTACTCAAAATACTTCCATAAGATCTTTTACAATATTCCTCTCAAAAAATCCTGTCCTCAGTTTAAACTCTCATCTGAAATTCAGTGCTTCCAGCTATGCAGTACACCTTTAGTTCTGAATTGGACTGCCAGAATAAAATTTGTTATCAAGTCTGTACTGGGCATTATCACATTGCTGTTTGTGTGAGTCTTCCTGCACAAAAATAGGATGCCATGTTTCCTACATTTCAGTCAATATGGTGAGTATGAGTTTAAGATAGGCTAAAGCCCAGAGTCTTTCACTTGCTACTCTTCTTCAAAGATGGACCAAATGAATTTGTACTGAAAATGTGTTGCTGGAAAAGCGCAGCAGGTCAGGCAGCATCCAAGGAACAGGAGAATCGATGTTTCAGGCAAAAGCCCTTCTTATTCCTGATGAAGGGCTTATGCCCGAAACGTCGAATCTCCTGTTCCTTGGATGCTGCCTGACCTGCTGCGCTTTTCCAGCAACACACTTTCAGCTCTGATCTCCAGCATCTGCAGTCCTCACTTTCTCCTCAAATGGATTTGTAACAGACCTTAATTCTCCAGAAAGGTTCACTTTTTTAAAGAATACCTAATAAAATGTCAAGCTTTTAGCTAAAACATTGGGGTGATAGTACACCTTTCATGTTATCTGCCTACAATTTACTTTAGAGACTCTTTTTAAATTTTCTTCCAGCTTTGACCAATCCAGTCTGTATACCGTTCTTCCTTATCTCACCCAATGCTGTACCTTATGACTTCTTTAGCCATCTCTTCACTTGTTTTCAACTAACTTCAGGTTATTAGTCCATTATAATTTATGTATGTTGTTCATAAAGTCTGTAAATGCCTGTCCATAATGGTAATCTGAGCTAAGTAGTCTAAATCCTTATTAGACTATTGTACTAAAGGATTGTTCATTTAATTAACTTCCATTCTACTTTCACAAATTGATTAACTTCCTCATTTCAGCAAGTATTTCGATTAAGCGGGGTTAACTGAAAGTCCTAGCACAGTTTTGTAATACAGTTTTAAGTGTGTACTCTGTTGCTCTCACATAACTACAGAGACTTCATATGACAATGAAGTTTTCAGGTTAACTACACTGTCCTAATTAAAGAATAATTACTCCATTAGTTTGTCTTTAAAGAAGTATAACCCTAAACACTTTCCAGTTAAAAACAACTAAAGTATGCCTTTACCTATTTGAAACTGACCATTAACCATGATGTTAATTTTAAACATATTCATATTTTTAACAGTTTTGGTCACCTCCCCCAACTCCCATTCTGGTCTCTGCATCCTCTATAGTTCAATCTTACAACTATTACCCACATAGAGTTTGTGGTTTCCCATTCCTACAATCTAGCCTTGCCAGGAAAGTTTTCAGTCACCATAACACTAACTTTTGCCAATCTCGTTTGTCTGACTTGCTTTACATTATTCAGTTGTCTTGGAATATTTATGTTATTAGTGAAAATAATTAGGGTTAACTCATCTTTAAAAATGTAACTTGGCCATACAGTTTAAGGTATTCATGTTTGCTTTTGAAATGTTCTATAGTTTATTTTTGGATGGTAATATTTTTCAGTTGCTGTATCAAAATAACAAATACATATTTGTCAAAAATGTTATGCATGTGAACATAATAATAGATGTCACTACTAGAAAATGTTTCTTAATCCACTGACACCCACACATTCTTAACAGTTTATGCTGTTGTCTAGCACTTGCATTGCTATAAATTTGCCCTTCCAGCGTATTTAAAAGTGTTTCTGCTCATTACAGTGTGTTAATTAAAGTGTGAAAATATGGACTAATTTATGCTACCTAATGTGTGGCATTCCAAACTTCATAAAGTGGCACATTGTGGGTTCATGCTAGATCTCACTTATCAGCTTGGTTTGTAAATAGTTTATCTGACAAAGTCTGACAACAATATAAGAACATAAAATTTAATAGATGTAAAGAAAAATAGGTTTGACGAGAAACTTGAAGAGAACATCGTAAAAGTGCAAAATATTATAAGTACAGCAGATAAGAGGAAATAAATTGGCAATTTTCAGTCCTGTACTAATCTTCCCCATTTGACAAGCTGTTATTCTAAACTCCTATTCAGATTATCTTCTTATTCCAGGGGCAGACCTTTATGGGATCTGCCAAAAGGTTTGGCGTAGAGCCTGAAAAGCTCACCAGGTGACTTTCCTGCCATCTATTAATCTGCCCCAACCTCTCTGTAATTTTCGGGGCACAGTTTTTTGTGTGTTGGGTAAGGACTAGGGCAGTCCAACCCACCAGATTGATGACTGAAGTTCTTAAACAGCCAGATAAAGAATGTTTCCAACCCAGCTACAATTCTGCAGTCAGCAGGACAAAGTCAGGGACATGGGAATCACAGTGGGTTTCCCCACTCTGATATTGGGTAGGAAAGGAGTAATAGCACCTCCTCATCTCCATCACAAACCTCTTTTCCCAACAACAATAAATCAAACTCAAACTCAAACAACAAGGTCTGCCACACATCTTTACCTAACCATCACCGCTCCCCCAATTCTCAACCTTCTCTGTAGGTTCTCTCTGTTGTCCTTTATACCTTGGAGATAAGGATATCTGACACTAATTTCTATTTCTAAACAAGGTTTTAATTAATGCTTTAAAATGCCTTCTTTTGTGTTTATCCTTGATTTTAACCATTTCTCTAATCCCACCCAAACTTGACTAACAGCACAAAGGGCAGAGAAGATTCAATAGATACACAGAAGTAAAACTATGAACAATTGAACAGCCTATCCCCCAGCCTTTTCAGCCCACGTCCCATGCTCCTATGACCTCTTCTAGGTCCCATAAGACCACTGCATCTATTCTAGTTCTGGCCTCCGCCCACGCTTATGTTTCATGGCTTTCCATCTGATCTTTGTAGTGGGCACTACTCCTAATGGGGCTGCTGAGACTACAGAGCTGACAGCCAATCAGATTAGCCAGCAACTTTCTGAGGTGGGATTTCCTCCTGAAAGGTGTCCCGCCACCTGCAAAATGCTCCTTCAGGTATCTGTTGTCTAAGGTTCAGGCCATTGTTTCTCCTTTCTAGTTTTACTTCAGGCAATAGGTTTGTCCTAGTGCTGTACTTCAGCTTAACAAGCAATAGTTGGCATCTGGTCATTCTTCACAACTGGAACTGTTAAGTGTACTATGTGTTGAGGCTATCCTGTCCTTGCACACTAGTGCATTGTATGGTTCCAGAGTTTGAACCCATTATTTGGGGCTCTTTGCAGATTAATATATGATGCCACCAATTCACTGACCTGTTCTGCCCTGCAATTATCTCAGACCACTAAAACATCAAAAAAATGATTTATGTATTTCATTATTGCTGAACACTCCATATAACAACAACAATGCCAGTGAAAAAAGGATTTGGGGTATCCGTCTCAGGATGTCCTTTTGCTAAAATCCCTTTCCCACCAGCAAACAGCGAGGCTGAAACATTTGCAACAATCTTCAGTCAGAACTGTGGAGTGGATGATCAACCTCAGTCTAAAACACTCATCAGCCAATTCAATTATCTTCATGCAGTTTCAAGAAATAACTGAGCGCAGTAGGTAGAGCGAAGGCACTAGGCCCCCAAACCTTCCCAGCTGTAGTAATTGTGCTCCAGACTAGCTAACTCTCTTGGCAAGCTGCTCCATTACAGTTACAACACTGGCATCTACATGACAACGGAGAAAGCTTTCCAGATATATCTTATTCACAAAAAGGACAAAAAGTCCAATTTGATCAATTACTGTCTCATCAACTTATTCTTAATTATTGACAAAGAGATGGATCACATCAAATCAACATAATCTGCTCAATAATGCTCTTTTTGGATTCCACCAAAATCATCTAGCTTAAAATCTCTTCACAGTTTTGGTCCGAACATAGATAAATGAGTTGAATTCCAGAAGTGAGTACTTTTGTTTTGATTATTGGATCCAGATGTTTGAGTTACATTGAAGTCAATGGAAAGAGGGGGAAATCTCGCCAATGGATGGAATGATAACTAACACAAAGAAAGTTGATCGTGATTAGAGGAGGGCAACACCTCATCCTGAGGACATTGCTGCAAGAATTCAACATAATAATGACCAAGGCTATCCATCTTCAGATGATTTATCAGTGATTTTCTTCAATCATAAGGTAAGAAAAGAGAACATTCACTGATGGTGGAATGCTGTCCCATTTCTTTTGAAATAATTTAGATAATGAAGCACTTGTGCCCACTACAGCAAGACTTAGACAATATCCAGGCTTAGAATAGTAAGTGATAATTGATATTCACGTCACACAACTGCGGAACAATGATAATCTTCAACAAAAGAAATCTTAACCACATCTTGTTAATATCAATGGTATTACTGTGATATTTTATACCATTACCATCCTCGGAATCAACATTGACCAGAAACTTAACTAGACATAAACATGATTGCTATGAGAACAGGTCAGATGCTGTATACTTTGTGGTAAGAAATGGACCTTCTGACTTCCCAGAGTCATTTGACCATCTGCAAGGCATAGATCATAGTGGAATGAAATACTGTCCATTTGCCTGCATTGCTAAAGCTTCAACAACAATTATTGGGCTCAAAACCATCAAAGATAGCCTCTACCAATAGAAGATGAAAGACAGCAGGCACAAGAAAATATCATTATCTGTAAGTTCCCCTCCCAGTCACTCACAATCCAGGCTTTGCAATGTATCACCTTTCCTTCATCAACCCTGTTAAAAGCCTGCAAGCTCCTCTCTACTGGCACTTCTGAGAAACCTTCTTTGCACAGACTCTAACAGTTTGTGAAAGCAATTCATTACTACCATCTGAAAGAAAATCGGGGATGGGCAAGAAATGTTGGCCTTCCTAACGATAGCCAAATCTTGTGAATGAAGTAATAAATTCAGTGAAAACACTGATACAGGGTCCTAAAACTTCAAGAATATAACTCACTTTAGTTATGCAAAGCAAACATCCTGACCCCAGTATAATAAAGCATATTTAATCTAAGCTATTCATTTGTTTAAAATACATTATGTCAATATAACCAGGCATAACTATGGAATATTATGCACACAAACTAAAGACAGTTACTGCATTTCTCGAGAGTAAGCTTATTCTATATTGAATGGTGTGTACTCAGCAGATCTTATGTGAGGTGGTGGGAGCAGTGTAATGATTAGCTCCTGTGGTTCTCATGGGAAGGAAAAGGAATGAAAGCAAATAAGGAAAACAAGGGAGTTCCTACTCCTAGTTACTTAGCTTTTCTTCCTGGTGGAATTCAGACTGTGAATGTTGGGCCTTGTGTAATATCCCAAGAATGCCCTGGAGTAGAGTATCCTGAAGGTATCTGTAGCCGATAGACCCATCTCTAAATATGGTCAATGGCTTCAGAATATGAAAAGGAAGTTAAATTGAGAAGAAAGTACAATAAAGAAAAGACGTCAATATATTTGAGTATGAAGCAGGATACCATCAGTGATGTAATGTTATTGTGGAACTGCTGTTGTGTATTTGATGGTTTCCACAAATTTTAGCAGATACAGTGATACAGTTGGCCTGCACAGAATTCATCTACCTCAGCCTGGCATTTTTCAGTCAAAGAAATGTGGGCTAGTTCTCCTTGATGTCCTGATCAATATCACCCCTGAAAGAACATCAATTAAATGAAAGAGATTACCTAGACATCATCCAATTGCTCTTTCTTGTTGCCTTACTGTGTGCAATTTGCCTTCTGCCTTTTTACAATGTAACACTGTTTCATTAGATGTAAAGTCACTTGGGAACATCCTGAAGTCAGGAAAGGTGCTAAATAAATGGAAGTGTTTTCATGTGCTCTTTGTTGGGCTACTGGAAAGAAAACAAAAATGTACACTGTTGTGTAAGGATTGTTTTCTTTTGAGTGGTAATAAACTATACCTGTGAGGGGGGATGGAGAGATCAGTGCTCTCAGCTTAGTTTCTCCAGTATCTGACTTGGGAGTTAGGGAAGGTTTTCCTTCTGGGTAGGTCATATTGACAACTTTGTTGTGGTAGGCATTCACCTAAGTATATATATTTAAAAACAAAGCAAGTTTAAAAATCATATTGCAAACACACAGCTGAAGCAGAAGAAATGTTCCCTGCAGTTAGGCAGACAGTCATCCAGCAGGATTTTCAGAGAGAAGGCCACACATTTTAAATGTTATTCTTCAGCATGGTGATGTTACCTTTCCAATTAAAATAAAACATATCAAGTTTATTGGCTTCCACACAATTTTGCAATGAAACTGGGAATCTGTTCTCTGAAGGTTTGTTGTTTTAAACAGTTTAGGAAACAAAATGTCAAGATAAGCACACCTTTTTTTTTGGATTTTTCTGAACACTAAGAAATATGTTAGTTTGAGTGGAGAAACTGTCAGCAAATCATCAGAACATTGCACAGTGCGTTATTTATCATGCACAAATATCAGCAGGAATATTTAGCCTGGATCTTCATTGGGCACCGAGGAAGAAAGTGTGTTGTGTTTTTTATTGGGATACACAGATGAGTAAGTGCCAAATGGTAAAGGCAGGGAGTGATGAATATGATTTTGTCACCACTTCCTGGCCACAACACAGCCAGACTGCAAGGTCATAGAGTCATAGAGACATACAGCATGGAAACAGACCCTTCAGTTCAACTCTTCCATTTCAACCAGATATCCCAAATAAATCTAGTTCCGTTTGCCATATTTGGCCCATATCCCTCTGACCTTTCCTACTCATGTACCCATTCAGATGCCTTTTAGACTAACCTTGAGCGACTGTCTGTGTTGACTTTGCACATTCGCCCCGTGTCTGTGTGGGTTCCCTCTGGGTGCTCTGGTTTCCTCTCACAATCCAAAGATGTGCAGGTGAATTGGCCATGCCAAATTGCCCATAGTGTTCAGGGATGTGTAGGTTAGGCGCATTAGTCAGGGGTAAATATAGGATGATTGGGTAAGGGAATGGGTCTGGGTGGACTACACTTCAGAGGGTCTTGTTGGGCCAAAAGGCCTGTTTCCACACTGTATTCAATAAAAAAAGTGTTGTAATCATATCAGCCTCCACCAATTCCTCTGTCAGCTCATTCCATACACACCACCCTCCACCTTTCATACTTTCTCCTTTGACCTTAAACCTATGACCTCTTGATCTGGACTTCCCCACCTTAGGAATAAGACCATGCCTATTTATCCTATCCATGCCCCTCATGATTTTATAAACCTCTATAAGGTCACCCCTCAGCCTCCGATGCGCCAAGGAAAACAGCCCCAGCATATTCAACCTCTCCCTATAGCTCAAATCATCCAACCCTGGCAACATCTTTGTAAATCTTTTCTGAACCCTTTCAAGTTTCACAACATCCTTTTGATAGGAAGACCAGAATTGCATGCAATACTCCAAAAGTAGCCAAACCAATGTCATGTACAGCCGCAACATAACCTTCCAACTTCTATACTCGATACTCTGACCAATAAAGGAAAGCATACCAAACGCCTTCTTCACTTTCCTATCTACCTGCGAATCCACTTTCAAGGAGCTATGAACCTGCACTCCAAGGTCTCTTTGTTCAGCAACACTCCCTAGGACCTTACCATTAAGTGTACAAGTCCTGCCAAGATTTGCTTTCCCAAAATGCAGCACCTCGCATTTATCTGAATTAAACTCCATCTGCCACTTCTCAGCTCATTGGCACATCTGGTCAAGATCCTGTTGTAATCTGAGGTAACTCTCTTCGCAGTCCACTACACCTCCAATTTTGGTGTCATCTGTAAATTTACTAACTGTAATTCCTATGCTTGCATCCAAATCATTTATGTATGAATACATGCATTACTTGTGCATGAATAAGAAATTTTTGGAAGGATATGGGCCTTGGTCCATTGGCCCATCTGATCAAGATCCCATTGTACTCTGAGGTAACCTTCTTCACTGTCCACTATCTCCAATTCTAGTGTCATCTGCAAACTTACTCACCATACCTTCCATGTTCACATCCAGATCATTCACATCAATGACAAAAAGCAGTGGACCCAGCACTGATCATTGTGCTGGCTGTGGGAAAGTTAGACCTCTAACACCAGGACAGCATATAGGGGAGAGGAAGAGCCTGAGTCATGATGGTCAGGTGACCCAGAGTCTGGAGATATTGTGTTGAATGGGTGACATCAGCTGCTGGAGATATCAGGCGCCAGAGACACCATGAAAACATGGAAGAGCCAGGCTGGTGATATCAGATAGTCAGGGTATTTGAAATAATCAGAGGGTGATAGATATCAGTGACTAGATTCACTGGGGTAAAAGGATAGCTATCAGTGACTGGAAACACTAGTAAGCAAAGGAAACATCAGTGTGTCAATGAAATTAGAAAGCCAAAGATATTCAGGAGTCAGAAATGTTATTAAGTCATAGAAATTGGATGTAGAATACTTTAGGGAGGTACCAGACATTCAAGATACTGGTTGTAGCTGGAGACCGGAAAATCAGCAGGTGATTGTAGACATTGGAAAGTCAGCAGCAGAAGGAATGGAACAGAGTCTGGAAAATCAGAGCTATAAGTGGTGTGTTTAAGGATGTTGTATCAGTGAAAGGGCTATATTTATTTACAATATATATTCATGGATGGGGAAAGGGAATGTCCTGTAGCCAAGTTTTCAGATTACATGGAAATAGGTGGGAAGGAAAGCTGTCAGGGTGACAGTGTTCTGCAAATAGGTTAAGCAGTGGACAAGAACTTGGCAGATGGAAAATAATGTGGGAAAATGTGAGGCTGTGCACTTTGACAGGAAGAAGAGGAGCTGAATATTATTTGAATGGAGAAAACTACAGAATGCCACAGAACAAAGGGATTGGGAGTCCTCATGCATGAACCACAAAAGTTAGAATCAAAGTTCAGTGGGCAATGGGGAAGGCAAATGGAATATTGGCCTTTATTTCAAAGCTACTGAAATATAAAAGCTAAAACTACACAACCTCTCCTCATAAAACAGTCCCCCATGCCTGCGATCAGCCTCATGAATCTATTCTGGACTGCCTCCAATATCATACATCCTTCCTTTGATTGGCAGTTCAAAACCCTTCACAGTATTCTCACTGCGATGTGACTAGTGCTAACCTTATTGAAACTTGCAAGATTATTATTGGGCTTAACATATTCAACAAGAAAGGTTGTTTCCTCTTATAGGAGTCTAGAATCAAAGCGTATATTCCCAGAATAAAGGATTATGCATTTAAAACTGAGATGAAAAGAAATTTCTTCTTTCAGAGGGTAATGAATCTGTGGAAATCTTTACTGCAGAGGGCTGATAAGTTGTATCATTAAGTATATTCAAGACTCAGATAGAGAGAAGGGAATCAGGGTTTATGGGGAAAAGGCAAGAATGAGGATTACCAAATCAGCCATGATATTGAATAGTGGAGCCGATTGGATGGATTGGACAGCCTTCGCTCCTACAAAGATCAGAGGTGTTGGTTGGTGGCAGATTCAGGATTAGAGGGATTATGTTGATGAGAAATCAGGCTGTGGCTGGTGTTTGTGCTGAACTGCAGAACAGGTAAGGTGCACCTAGCAGATAATCAATGAACATTTATCAAATATTGGAAAATGAATCTGACCAATGTAAAATATAATTTGGAGATTACATCCTGGTTACAATAATTAAATGACCAAGCCAATTCCTGGGAATGTTTTGGTTGTTGACTTGTTGTCCATCCTCCATCACTACTAGAAGTGAACAGTTTGGAGAAGGGTTGTAGTTGATTTTGAGATTTTTAAGATTTTAAATCCTGTCCAAATCCAACTCAATCATTTTGGTGGTTAAAATACCCCCCACTTTGTTTTTTTCTTATTGATCAATGGGAATTTATCTTGCTTCATTTGGAAATGCTGCATTTTTAAAAATAAAAACACAATTATTTATTAATTGGACAACAATTACAAATGACCTATTTTGAGCTGATTCATTGACATGAAATTGAAAGTGTTTTTTGAAGTAAAACAGTATGTTCTATTGTACAAAATTGTTTTGCTACAGGTATTAACATAGTAGCCAGTTGAAATGTAATTTATCAGCTATAAGTTTAAAAAAAAAGCAGTAGTGACAGCACAGAATAAAGTCCTTAACTTGACAAGTTGTAAGTTAACTGACAGCTGGTATTTAAACTTTGAAGATTCCCGTAGGAAAGAAAGAATGAACGAATGAAGTCCCACACATCTGATATCCGAGAAAAGAATAATTTTGAGCAGATTGATGTAGATTGAGTCTGTAATTTTGCACAGAGAATAGAAAGTTAGCATGAAGCATCCAAATAATCAGTCTTCATCTGTAATTCATGGGAATTCTATGGTATACATCTCATTGGTCCAGAATAACAACAAAGCTAAAGTATTTGCTTTGTAATACTGATACTTTATCATACAGTTTATATTAATGCTTTTAAACATCTTTATTACTTACAATGTTAATATTTTACTGTTTTAGAACAAAATGGTAAATATACAGGAAAACTACTCAAACTCTGGTCTGTTTCACAATTCAAAAGCAGTTATACCAAACTTTATTATTCAGCAATGAAATTACAGAACCTATTTCAAATCAAGTGAAATTTACAAAAATCAGTGGTGTAAAAATGGTTTCAGTCTCTTGAGCTCACTGCAGAATACTCAGTAAATGCAAAGGAGCTAATATGGTGTTGCTTTCAAAAAGATTGCTCTAAATAAAATAGCCCAATTACAATTATATTAGGCAATTGACATTGCCTATAATAAATTACTGTGAGAGTGACAAGACTGGATCTCTAAAGGCCTAATTTGATTCAAGCTCAGGGATGATGGTCACAAATCAGCAAAGGCTGTTACATGACACAAGATAAATGAGTTGTGGCAAATCCAGTCTACTCCCAGCAGATCCAAGCACATCACACAAATATGTTCCTCATTTAGCACATCAGCACTGAAGATGTACGCTGGTAGTCTCCCGAAGTACAATGCCTGTTTGAAGATGTGATTCAGGAATTAATGTCTGTAGCTGACCTACTTGCACTTTACCTGTGCATAACTAAAGCAAAAGGAAAAACAACAAATCTGTTAACTAACAACTTTGTCTCCTACTCATTATGCAAAAATAACTAACAATTTTAAAACTTTTCAACTTGTTTATAAGAAGCCGAACTTATGCCAGAATATTCTGTCTATGTGCACACTCACATGTTGTGCTGACATAGAATCAATAAAACTTCTCCATCATGTGACTCTTAAATAGACTACATAAGAAAGATTTAAGCTTGCAAGAGTTTTGTCATAATTTCATTAAACCAAAGTAGATACAGTAAAATGAGTATACAATTCTGTGCAATACATAAGGAAAATCTTCATTGATAATGAAAAGAGAATTAATGAGGTTGCATTGATAGATTTCATTGATTATTGGTGATTGTAATGTAAGACCATATTGCATGATCACTGGATAAATAGCAGTAAAAAGAACCCTGAAATTACAGTGCTTTCATGACCCCAAGATATAACAGAGCACTCTACAGGCAATAATATTTTTGAAATGTAGTCATTTTTGTGTGAAAGGCAATAACTGATATGCAGGAACTCACAATCATCAATATAATAATGACTCGATCATCCATTTCTAGTAAAGTTAGTTGAAGAATTTACATGTACATCTGGAAGAACTTTCATGATGTTCTTCAAAATACTGCCAAGAAATCACTAATGTCTGCCAGAAGAGTCTTGATTTAACATCTCATCCAAATGACAAAATAAAAACTGATCAATAGTCTGTGTAGAGATTAAGGATTTCTTGACTATTGTATTAGTGGCAAATTAGTTTATAAGTGGAAATAAATGGACCCAAGAAGTTGTATGTAAGAAATTTTGTAAGATATCTGATTGAAAAATGAGAAGTTTAATCATTCCTTTCATGTTTTACTCAGTTTGAATGATCAAAGCAAATATCTAATCAGTTAAAAATTAATATGTATCAAAAATTTAACATTTTAAGAAAAGGTTTTTTAATGCAAATTGGGAAAGGTAAACAGTTTGTGGATGTCTATTGTTGGACCAATATAAAAAATAAATGGTACATTTTTTTCAGGATTACATTTACTCATTGAGGCTCCCATATGCCCATTGTTACTTCGACTATAGAATTGAATGTAGGGAAAAAAAATGCCTAACACTAGTTTTATCATTCCTTTTAGACATATTGAAAATGCTTAGTTAGAAAATTGGATTTGTTTTCAAACATGAGTTTCATATTTCATATTACGGTATACAGTTTCTGAATTAGACACATAATCACTTAACTCCCAACAATCTTACAACAAATGCCTTCATCTGTACCAATAACCACAGAAAGTCAGCCCCAAATAGAGTTTTCATTAACTGTCCTAATATATAGAAAAAGCGAATACTTCAAGACAAATATGCTTAAAATGAGAGGTTGCAAATCTCAGATGTAAAGGCCACAAACATCATCGTCATATTTGTTGGGATTGACTCTAAAAAATGTCACTTTTTTTAAAATCATGTTCAGTTTCTTTCTAACAAAAAGTTGAAATTGTGTGGAACCACTAACCATGTAGCATGTCTATTTTTAAAATCAGTTCTAAAAATAATTGACAACTCAACATTAATCCTATAATGAGCTGTACAATGAGGTTAGTGAAGATAAAATGAATGAGAATTCTATTTCTGTAAATAGCAAGGTATAAGTTTTGATGTTTATAAGCCCATATAAGAGAAGGAAATCTTAAAAAGTTATTTCAGATTACTTTCCTCTCAGTTTTAATTCATAAGTCAACGATTGGAAAAATATGGAGATACCTGAAGACAGAGGCAATTGTTTAAATATTAGAGAAGTTTGTGCTAAGAATAAAGAAATGAAGATCTGAATTAGAGGTGCACCAGTTTGCTATCTCAGGCAGCCTATATGAGCATGCCAGAAATGATACCATCATCTGTGTTAGGCTGTCCTGGAAGGATGAGGTTGAATGACATCCAAGACTTATTGCTATGGTTGCAAACTCATCAACAATGAGCTAAATAAACCAGAGTTCAAATACATCAAGTAGGCTTCTTATTGAAAACTGTTAATTTGTCAGCTGTAACATCAAATCAATATAATTGATTAGCATTATTTCAGACTTGGGCATTGTGTTTAACATCAGCTTACAATAACTAAGGCCCTGTTTGGTGCTGAGTTTGGTACAGTTGTCATCTTCACAAACTAAAGTTATTTGCATCCATACATTATCTTATTTACTCTGTGTAGGACAAAAATGTTGTCAATTGTTGCCATAAGTCTTAAATAAGAAACAATAGTTCACAGATGAGATTGTGCTGTTGTAGTAATTTCACTAAATTTAAATTTACAGACTTAGGCCAATGCTTTGTGAACCTGGACTTCAAATCTCATTGTGGTAATTGATGAAATTTTAATTAAATTGATAAATCTGGAATATATAGTTAGTTAATAACTACTTTGGGGAAGGCAATTTGTCATCTTGACTTGTTTGACCCACATGTGACTCCAGACTCTTAGCAACATGGTTGATTCTTAAATGACCACGTAAACTACGCACAAGGACAATTAGGGGTGAGTAAAAAATGTTGGTTTTGCCAGTAACACCCTCAATACCTGAAAGGAGAATAAATAATTTTGTTTGACTTACTTTCTTTAATAATTTGACAAGAAGTTAGCTTATTAGAGAAGGATGATTTATTGTGTAATAGTTGATAAAATTTTATCTCTGAACTACAGACAAGAGTAGGTCATTAGGCTTCTGAAGCCCACTCTGCCTTCAATAAGTTCATGGCTGATCTAATCGCAGTCATAACTCCATGTTCTAATTTACCTCGATACACTTTGGCTCCCTTGTTAATCAAGAATACAAAATGTTTTAGTATATAATAATCCTTTGCAGATAACAGTGAATCCCCAGATGGTTCTTTGATGTGAAGGTAAAGTGCAAGAGTTAAAGGCTCTTCTGAATATTTTTCTTTCGATAACAAATTATAGGATTATAGGTTTATAGGCTTGCCAACCATTGCATTCTTACAACATAATTTGTTTTAACCATTTCTATACCAGCAACCTAGTGGCCTAAGTAAGTTAACCAGTTGATGCTAAAATAATGTTGTCAGGTTCACACTCATGAATGCACCATTCCCACAGTCATGAACACAGTCATTTCACATTGAAATACTGCAGTCACAAAAAAAATTATAAATTTCCTGTTTGGGTAGGATTTGTTTCGATGAAAGAATGATGTTGTAATCCATTGTAAAACTCAGTCTCGAGAAAAGCAAAATTCCCTTTTTCAAAATTGGTCAATTCTTGATTTTAGTCATGATTTGAGTTGAAATGATTTATACATTTAGCACTGGGATCACGGAGACGAGCTGCATGGAAACACTCATAAATGCTCTTGCAAATGCAGATCAGAAATGTAACATTCATTATTGAGCAAAATCTACTATGACACAAGAAGTTCAGTTTTATAATCATCAACGATGTTGTCATTTTATTTTTGCTTCAGAGTTTAATATTCCAAAATTTGCAATTACCTGAGGCTGCTGAATTTTCAAGTCACTAAGTCCATCCTTTTTAAAATCTTTTTAGTGCATTTTCAGTCTAGTCATCAAACAATTTCAAGGAAAGTGAAAGCTGTTTGGTGTAACCAATGGAAGTATTGAAGTTTTCTACATGATGCTGATGGTTCTCAGACAGCATTTATTACATTTCTATTTAAAATTATACAAATAACTTGCTCATGTATAAATGTGGAACACAATTTTAATCCTGTTTGGGAAGAATGCATTTGTAATTCACTCTTGGCATATGTAGATACCCTCATTTAAGACCAGAATTACACAATCGTTAATTAAAATTCTCCCATTTCTTAAGCTTCAAGTTAATCTATTGAGTTTTGGATACCTGAAATAGAAACTATGCTGGTCATTTCACATTGGATCATAAAGGACCTTACCAATCATCATACATATTTGACCATATTCAAATTATATAATTCCAAAAACAATAAACAATTATTCCTTTAGATCGTTTTTATTGTATCAAATCTAGTACCTCATTAATACCAATTTACATCACAGGTGTGATTCAAATGCCTCTTTGTGAGAACAAATGTTAATTTGAAGTTCAAACACATCTGCAGCTTTTCACTTTAACCCTTTAATCAAATTGCATGGTTTATATTTCAGCAGTTCTGCACCATCTCATTCTTTCCTGCTTTCCTTTTTATTTATTTTTTGTTCTTCCATTTATTTATGTCCTTTCCAAACCATCACAATGTCATAGTCCACTTTATGGTGAAAACATAGCTAGCAAATTGGGTGGGTAATAAAAGGCCTCAAGTATATTTAAAATTTATTTTCATAACCTTTATTTTTTTTTCAACTTTGTGACAGGGTTCCAACATGCCAAATAAAGAATTATAATTTTCATTTTAAAAGTGTTGCCTCTCATTTTCACATTAACAAAAGCAAATAATGAATTGTTCTAACTTTTGGGAAAGAGTTGTATCATTCCAGAATAAGTTACACTGCAGTTTAGTAGGTTATATACCCTAAGTAAATACAGTACATCTTATTTCAAAAACAAAAACAGAAATCACTGGAAAAGCTCAGTAGGTCTGGCAGCATCTGTGGAGAGAATCAGAGTTAACACTTTGAGTTAAATGACCCTTCCTTAGAATTGATGGTTGCTAGGAAAATGTTGGTTTATATGCAAAAGATAGGGTGGGGGACGGGGTAAGGTGTAAATGATAGATGGGGATAGAGCCCAAAGAGGGAGAAAAACTGATGGACAAAGGAGTGGGTTATGATCTGGCCAGGAAGGTGAATAGCTGTTAATGTCTATTGTACCACATCTTGAAGTATTTGTCAAATGTTAATCCAAGTCATTTGTTCAATAAAGCATTTGTATTACAATGTGAGCAACAGGCTAAACAAAGTAACTATATTCTGGTAACATTTACCTGATACGTGTCGACATTTTTGGCAGTCATTTCTTGCATAATAGTGTGAAAATGGTGAGAAAATTTAGTAGGATATAAGTTGCACTTCACCAACCTTGCCAGTTTCTATCCTAGTTGGAAAGTTTTAGGAACAAGAGTTGGCTATTCTGTCCCTCGTCAATTCTACCATTCAACTAAATCTTTGTTGACAAAAACTGAAATAATGTGTCACCTCCGGTCTGATGTTTGACAAAGTTTCCTGGATATTGTACCTTTCTTTCTGCAGTTGCCATCTTTATTCAATGTTGTCATTCCTTATGAATCAAGACAGAAAACTGGGCCCTCAGCTTTGTCTTTTCAGTATAAATTATATAAATTATCAAATGTAATCTTTACTAAAATGCACCCCAAAGTACATTTAATTTGATACCTGTTAATTTAATTCTCACTGTGGAGAGAAAAAAAATGTTCTTCTGCTCAATAAATTTATTTTCAAGTAAAAACCGTGGAAATGTACAAGAGGAATAAAAGCTACCATCTTGAATCAATTATGAGCACAGTATAACTTACTAAGTTGTTAATTTGTATGACAATAACTACAGCTAACACTGAACCATCAGACTGTTATTTACATTTAGCTAGAGAAAGTAATTTAAAATTGACATCTGTTTTTCAAAGACAGTTTGTAAAACGCACATTAAGATATGAAATTGCAAAAAGTAACGTTTAAAGGTCAAAACATTTTTTTTCCAATATATTACAATGCAGATAAACAAGCTAAGAAAATATCAAAAGGGAAAGTACATCAGACAGAGTTCTTAAATTGGAAAGGGGGAAACGTGTCACTGAAATTATGATTTGTACATTTTTTTTACATTCCAGTTCCATTTAGTCTTCTGGATATTTGTGAATAATCTGCCGAGTTTAAAGGGCAGCGCAGCTAGCCAACAAACTTTCAATTCGTTTGTTGTAAAACGACACTCTGAGATTGGGGAAAGTGCTTATTTGTGTTTTAATTCCCTGATCTGTACGTTTTCGAACACTCGGTGATAATTCTACGAAATTTGGGCCAACGATGTCAGATATGCCAATAATAAGTGGCCTCATTAAATTCGTATTCCAGAGAGATTAATTTGTCCTGGTAACACTCCACTCAGCTCTCCCACCTCTTCAATGTAAACAGAAACCATTGGACGTGACTGTCCTCTGACTAAGGTTAATCCGCCAAACGACTGCATGTACATCATTAAGATTAAATTGGATTTTCGTGTGTTGTGCGCAGTGCGTGGGTTTTCAAGCTGTGGGAAGAAAGGGGGATGGGTCCCTTCTCTTCCCATGTCTTTAAATAACGCAGTAAGCTTCCCTGGGCGTCTGTGTGCTTTGAAAACAAGGGAAGTGGGTTCTGAAGCAAATCCTCAGCTCTTTGTTGAAGATAAAGCATAAGATGGGGTTGACCCCCGCCTGGGCGAATGTCATCCACACTGCAGCGGTCAGGTAGACCTGTGGGATGGTGCTGGCTTTGACAAAGACCCGCAGGTAGCAGGCGACAATGTAGGGGGACCAGAGCAGCAGAAAGAGCACGGTGATGATGTAGAACATCCTGCCTATCCTCTTTTCCATCTTGAATTCGTCCAGGACGAGCAGTCGCTTGTTCTGGTTGTGGGCGGTCTGCCTGATGCCCACCAGGGTCGGCGGGGTGGGCCCTCTGCCGAAGCCGGCGATCCAGTTGGCGGCCGCCTGGCCGGTCGCCCCGGGGCCGTGAAACGTCCAGTTCTGGCTGATGGCGGGGACCAGCTGCGCGGGTTTCATCTTGCGGTGGTCGTAGACGAAGAAGATGAGCTTGACGTAGACCAGGTGGGTGGCGGCGATGATGACCGCCAGCATCAGCATGAAGCCCAGGGTGTCGTTCGCCTTCACGTAGCGGTGCTCGAAGATGCACTGCTCCTCCTCCCGGATGAATTTGTAGGTGCCCACGTCGAAGACGGGCGGAAAGGCCATGGCCACCGACAGGGTCCACACCATGCAGATGACCGCCACGCAAGTCCACACGCTCATCCTCTTGGAGTAGAAGCGGTGGTGGGCGATCGCCATGTAGCGGGTGATGCTGATGCAGAACATCATGAAGGCGGCGTGGAAGCAGAAGAGCACGGCGGCGAACGCGATGATCTTGCAGCTCAGCAGGCTGTAGGTCCAGGCCGAGCCGCTGCTGATGGAGATCATCACGAAGGGGAAGCAGAGCAGCGAGCGCACGATGTCGGCCAGGCACAGGTCCAGCAGGAAGTAGTAGGGAGCGCGGTGCAGGCTCGGCTCTCTGAAGATGAGGAAGGAGAGCAGCAGGTTCCCGGTCAGGCTGATGCAGATGATCAATCCCAGAGAAGCCAGTTTGACGGCGGAGGCGGTGATGGCGTAATTCTGAAGAGAACTGTTGGTCTCTTCGAGCTCACTGGCGTTCGCCATCGAGGTGGCGGCGGGCAGTGTTCGATCCCCCTCCCCTCCTCTCCCTCCCTCCCTCCTCCTCCTCCTCCTCCTCCTCGAGTCAGCGCCTCAAGCTTTCCATTTCCATCGGAAAACCACAAAGTTCCTTTTCATCTTCATCATCAGCGCCGCCGCCCAGGGACGGACTGAACCGAAGCGATGCCTCTCACTCTCTCTGTCTCCTTTTGTTGTTGTTCTTCAGTGATTTGTGTGTATGTGTGTGTGTGTGTTTTTTTTGGGGGGGGGGAGGGGGGGAAAGGTGGGGGTGGGAGGGTGTAATTTCTTCATCCACCCTGAAGACCGATCATCTCTGAAACAGGAACAGGAGACATTTGTTTAACGGGATCGATCTGCTTTCTTCAAAACGCCCCCAATCTCCCCACCCCAGTTTCCCATCCACACCCCAACCCAACCAGCAGCAGCTCTCCCCCCCCCCCCCCCCACGTACCGTGTTTACCAAACGATGTACGGTTAAGCCACAACACACACTCTTTCCGCCCCCCCCCCCCCCCTCTCTCTCTCTCACACACACACACACACACACCAGAAGGTAACACTAGGTTAAAATCATCATCAATACTAATACCTCTTCTTTCCCAGTCATGGCAGGGAGCTGAACTTCCGGTGAGTGCTCACAGAATGACTTTAGGGTTAGTGTGAGACTGCGCAGAAGAGAAGGTGCCAGCGTTTTTTCTCCGGTTCTTTCCCCCCTTTTGTTGGAAAAACATCCCTTTTGTTTCCAGCCCAGAACATCCCTGACCCCACCATCTGGCCAGCCCGGGCTCCGAGCTTTCTCTCGCTGAACGAGAGGGAGAGAGAGAAAAAAATCCACTCCTCGTAGTCCCAACTGCGCAAGTTCCCTGCTGCACCGTGCAAGAATATCATCCCTCAGCTTTTCCCCCTCCCTCCTTCCCACCCCCAAGGCAAAGCAGGGTCGCTCTCTTTCGTGATGCTCCCTCTATATGGTAGCCCAGAGTGACTAGGTTCTAACCAGTGTGGATAAACACAAAGAGATAACAGGCTGTTGTCTCCTGTACTTAAATTTGCAGCCATTCTCATTATAAGCCGTTCCCAGACTGATGACAGCAGAGTCCATTGTACACTAGTGGAATTGTGGAATCCTCTTTTGTCGCTGATTTCAATTCAAAACCATGTGGATTTGTTCTTTTGGATACATTATACAGTTGTATCGTCCGTGTGAGGATTCCAGAGGTGAAAGAATGCTCCTGAACATTTTCTGCTCCACATTTTCCAGAGTAGCTCAATATAGACAAATACACACCCACAATTAAAAGCTCGGATATGTATTCTCCGGTGACTAGAAAAACACATTTATTTCAGTCAGAATGTCGCTATTATTCCGCTCGTTTCCAATCGGGATGGAGGAGGTGGGGTGGAATTACATTTTCCCCCAAAAATCGTAAGTCACTGCCCACCTTCTGTTAAACCCGACGCCCGTTTTACACTGTACTCTCCTGGAGTACAAAATATTGATGCAACAAATAGTCCATTTTACATTATTGCGACAAAACAGGTTTTTTTTATTGTTTAGGCTCTGCAGCTGCCACTACAGAAGCAATATCAGAAGCAAATGAAAGGAAGAAGGATATGTCATCTGCTCGCTCTGTCACAAGCAATTGGACCAAACCAGCCTATTCAATGCCAGCTTGGAAGAAGCTGTGACTCTCCTCTGCTTGCCTGTCATGTAGTTAATACACATGCACCCCCTATGGACACGCTCGCTATAGCTCTGATCCTGTCTTCATAGAAGTCCAAACAGAGAAAGCTCCAATAGAGGTTGGGCAGACACACTTAGACGCGAATGGCATTTTCCCCGTTAAACTAAGAGGCTACTATTATTGAGTAGATACTCAGACATGGTGATTGCCAAATGAGCATGTCACACAATAAATCCCTGTAGTAGGCAGTGTTTTTGTGCACACAAATATATTTGGTACTTCAACGCGGTCTTTAAATGTGTCTCATTGAGGGTTGATCTTTGTTTGTTGCCAGGCTGGACGGCTGTGCCCCAGTCTCAACGTCAGTACCTTCATAAATCCCTGTAGTTAAAATAGCAAGACCTTCAGAAACAGTAGAGTTAGTCTAATTTAGTTCATCACACGCCCATCAACATTCTAGCATTCGAAGGCGCGTCAATGTTCTGAGCAAGGGTCACCGGACCTCACACGTTAACTCTGGATTTATCTCCACAGACGCTGCCAGACCTGCTGAGCTTTTCCAGCAATTTCTGTGTTTGTTTCTGATTTGTAGCACCCGCAGTTCTTTCGGTTTTATTTACAGCAGATTTAGCGAGAGGCGGGATTTAAGGAGAGAGGTTTGGAGAAGGAATTCTGGAGTTGAGAGATTTAACAGCGAATTGTGGACTTTTAAAAGTCGATAGTGCTCAAAAGGGTCAGAAGTGGAACAGCACAGATGAGGGAGGGTGAGTGCAGGTTACAGAGACAGGCCGGAAGAAGTTTACATTGTTGCAATATTATTACAACTCGTATTTGTACTTGAGCCATGAGACCAACTTTGTTTTGTATACACAGCATAAAGATGGTCATGAAGATTTGTGCGTATCGGCCTGGAGCTCCCATTTGATTTCTGCTCAAATCTGCAGAAATTAGGTGTAACCCAATTAAACAACGCAAACATTTGTCAACTTGAACTTTTACAGCATTTCAAAAGTCCTGTAACCCAACGCAGCACCTGCACACGGAGCTGGTAACGCGTCCAAATCAGACTGATGGGACACCAGTGATTGCCCGATGTCAGAATTCTCTTCACATAGTGCTGACATTCTCCTGTACACAGACTCGAGTATTCATCACGTTTCCCTGGTGTTCAGCAGTCAGTTGAAGCCTGGCTGCAGTTTCGTTTCGTTTTTAGTTCTGCTGCAATCACTTTCATTTCAATTAAAGTTAACCTAAGTTCAGTCAATAAAGCAGCACAGGACACACCTATTTGACTTCAATTAACTGCAGATCACAGTTTTTATGTGCTGCATTTTTCCCTTTTGACAATTGTTTAAAAAAAGACGAAACATTTCAACTTGAATATTACATAATTTTTATCAAAACTCTTACCATCATACTGAATGTCCTACTCTCAATAACAGTTTTGATGTTTGCAGTAGGCATGCCATGTTAGGTTTACAGTCCATCAGGAAATCATTCCAAATAGAAATTCATGAAAGCGCAATTTCAATAACCTCTTTCTCTCCATGTTCCACTCATTAAAAGGTGTCTCACTACAATTCCAGTACTCCTGATCTGCATAAAGTACATTCTTTGCAAGGCATTCAGCCCAAGGGGTTCTTCTGTATCTCTCTCAAGACATCCTTTTAACAATTGTTTAAAAAAAGGCAAAAGTACCTTCTACAACGAGGAGGACAGCAGTCTTTCCCCCAACACAGCAAACTTAAGGGGCAACATGCAGAATGGGTAGCAGTTGAGGTTCTTGGTCGATAAGTTGGATCTGATGGAAAAAGCCTTCCTCACCACTAGTCAAGCTAAGTCTTGTGCTTGTTTCTTTTTGGTTCTGTCAAAGCATTCTGTCAAATTACTTTGACAGTATGTTGTCAAATGGAGCCATCCAATTTGACCTACCACTTCATTTATCTGCAGGACCCCTAGGACATTATTTGTTGACCATTGTATGATGGAGTTATGATCAAGAGTGCATTTCTGTCTTAATTTCTCCATGATGGACAGGCAATACAGCATTATGCAACCATTTGGAACATTCCATGGCAATGTGGTCAGACCCATCCTTTACAAAGGGTGACACAGTTTGCACTGCTGTTTCTTAGTGCCAGGGATTTGGATTAATTCTACCCTCAGGTGACTATACATGCGGAATTTGCACATTCTCCCACAGTCCAAAAACATGCAAGTTAAGTGGATTGGCCATGCTAAATTGCCTACAGTGTCTAGGGGTGTACAGGCTAGGTGGGTTAGCATGGGAAATGCAGCAAGAGAGTCGGGGGGGTGGAATGGATCTCTGTTGGATGGTCTTCAGAGGTTTGGTATGGATTTGATGAATCAAATGGCCTGTTTCTACACTGTAAGAATTCTATAAACTGAGGACAGGTCACTGGACCTGAAACTTTAACTCTGATTTCTCTCCACAGATGCTGCCAGACCTGTTGAGATTTTCCAGCAATTTTGTTTTTGACCCAACCTTTACAACACTGGGAATAAATAGAATCTCAACATTTAGTGACATTTGGTATTACACACTGAGGGTCTATGCACGAAGGTGGCCATCAGGAGAAGGCAACATTGGGTACATTTCTTCCCCCTTCACCTAATTGTCAGTACAATGTATATGTGCACCTGTGAATCCAATCAGGTTTTGACCTCCAGTCAAAATTACGTTTGGCTTAGGTGATTGTTGTCGTGCAGAAGCGAAGAATGGACCACATCAATCTACCATGTTGAGCAATGCTTCACACAAATGACCAGTTTCTTATCTGGAATAGAGAAGAAATAAGTTTTTGTTTTATAATTCTCCGTCTGGTTTTTAGCAAACACACTGGACCCAGCACCTTCAGATAATCTGACCTGGCCGTGAAGCTGATAAAGGATCAGTTAGTCCAGTTCTTATGTAATATTCAGCTGCAATTTAGCTTGGTTCTGGTGGCCCATGCAAACTGATTGCAGATGCTCATCAGTTAGTTAGACTGTAGCTGGAGTGTTGTGTACACGCTAATCACCACATTACAGGCACGATTTAATTGCTGTAGACAAAGTACAGAGGAGATGTACAAGAATCCTGCCCAGCTTGAAATTTGCAGGTATGGGCAAAGATTGGATAGCCTAGGATTGTTTTCCTTAAAACAGAGGAAGGGACATGAGGATATGTAGAATTTGCTGCCCAAGCTGGGGGCTGAGTCGGAAACCCTCAAGGCACTTGCAAGAAACCTCGATTGACACTGGAAGCACTGTAATCTGCAAAGCCATGAATCAGGTACTGGAAAGAAGGTTTAGAATTAGCAACTAGTACAGCCAATGCAGACACAAGGAGTGGAAGTACACTTTCGGTGCCATCACATTTCTATCGTTCAATGGTTCTGTGACTGACCCAACCAAACAGAAGACGATGACATCATCCCTGCATTGGGAAGCTTTAACCTGAATGGATGCCATGCCTGGAATAGTCATCCCTCTTATCCCACATCTTTCCTGATGCACTCAGCAAGAGGGTCCTATACAATACACAAACAGGACGAGGGTGAGAGAGCAGCCATACCTGACTCTGGATTTGTTGGAAAGGTTTTCTCATTTCCACTCATTGATTGAAACTGTACTACTCATGTTTGTGTACAGTATTTTGATCCAGCTGTGGATTCCTTCCTCAACTCCATTCTGGAGAGCTCATTCATCATGTAAGTGTGCAATATTCTGCCCTAGTTTTGTACTGCTGATAGATCAAAGACGACAAGTGAAATCAAATAGAAAGTAAGGCTGAGTATTAAATCAGTCAGTTCCAGGCAAGGCACGCTTCTGAGATACTAGCAAATGCAGAGTTCAAGCTCCTTACTTGTTTGCAATAATTCAGAGGAGATGTTAGGTTTATGTTAATATGTTTAGTTGGAAACTTGCATGTAAATTTACTTCAGCAAAAGTGACAGTTTAAAATGCATTCTGGGCAGATAGAAACTCCATGCCATTTTTTTTAAGTTGTTATTTCATGTGGTCCATGTATTTGCTTTGTATCTAGATTGCAATAATCTCTGGATCCCAGGCAGATTCAGTGAAGGATAGCCACCTAAAGGTGATCTCATGCTACTTGACTTCAATTGACTCTAAAATCAGATTTGGACCTATATTTGATATCAATGCACATCTGAAGAAAAACACATAATGCTTATGTTGCAAAAGTGGAAGCATAACTATAGATTTAATTTAAATCATTTTACAAAGGAGCAAATAATGTACAAATTCAAAAAGCAAAATTCTGACTGTGACTTTTTGTTTGTTCTCCAATTCAGTTTCCCAATCTCTGCCTTCTAGTTTGTTTAAAATCATTTTTCCATTTTGCAAAAAGAAATTTTCTTTAGATCGTTTGTTTACAAAATTTTACGGCTAGGTTTGTTCTTCCTGTGTTCTCTGGAGTAAAATGGCTGACTTCATTGAAAAATACTGATATAAAGTTCTTAAGATCTGTACCATGGTCCAATCTGTCTTTAAGGTTCAGCTTTTCCCTGCCTCCTGCAGTGTTGAACTAGTTGGTTGCTTTAACTGCTGCAGTTTACCAATAATATGGGTTCAGTAAAGTGATTCCAACTACTTATTCATATTACTATAGTCTATGCTGCTTCTACTGCATCTCCATCTCAAACTCACTCTCTTATTATCCTTTCTATGTTTTGATTACATCATTAGTTAAATTACTGACCATTTACATTAACCCCTTACATTTGCACTGAAACAATTTAAGCACAAGTACAAACAACAACAGTTGTAGGATTGAATAAAAATTAAATGCAACCATTTAATCCAGTTTCTCATGTATGAATTAATGTGGGTTCCACCACAGCTTTAAGCCATCAAAAACGTCCATTTCTGTATTTTTTTAAAATTAGAAACTGAAAACTGAGTTTTTTTTTCATAATGAGCTTGATTTTGTTTTGGTAAAGCAAATATAATGCTTCTACTCACTGCTCAATTTCTTCATATTCATTACTTCACCAAAGAATATATTAAAAATAGAATAAACCTTTGAAATCAACAATGAAGCACTTTCTGAATAAAATTTCAGTTTTATATTGAAATGCAAAGTAAATTTAGAACACATTGTAAGAATCTCAACCATTAGAATAATTAAATATATAAAACTATATGTTGACAGTTTTTGGTATTTGTATCTCAGTAATTGTGCACATTCAACCTTTTATCGACATGGAGAAGCTCAAAAATAAATATCTATTTGCCACTTCACCCTGTTGTCCATTTACTAAGATTATATTATTCGCCATCATGTACAGTATTGCAAAGGTAGGGCGGAGTCAACTCTATCCAGATTTAATATTTCATTATGTGCTGATGTTAAATATTCTCCAGAGTATAATTCACTCATCCTTTTCATTAGCTGTTAAGGTCCCACAGAGCACATTTATTATAAATGTGGATTCTTACTCATGTTGAAAGCTCAGAGAGGCCATGTAGTAGGATTTAAAAGACTGCACTGTACAGACCTAATCTTCATTGAAAGTGCAGAAATATACATCAGCTCTACCTTAAAAATACTTGATTAGGATTGGACTTTTGGGCATCTGTATAAGAAGAAAACTATGGTTGTATATAAGCAGACAACGTTCACATATGACTTTGGGGTCTAGGTTGAAATTTTTAAAACACTTTATATGACATTCCAAATGCATAGAACTTGAAAACAAACATTGTCTTTGTATTCTATAATCTACAAAATAACAATTTCATTAAAAAAGTCTCATAAAAATTTACCAAGTATAGTATTTCATTTCATGGTTTTGCATTTGTATGATTGGATTACAAATTGTATATGTAGGATCATTTTTCTGTTCAAATATGCTGACATATTTAATTTAAGGTGCAGTTTTAATACTGTGTAAAGTGATTTCAGGTTCCCCACAATCATAAGACCATAAGATATAAGAATAGAATTGGCCCATCAAGTCTGCTCCACTATTCGATCAAGGCTGAAATGCTTCTCAATCACATTCTCCTGCCTTCTCCTCATAACTTTTGATCACCATATTAATCAACAACCTGTCTGTCTCCATCTTAAATTCAATGACTTGGCCTTTGCAGCCTTTTGCAGCAATGTATTCCACAGATTTACCAATCTCTGGCTGAAAACATTACTCCTCATCTCAGTTCTCTCGGGTCATCCCTTCACTCAAAGGATGTACTGTCAGGTCCTAATTGTTCTTACTAGTGGAAACATCTTCTTCATGTCCACTCTATCCAGAACTCTCAGTATTCTGCAAATTGATCACATAAATCTAGAATTCTAGGTCCAACGTGAGTCTGGGAAGAAGTGAAATGAAGCTCCCCAGAGACAATAATGTACGGGTTGACATTGCATGGAGGGTTATTGCCACTTAATGTCACACATTGTCTGTAAAGTTCACAAGAGATTTTTAAACTTAATTTAAGTATTGAGAGATCAACTGCAGGCCTCTTCTCACTCTGGAAACATTGGCGTATGTAACTTCTGGGAAACAGTTCTGTGGTTGCATGTATCCAGACATGCCCGACGTTGGTCTGAAACAAATAAACTAAAAGTTGTCAGGCAGGTGTTCCACAATGTGACCAGAATTTTGCCTGTCTGGAACTGAATTCAATCGTGTAATTGCAGAACAAATGCATCTTTGAACTTTTTTTTGTCTTTCTTTAAATCTGTAAAACTTGTAGACACTTGCCTTAAAATTAGATAACTGTGGCTAATCTATGTAGAAAAATATTACTGTTGTTGCTTGTACCTGTTGGGCGAATTGGCCCAAACTAAAATAGGTAACATTTAACACTGACAAGTAGAATAATCTACTGGAAAAAGTATTCCGACTTTAAGTGAAAGATGAAAGAGCAGAGATTTTCTGTAAGAGCTTTTCGATGTGAATAAATAACAGGAGTAGTTACAATACAGTCCACTAAGTCCGGCTTGTATTCAGTACTCATTCCATTCAGTTGAATAATGGTGAAAAGGCATCCGTAACATTAGCTGTCATATCCCAAGGTTCGAAACATTGCCATGACAATTTGCACCATATAGTTCTTTACCATGCAATAATGTCTCAAAAGTACTCCATACAGACGTAACCAAAAATAACTGGCATCAAGTTAAAGGAAAAGCTATCATGTGGAGCTACCAAAATGTGTGGTCAGAGGTGGGTTTTAAAGAATGTCTTCAAACAGGACAAGAATGTAGAGAAGCAATGGTTTGATAGACGATTTCAGTGTGTTCATTGTATCTTGGTATCACATGGATTGAATTGAATTGGCTGAAAGCTGGCATTTGTGAAACTGAGGTACCTTAAGAAGCAAAGATGGACAATTCACTTCTGGCGAACGATTATTGTAAATTATTCGATCTTGTCTTTTATTTTCACCTGCTCACTCCCCCATCTTGAGGATGGGATGTCTTAATTGAGTTCTCTTCTCTTTGTTCTTTACTTGTTCATCACCATTCACTGCTGGACACACCAGGAAGTGCAGAGTTCTGATCTGGCCCAGTGGATGTGCAATCACTTTGTTCTGTCTATTTCATGCTGCTTCCACTGTTTTGCATGCATATTTTCCCATATTATAGTCTCACAAGGTTCTCATCTCATTTTTTGGATTGTCTGATGACGCACGTGACACACTCTCCTGCACACTTCTAATTGAATTGGGATTCTCCATCTGGATTGATAGTAATTGTATAATGATGGATGGGTTGGACCATGTGGTTAATGATTGTGGTTGAATAGAGTTCTGCTGCTCATAGCCCAAAAATCTCATAGATGCCCAGTTTAGGTTTCTATATCTGCTCTGAATCCAGTTAGCTAAATATGTTTGATTATATGTTCCAAGAAATTCAATGAAAATAAATTACATCTATTTTGCACAATGGTCTGTATCATTTAAGAATATCTGAAAAGTGTTGAATCTAAGGACATGTTTAAAAATTATTTGTTTGAAACATGCACGAGCCAAGCAACTGCATTTAGCAGACACATAAAATTACGTAGACAGGCCTGAATTTTGTAATGATGGATAAGGGTTCCAAGTCAGCCAAAGTCCAGTTCCCAAACCTATCATTTTATCTGGGAGGTGGGAAGAGTGTTAAGTTGTATTTTGCACATCTGTGGTTCATGGAGATAGCTGCACATGTTAAAGTGCAGATGCTACACACAGATTCAGCTTTTGCATGGGTAATATGGGAGGAAGCAAATTGGGGGTAGTAATGAAGTGCTGGATGAATGAGACAGGCTTTCCCACAGCTGACCTCCACACATACTACCATGTCAATCCATGCCAACTTATGCCACTTCATGATTCCCACATCTCCCTGCCTCCTCAGTCTCTGTGTGTGCCTCTTGAATTCTTTCGAGGTGGTGGGAGTGGAGGGAGAGAAATAGAGAGAGAGAGAATTCTTTCCAATGGCAGAGTCTTAACTATGGTCACAGATGACACAGATGGGAATGAAAATTATATTATCCAGGGCACTTCCTCCTGTATTAAGTTTGCAAAGCTGGGAATTTTCCCAACACAACATTCTTGACCGGGGTGCAAAAATTCAAGCTGGAATGCTGTAAAAAGATTTTGAAATGCTTTGCATCAAACTATTATCCAAATTGTGGATAATATAACAATTGTAATGTCTATTGAGATCAGCATTTTCAATCTGTCATTAAATTCTCTGATTGGGATTAACATTTATAGGAAGGTAGTAGACCTATAGATTAAACAATTCGGAAGCTGCTTTCAGATTACTGAGATAGCAATGTTCAATTTTCTGGAACATGTTTCAAATGTTGTAATATTAAAAGCTAAAATTATAAAATGATGACATTGAACAAATTGTTTCAATGTCCAAAAAATGTGGCAGCTCATCCAGAAAGCAAATTATTTAGCAATTTCAATATAGCTGGTAATGTAAAGTACTCTGTTACCCATGACTGGGATAGCACGTTAGAAATCAAGCACCACTATTCCTGGAGTCATCACAAAATTTAAAAACTGTGCCAAAGTGTGCAAAAATTCTCCAATTTACCTATCTGTTTAGACCCCGGTTAACATGCAGCAGGCTTCTATACTTAACAAGACTTACTATTGATTATAAATAAATACATCCTAGTAAATGGTAAAATGATTATGAACTGTCAACATGTAACTCCAATACTTAAAACTCTAACTTGCTTATAAAACCTTCCCTACATATACATACAGATAGGCACAGTCAGGGAGTCAGATAAACACTGGTGTTATTGCTGGAGGTAAAAACGTGGGAGGCAGATCATTAGCCCCTATCCACAGGGTTTGCTGAGATGTCAGGACTAGCTGTTCTTCAATTTCTCATCTCCAGATACTTTTCACTTGCTTGCAAAGGCACAGAGCAACTGAATTACAAATTACAAAATATCTGACTTATTGATTAAAAGCAACATCTTATAGTAAATGGTGAGGGAAGATAAACTGGCTTTCTTCAGATTCAAGTATTTTCTACTGTAGAGGGACACATTACCTCCTCTTTCAGACATCTCACAACGTCTGCCAATATTGGTCATTTTAAGCGACTGGTTCATAAATGATAAACCATCTGCCATATTGGCTAAAAACATCAGTTTTACTGACAATGATGAGAGAAAATAAATTGGCTTTCTACCTCCCCTCTGGCAGTCAGTGGTTTATGGCAATATTATTTGCATCCACAAGCTATTCAACTGCCAAGAGCCAACCACAATGTTGTTGCCAGGCTGATGAACCTTGTCAACAATAGCTGATTACCAATCCACGAACCGACCTGCTACTTGCTTTCAGATGAAGAGGCAGCACTCCGAAAGCATGTAATTTCAAATAAACCTGTTGGACTATAACCTGGTGTCATGTGACGTCTGACTTTGTCCATCCCAGTACAACACCGGCACATCCATATCTTGATTTACTGAGGCCAGGCATAGTTGGATCAGAAGCAATGCAATGTACTGCACAACTCCAGAGAAATCAGGGTGTGAAAGTTATTATGAGACAGTACAAAATACCACATACAGGCTCCATAAGAAACCATGTACAAAAAGGTAAAAGAGAATAAAAATGTCAAATTGAGATAGTAGAGTCATGATAAAGCCATTCAGTCTGTTGTAACTAGTTAATTAGTCCTACTGTTTTACTATTTCCCCACAACATGGCCTTATTTTACCTTCTGACCTATTTTCAAATCAACCTGTTCAGAGAGGTTATTACACACCGCTGGAACAGGTAGAACCTGAACCCAGGCCTCCAAGTCCATGGGGTAGAGACACTACCACAGCATCACACAAGGGCTAAATGAATGCTGCTTAATTTGCCAAAGCCCTGCATTGGGCCACACACCTTTAGATCTTTAGTCTAGCACTCTGCCCAACTGAACTATTTCAGCTTGGCTCATTTGCAACTGTTACCATTGAAACTGTTTCCACCCGCTGTGGATTCTGGATCATGAAAACAAGCTGCTTAAACAAATATTATTTTACGTTGTTTTGTCAATTATTTTAAATCTCTGGTCACTGTCACCATTTCCAGTAGAAACAGTTTCTCACCAATCATCAAAACCTGCAATAATTCTGCATATACAAAAACAATTACATGAAGTTATTGAGCTGTGCAGAAGAGATGAAAGGGGTGGGCAATGAATTAAGACAGAGACAAGGAAAGAACTAGAAAGTGAAAGACAAACACGTGAATTCCTAATGACGGAAATCTTAGGTTTTTGGTACATTTCCTGTGAGATCAATGGCTGCCCTGCCATCAGGTTCACATTGCTGTCTGTTGGTCATTGTTATTCTCTGCATTTTCTTGCAGTGTTTGACTTAAAGTGTGAGATGTTAAAAGTGCTGTAACACAATTGTTGCAAATGAGAATTTAAACCAAGGATTAAAATAGTGTCTGGTGTTAAACAGCTAGACGGTTATCAACTGTAAGCATGCTACCTGAGCATTATTTTGAATGATATTCTTTCTAACCAAAAAATGTAACCTCTAATGATGTATGGCATACTGGAAAATCAACATAGTTCCTCTCTGCATTATTAACCAGATATTACTTAAAAATGTTTTATAAATCAGGGTGAAATTGAATTCTCAGTTCTCTAATTTGGGCCTGAACAAGAATCAAAGTGGGAAAGGGTATCAAGACTGCTCCACTAACACCAAAGTCCCATCTGTGCTTTGGTGAGTAGGCAGCATATCTGAAACAGATCTAAGCCTGTGAGGAAAATGGGCTGCTTTTCGAAAGTTTGGATTATAACCTGGTGTTGTGTGACTTCTGACTTTGTCCACCCCAGTCCAACACCAGAACCTCCTCATCATAATTTAAAATTCTAATCTTCTACTGGCCTTAGCTAAGCCTAACTTTTAATCAACATGTTCAGGCACATCATGGGAGATCTTTGGGGCAGAAGGGACTTGAATCCGAGAGACCCGTGGCTGAGCCTAATGCTAACACAGATTTCGAACACATCTATAATGGAAATCACCATGTGCTTGTTAATGAGCATGCAAGAAACCTGACTGGAAATCCTGTTGCTTAACATGTCACCTCAGTGATAATCTCTTGTAATAATACTTGGCAATCGTGATATTCACAGCAGCTGAGTGATTCCATGAAATACATCAGCTTTTGACTGGTCTCAGTGGATATTTAACTCTGTTCACTGTCACTCATTTTGTTTCTTTCATTATTATTCTTCCCGATGTGTTTTTGAGCAGATTATTACTCTGCTTTATTTTTTCCTCAAATACCTCTACCTTTCTCAAATTCACTGGCTAATCAGCCCAGCTTCATGAAAGAGGGGAGAGAACAGAAGAGGGAATGGTCGCAGTCTAATGGAATTAAATTCCACTTTAGGTAAATATATTCAGTGATTCCACATCCAGTGTGTGTATGGATGTCACAACAGCATTAATATGTCCAAGAGCAGCTATTCATGAGGCTGCAATGAAATGGAGTCATAGAGTCATAGAGATGTACAGCATGGAAGCAGACCCTTCAGTCCAACCTGTCCAAGCCGACCAGATATCCCAAACCAATCTAGTCCCACCTGCCAGCATCCGGCCCATATCCCTTCAAACCCTTCCTATTCATATACCCATCCAAATGCCTCTTAAATGTTGCAATTGTACCAGCTTCCACCACATCCTCTGTCAGCTCATATCATACATGTACCAACCACTGCATGAAAAGGATGCCCCTCAGGTCTCTTTTAAATCTTTCCCTCTCACCCTAAACCTATGCCCTCTGATTCTGGACTCCCTGACCCGAGGGAAAAGACTTTGTCTATTTATCCTATCCTATTTTGTAAACCTCTAAAAGGTCACGCCTCAGCCTCCGACACTCCAGTGAAAACAACCCTAGCCTGTTCAGCCTCTCCCTTTAGCTCAAATCTTCCAACTCTGGCAACATTCTTGTAAATCTTTTCTGAACCCTTTCAAGTTTTACAACATCTTTCCGATAGGAAGGAGACCAGAATTGCACACAATATTCCAACAGTGGCCGAACCAATGTCATGTACAGCCGTAACATGACCTCCCAACTTCTGTATTCAGTACTCTGACCAATAAAAGAAAGCATACCAAATGCCTTCTTCACTATCCTATCTACCTGTGACTCCACTTTTAAGGAGTTATGAACCTGCACTCCAAGGTCACTTTGTTCAGCAACACTCCCTCGGACCTTACTATTAAGTGCATAAGTCCTGCTAAGATTTGCTTTCCCAAAAAGCAGCACCTCCCATTTATCTGACTTAAACTCCGTCTGCCACTTCTCAGCCCATTGGCCCATCTGTTGTAATCTGAGGTAACCCTCTTCACTGTCCACTACACCTCCAATTTTGGTGTCATTTGCAAACTTACTAACTGTACCTCAGTAGAGGACAAAGCATCGATCATTGTGGCACTCCACTGGTCACAGGCCTCCAGTCTGAAAAACAACCCTCCACCATCACCCTCAGTCTTCTATTTTTGAGCCAGTTCTGTATCCAAATGGCTAGTTCTCCCTTTATTCCATGAGATTTAACCTTGCTAATCAGTCTCCCATGGGGAACCTTGTCGAACACCTTACTGAAGTCCATATAGATCACACATCTACTGCTCTGCCTTTATCAATCCTCTTTATTACTTTTTCAAAAAACTCAATCAAGTTTGTGAGACATGATTTCCCATGCACAAAGCCATGTTGACTATCCCTAATCAGTCCTTGCCTTTCCAAATACATGTACATCCTGTCCCTCAGGATTCCCTCCAACAACTTGCCCACCACCGAGGTCAGGTTCACCGGTCTATAGTTCCCTGGCTTGTCTTTACCATCCTTCTTAATGAAAACCTCCCAACATATATTTCTGTATGGATGGTGCCACCAGCAATCACTGTAGTAGATTTAAATCATTGGTAGTTTACAGTTCCCATTAACAACACATGCAACATTCGAGAATTAGTCGCCTATCATTATACTGAGTTATTTACTGATTACATTTCCATTACTATCCTTCACCATTTCCTCGATTTCCCGTTCATCCTGAAGCAACAAAAAAACTTTCTTTACCTCTCTGGTTTTCTGAAGGTAACATTGACATTGCAATATCAGTTTTGCACCTTTCCAAACTTTCGAATAGCTTTGTTAGGTTCTATCTTTTACTTTTAATTACAATTTCATGCAATGGCTTCCAAAGTTTATCTTTAATGACAACATTTTACTATTAAAATGTACTGAAGTAAGAACATAATGTTTGATTGAATAAATTGATAGAACCACATCAAAAAATAAGAACAATGATAGTGTATTTAATAAATTTATCGTGCTGCTTTACTGTGCAGAAGTGTCACGTTGTTTCCCTTTTGTTTAACACGTCATTTGACAGCAGGATTTATAGCCAGAAACAAAGCCTGCGTCCTTCTTTAATCTCAGAGATGGGTGCGGTTGTTGCATTTACTTGATTTCAAACAAGATAATATCTGTAGATGTTGAGATGTCCTGGTGTGGCTGAAAAGTTAGCTTCAGCATCTGTTGTACAAATTCTGTGCACTTATTTCTGCAAAGGCTCATTATTGTACTATTATGCTGGTCATGTGAGATAATCAGATACCATATACCTTTGTTGCACACCAAACCAAAAAAGGGTCTTTAACTCACTGAATGAAATTTTAGATAATTACGAAGCAACTTGTTCAGAAATGTTCTTACACACCTCTGGAGCAGATGGGACTTCAACATGAGTAATAAAACTTAACATCCTTACTTTTCCTACCTTAGCCCTGGTCAGCATTACAATGCCACTTGCCTTAGTCTCTTGTAGCCCTGTTTTTTTTTTGTCAGTTGCTAATGCTAATGCTATAATTGAATCTGCCTCCTTTCAAAAGCTATAATTGATTCTTCCTCCAAAACATTCCTGGGCAGTGCACCCCAAATTTTAAGAAATCAATAAATAAGAAATGTTTTTGCATGTCACCTTTGGTCTTTTGTCAATCACCTTAAATCTGTGCCCCCAATTTTTGATTTCTCCATCAAAGGCAATGTTTCTCTCTATCTAATCTGTTAAGGCATTTTAGATTTTGAACACCGATATCAAATCCCCCTTGAACCTTCTTCAAAGTGAAGAATCTCAGCTTCTGCAATCAATCATAATGGAAGTCTCTCATCCCTGGTACTACTTTTCTGAATATTTTCTGCATAATTTTTAAAATCTTCACACCTTTCCTAAAGTACAGTGTCTAGCATTGGACATAATACTCTAGTTGAGACTGAATAAGTGTTTTATAAATGTTCATTATAACTGTCTTGTTCTTGTACCCTATGCCTTGATTTATGATGTGCATACTGCATGTTTTTTTTTTAATAACGTCAAGCTTCTCTGCATTATTTCAACATTGAGGTCAGAAAAATAAAATCTAAACTGCCAAAGCACAGATGTCCCCAGGGTGGTCTGAGCACACCTCCAGAGCCAACAGAATCTGCTATCAAGTAAGCTGTCTTGTGGTGCAGTGGTAGTATTCCTACCTTTGAAGTTGGAAGCTTGGGTTCAAGTCCCACCTGCTCAGAAGTGTGTAATAACACATCTGGTTTGGATAGAAAACACCCTTCATCCCAGCTGTGGAACTTGAGACAAGACTAATAAGTAAGGGGAAGGAAGTAAAGTTCAAAAGCCTTTTGAGGGCATCTTGGTGATACAGATGACAGAATGCCCTCATGAACATATCACATTTGGGCAAATTCAATTGATTTTACAATACACTTCATTGAGTGAGTCTCTATCTAGCCCGAATGTAATAGTGTGCTACTGTGATGTTGAATTTCATGTCTATTTGGGATATACAATGGATCGATGTCTGTAGTGACAGTTTGCTGCCGTATGTGGAACCAAGATGAACAAAATATAGTTCTACTGACATCATTACCCTTCTTGGTCAAACATCCCTATTCTTTCTCTGGTCTCTGTGTATAAGAATTTTGTTGTGAATTATGTGGTCACCAATGTCTGGGGCAGGGATGTGAACTGCACACAGGGAGTCAATGCTGTGATCACCAGTGATTAGGGACCTCACAGGTGTGTAGTTGCCCTCTGAAGGTTACCTTTGGTAGGTTTGCAGGCTGCTCCCTCACATATCAAGTCACTTACCTCCCCCCCCCCCATTCTGGGTATGGTTGCAGCCATTTTCTTTCACACTGCATAGTTTCCATTTTCAGCATGATAGAAAGCAACAGTGAACATCTTTTGGCCATTGGCTTATTGCCTCCACCTTCATATGTTGGTGAGACACGAACTGAACAAACTTCCTTTCTGATAGTCCTTCTGATAAACCCCATGGGATTTGCAACTCCCCTCACCTGCATCCATCTATCACCATCCCACCTACCTTTCCCCTAGCCCCAGCCCCAGGCCTCCTTATTTATCTCTCAGTCCCTTTCCCCTCCACATTCCTGATGGTCTTATGCCCAAAACGCCAACTCTCTTACTTCCCAGATGTTGCTTGACCTGCTGTGCTTTTTCCAGCGCCAAACTTTTCAACTCTGACTCTTCAGCATCTGCAGTCCTCGCTTTCTCCTATACGAGCCTGCACCTACCTAAATGTCTCCCCCTCCCACACCCCAGCACGTGGCATATTGAGAGGGCCATGCTGGGTATGGTCATACACTGTACCCCTCTTGAAAACAGGTTGCTCCTCTGGACAAATCCCCTCCTTCATGACAACCTTCCCATTCATGTGTTACTTTATTCCCCCTTACAAACACAGTTGTGCCCCTCTTCACACTTATCATCTCCCTGTTCCCCCCCTCCCCCCAGTTCCTGCTTCAGTGGCCGTCCACCCTTGCTCCCCCCAAACACCCCTTTGTACATCATTTCTCTGGATAGACCAGATAGACCGACCCATCATTCCAAGCCCCTACTTGCCAGATTGGAGCTCCAGGACTGACAGTAACCCCCTTCCCTGGACTGCAGAGGTGTATCTCTTGACTGAGAACACCCTGACTGGATTCCTGACCATGACCAATCTCATGAACTGATATAGAAGGCTGCCCTTGACCTACTGTACCAGGAATCTCTCACTGACTTCCATGAGGAGTACTCCCCTATGACCTCGAGACATGGCTGCTTGCTTGCTGCACAGTCAGTGCGTTTGCCATATAAGCAGCTGGCTCATGGCGCAGGTGGGATACTGAAATAGCTGCCTAGTTATTTAGCTGAATTATTAGGCATTCAAGGCAAAGCAAAGCAATGCAGGTACGCTGCAAGCATGTAGGCAAGCACCAGGTGAGCAAATGCTATGAGAGCTAGCGAGATGTTTGAGATGCAGCATTGTCCAACTTATAGAAGGGTGCCTGTATTTGTGTACAAAATGTACATGCAGCAGCCTTTCAATGCCAGTTGCTGGTTTGTCCTGAAATGCAGATCTGAGCTTCATAAGTAGTCTGAAGTGGGTCAGAGAGGATCCTGAGTAGTTGGCAAATGTCCATAGTTGAGGGGTGCCTATTGATCATGCCCTGAGGTGCCGTTTAGTATTGAGCAAAATGAAAGCTCTTTACAGCCAGTAGTAAGCTGAGGCCACCAGGTACATTCCCTGACTTCCATTTCAAGAATTCCCAGTGTCTAGCTGGTTCAGTAAAATAGGAGCTGCATATTAATGATGTGTGATGTGCACTTAAGAATATTAACAAACAATAATCTCCCATAATGGACAACTCTCACTGCCTAGTGAAATGTTGCCTTGATGCACAACAGTTGCATTTAAGATGCAGTGAGTTGCTCACAACATCAAGATAACCCTCGCTGAATTTCTCAGATGATTCTGATACTAACCTAACGATAGTCCATGCCGTTCAAGACCAAAGAAGGTTCTACCCATAGTTCTATCATGCAGTCAGAGCAAATAACTTCATAAGGCACATCATAATTTTCATAGGGAATCTGAGATAGCAAGAATAAATGTAATCATTGCCAGTTCTGCCTGCATTCCAAAAATGGGGCGGTACGGTGGCACAGTGGTTTGCACTGCTGCCTCACAGCGCCAGAGACCCGGGCTCAATTCCCGCCTCAGGCGACTGACTGTGTGGAGTTTGCATGTTCTCCCCGTGTCTGCGTGGGTTTCCTCCGGGTGCTCTGGTTTCCTCCCACAGTCCAAAGATGTGCGGGTCAGGTGAATTGGCCATGCTAAATTGCCCGTAGTGTTAGGTAAGGGGTAAATGTAGGGGTATGGGTGGGTTGCGCTTTGGTGGGTTGGTGTGGACTTGTTGGGCCAAAGGACCTGTTTCCACACTGTAAGTAATCTAATCTAAAGATGAAATAATTTGTGCATGTACATGTAAACCTCCCTGCAGAGATGGTCTATAAGGCCAGAAATGAAAAAAAAATTGGAAGTAAATATTTAGAATATCCATACTGAAGGTGTATAGCATTCTTCTGGTACGAACAACTCACCTTGACCACCAGTAATATTTGTTTCACTTCATCTCCAATTCTTCACAATGCAAATTCACTTCTCTTTTTTTCTTAGCATGTATATCGCTAGAGGAGGATAACATGAACAAATAGATCCCAGTTTTCCTATTTGCATTTCAGCCCCAAACCAAATAAACAGCCCTACTCCAGCAACTACACTTAGCCTTGTGTGGATGATATTGCCATTTAATGTCAATTGTTTACAAGGCTTAAAGGCATGAACAAATTGGTGAAACAGGAAATAGTTCAGACATTCGAAGGATTTAAAATTATAGAGGCAATATCGATATGATGGTGAAATGGGCAAACATGACAGATTAAATTTAACAAAGTCTAAGGTAATTCATTTTGGTAGGAAGAACATATCAGGGCAATATAAATGGTATCTTGTAATTATAAAGCTGTGAAGGTATGAATATATATGTACCTGAGTGTCAATGTGCATATATCATTGTAGGTAGCAGGATAAAATTGAGAGAATGTTTGATAAAGCATCTTGGGCTTTATGAATAGGGGTATAGAGCGTAAAAGCAAGGAAGTTATGGAAAAAATTTATAAAGCACTGGTTTAGCCTCAACTGAGGCATATAATGCAGTTTTGACCATCTGCATTTGACAGGATGTAAGAGTGTTTGAAATCATGAATTTGGTTCCAGCAGTGACAGTTTCATAATGTTGGGAGAAGTTGGTGTTGTGCTGTTCTGGAAAGTTATTCCTGGAAAAGAGGAATGCACAAGGCTGTAGAGTTAAAAATCACACAACACCAGTTTTTTTGCCCAACAGGTTTATTTGGAAGTACAAGCTTTCAGAGCACTGCTCCTTCGTCAAGTAGCTAGAGAAGTAGGATCGTAGGACAGAATTTATAGCACATGACGATAGTATCATACACTGGTGTAATATATTGAACAAACCTCAATTTCTATGGAGTGTTTCATCCTTTAGAATGGGTTACAGGTTTTGATTCATTAATATGTAAATTCTAGTCACATTCCTGAGATAACTTAAGGTCTTATATAAAAAAAGGTGACATTTCAGTTCAGACAATGCATTAAAGATGTGAGGTCAGACTCTGTATGTATTCCAATCTTAAATCAGACTGGTTCTACTTCCAAAGTAAGAGTTTATAAAATGCCATAGAGTCATAGAGATGTACAGCATGGAAACAGACCCTTCGGTCCAACCTGCCCACGCCGACCAGATATCCCAACCCAATCTAGTCCCACCTGCCAGCACCCGGCCCATATCCCTCCAAACCCTTCCTATTCATATACCCATCCAAATGCCTCTTAAAGTTGCAATTGTACCAGCTTCCACCACATCCTCTGGCAGCTCATTCCATACACGTACCACCCCCTGTGTGAAAACGTTGCTCCTTAGGTCTCTTTTATATCTTGCCCCTCTCACCCTAAACCTATGCCCTCTGGTTCTGGACTCCCCAACCCCAGGGAAAAGACTTTGTCTGTTTATCCTATCCTATTTTGCAAACCTCTATAAGGTCACCCCTCAGCCTCCAATGCTCCAGGGAAAACAGCCCCAACTGTGTCTATTTATCCTATCCATGCCCCTCTCACATGGGTTATAAAATAAAAATTGACTGTCTACAGATTGTGTGCTTTTTGACTAAATTGGAATGTATCTGCAAATACAGTTCTGCAAATGCAAATTCACCCCATAGACTTATGTGTGTGTGCATGCATGCGAGGGAGTGAGAGAGAAATTGTGTGTGTGTGTGTGAGTGAGAGGGAACAATTGTGTGTGTGTGTGTGTGCGTGCACGCGAATGTGTACGCATGCATGCGTGCTTGATAATGTGTGTGCGAGTGTGCATGGGTGTGAGTGTGGGAGGTGTATGTGTGTGTGCACCTGAGAGAGTGTGTGCATGAGAGGGTCTGCGAATCTCTCTCTTTCTCTCACTCACACACACACCTTATTCACATGCAAGCACACACCCTCTCATAAGCATATACTCCATCACACTCATGCACACGCACACCCTCTTCCCCCCCATACACACACTCTCTTTCTCACTCCCTCACATGCAAGCACACACACATATAAGTCTATGGGGTTAATTTGCATTTGGAACATTGAATTTGAAAATACATTCTATTTTGTTCAAAAGCAAACTGTAGGCAGTCAATATTTTTAATAATCCATGTGACATTTCATAAATAGTACCAGTCTGACTCAAGATTGGAATATATACAGACTCTAACCTCACACCTTTAATACATTACCTGAGCTGGGATGTCACTTTCTTTTATAGAAACTTAAGTTATCTCAGAAATGTGACTTGAAAGAAGTTCTAGGATTTACATATTAATAAATCGAAACCTGTAACCCATTCTAAAAGATGAAAGACAGCAGTAATTGAGGTATGACACTATGATCTATTGCAATAAATTCTGCGTCCAATGAGCCTTATCCAGTCGCTCCCTGATGAAGGAGCAGCGCTTCTAAAGCTTGTACTTCCAAATAACCCTGTTGGACTATAAACTGGTGTGGTGTGATTTTAAACATTGTACACCCGAGTCCAAAAGCTGCACCTCCACATTGGGGCTGCAGAGACAGGGTAGAGGAGTGGCGCTGGCATTACCTCTTCGGTGCTGTTTTGGGCGAATTGCTCTTTCGGAGAGCCAGCACAAGCCGCGACGGGCTGAATGGCATCATACAGCTCCAGCCGCCGCTCCTTCCGGGGATTCCATTCATTCCGCGCGGGGGGTTCCCCTCCTCCTCCTCCTCCTCCCACCCCTTAACCATGACGTAATCCGAGTGACGCCATCGGCCCAGGGGGCTGGCGCCGCGCATGCGCCTCGGGTCGGATGTTGTTGTGGATGAAAATGGCGATCCCGGCGAGTGAGGATTTACAGCAGCGGCTGGAGAAGCAGAGGGAGAGCGCGGTTACCCCGCCGGCCGCCGAGCACGATACCATTCACCTCAACCAGGAGGAGATCAACAATCACGACAAGTCCGGCGTCCCCCTCAACTCGCCGTGGACTTTTTGGCTCGATCGGTGAGTGAGTGGAGTGAGTGGGCTGGCGGGCTGCGGTGGCCGAGGAGGGCCTGGATTGGAAACTAACGCCGGGGAGCGGCCTGGGGGCGGTGGGGGGAGCGAGTACATGCAGCAGCTCTCACTCCCACACCCGGGGGAGAGGGCGGGCAGGCAAAGAGACCTGATCCCTGTCAGGGTCACCAGTCTAAATACAAAGGTGAGCCCCAGAGATTAAGTTCAGGGCGGGTTTGTGGTGTTGGTGCTGGTGGTGGTGTTGGTGTTGGTGTTGGTGCTGGTGCTGGGATTGCACCCTGCCATGAATGTTCCTGGGCGCAAATAAACCAGGAGACTCGATATTCTGCTAAATAAGTAGTGTTGCACTTTCCGCTGTCAGCTTTCTTGATTCCAGTCGTCTGTCCCGGTTTTATATGGGCAGCAAAATACTTTGACAAACTTGACTTTTTTTTTGCTGTGTTGATAGGACTAAAAGTAGATTGAAAGCAACCATGGGTATTGAATGATTTGGAGATGCCGGTGTTGGACTGGGGGTGTACAATGTTAAAAATCACACAACACCAGGTTATTGGAACAGGTTTAATTGGAAGCACACTAGCTTTCGGAGCGACGCACCTTCATCAGGTGTTGAAGGGTGTCCTTCAGCACTGCTTTTAGGCACTTTATGGGTATGTTGCGCCGTGTGCCGCTTCTGCATCGAGTTTATGTACAAACAGCTTTGTAACTGTAGAGAGAGCTGCCTGAAGTAAATATTAACAACATGGTAGTTTTCTTGCACCCGAGGTCAAAAGGTTGTGAATTCAATTCCTAGTTGAGAATTGAGGACATAATTGACACTGGCACTTAGAGTGTTTTGCATTACTAGGCATGCTGTCTCTCAGATGAGACATTAAACCAAAATTCTATCCATCCGTTCGGGTTGATGTAAGAAATCCGATGGTGCTAGTTGAATAAAAGAGGAGAAGTCAACATTATTTGCTAACCAGTATCACTGGAAATGTAGAAAATTTAGTCACATGATGGGCCAAATGGTTTCATTCTGTCGGTGACAGCTAGAAAACAAAAAGCTCCCAGTCTATTTCACCTTCCTCTCCCGGTCCATAGCTTTGTGGGCTATGGCACGTCAAAGAATGAATAACTTAAAGCACTCTTGACTTTTCTAATCTGTTACCAGTTATGTTCAAGTCCTTGCCCCTGGTTATTGATGATCTGCTAATGGAAGTTGCTGCCAATCCACTTCAACTAGCCCTTTCATAATGTTACATACTTCAGTTAAATTTCCCTTCTGCTGCTTCTTTACCAAAGAAAACAACTTCATCCTGTTCAACCTTTCCTCCTAGTTACTAACAATCTCCTTTACAGTCTGTCTCAACCTTATTGTAGTGCAGGCTGTCCTCTCACTTCAGCTGAGCTAGTGGTTTACAAGCTAGCCTAAAAAATGTGTTGCTGGAAAAGAGCAACAGGTCAGGAAGCATCAAAGGAGCAGGAGAATCAACGTTTCGGGAATAAGCTCTTCTTCTTTGATTCCTGAAGAAGGGCTTATGCCTGAAACATCGATTCTCCTGCTCCTTTGATGCTGCCTGACCTGCTGTGCTTTTCCAGCAACACATTTTTCAGCTCTGATCTCCAGCATCTGCAGTCCTCACTTTCTCCTACAAACTAGCATAACTTAGCATATACTTGAGCCCTCGATAAAGGAAAGAAAACTGTGTATCTTCTGGACCACCTGTCCTGCCATTTTCATCTTACCTGACCAGTCTGTGGATATTTTCTTGCAGTCTGCAGATTTTCTTCTTACTGTCAATCTCTTGGTTGGTTTTTGTACCAAATGCAATATTCTTAATCATGCTTCCAACATGCATTGGTATTTATCATGAGCAAAAAAGAACTCGGTACTGAGTCCTGTGGGATTCCACTTGTAATAGTCTAGATTAGAGTGGTGTTGGAAAAACACAGCAGGTCAGGCAGCATCCGAGGAGCAGGAAAATCAATGTTTTGGGCAAAAGCCCTTCATCAGGGATATTCCACTTGCAATAGCCTTGCAGTCAAATAAAGCCAGTGATAATACCTTTTGTTTTCTGCCAGTGACCCAATTTTGGATCCAATTTGCCACTTTCACTTTGTTTCCATGAGTTTTTAATGATCTGAGCAGTCTGCCATGTGAGACTTATGAAATCCTTGCAAAAAACCACATCTTGACAATCCCATAAGGGGAAACAACCATTACACCGCCCCCCCCCCCCCATCGAGTCCTCAAAGAATGTTCTATACTTCAATCAGGTCACCTTTCGTTCTTCTAAATTCCATTGAGTATGAGTCAAACCTTTGCATCAGAAAGTTGATCCCTCCATACTTTGGATCAACCTAGTAAACCTTCTTGGGACTGCCTACAATGTCAGTGTATCTTTGCTTGGGAACAGGAACCAAAGTTGTTGATAGAATGAGTGCCTTGTATAGTCTAGCAAGACGTCCTTTGTTTTTTACATACTCCATTCCCTTCAAAATGACGGCCAGCATTCCATTTGCCTTATTGCCTGTTGAATGTAGATTTATGCACAAAGGTTTTATGATTTATGCAAAAGGATCCCCAATTCCTCTATGCAGCTTTGGCGATTACCACTTAAATAATGTACAGTTCTTCTAGTTGTCTTTACATGAGGTTAGGGTGCATATTATCACATTTTCCCACATATTCCAGTTTTGACTACTTTCTTAACCCTGTATATCCCTCTGTAGACTCTATCATCCTCACCACTTGCCATCCCACGTATTTTTCGTTATTTGCATATTTGACCATAGTGCATTCACTTTCCTTATCCAAGTTACTAATATACAAAGGAATCTCGATTATCTGAATTTCGTATTATCCGGACAAGATCACAAAGTTTCGATGCTTGGCTAAACTGGTATCAGGCATTTGATTATCCAAACATTCGATTTATCTGAACAATTTATCCTGCCCATGTTGTTCAGATAATCAAGGTTCCTTTGTATATTGTAAATAATTGTGCTCCCATCACTGTCCCTGGGCTTTGCACTAGTTGTAGGTTGCCATTTTGAAAATGCCTCCTTTATCCCAAATAACTTCTATTAGCCAGCCAGCCTTCTGTCCTTCTACTACTCCAAAACTATGGACTCTTGTCTTAGAAATGATATCTTTTTATTGAATGCCTTTAGGAAGCCCAAATAAATTACATCTACATGTTCTTCTTTATCTCTTCTGCTTGTTAGTATCTAAACAAATTTCACTAAATTTGGTGAGGCTAGAGCCAGAGTGTACAACTTTAAAAATAAGGGGATGCCACTTAACTCAGAAGTGTTTTGTATACTCTGAGTGCTATGAACTTCTGGAGTTCTCTACCAGAGAGCGCTGTGGAAGCTCAATCTTCAGGTTTATTTAAGGTAAAGCTGAATAGATTTTTAGATTAGACTTAGTGTGGAAGCAGGCCCTTCGGCCCAACAAGTCCACACCAACCCGCCGAAGCGAAACCCACCCTTACATTTACCCCTTACCTAACACTAGGGGCAATTTAGCATGGCCAATTCACCTGACCCGCACATCTTTGGACTGTGGGAGGAAACCGGAGCACCCGGAGGAAACCCACGCAGACACGGGGAGAACATGCAAACTCCACACAGTCAGTCGCCTCAGTCGGGAATTGAACCCGGGTCTCAGACGCTGTGAGGCAGCAGTGCTAACCACTATGCCACCGTTTCTGTCGTACAAGTGAGTTACGGGGTGAATAAAATGCATTGTGTTCGTTCGGCCATGATCATAGTGAATCAGTGAGCACGCTTTCCAGGCTGAATGGCCAACTCCTGCTTCTGACTTGGAGTTTTCATGTGGCATACAATGGGCACAGCAATGTCCTGCCCTATAGTTTTAGATTAATTAAACTTGATAGAGAAGCTTAAAAACTTATTGGATTTTTATTTTGGGGAAAAGAAGTTCACCAGCAACATACCAATCAGCAGCATCCCCTGTACTGATGCCACTTAGATTTTTGTTTACCTCACTCTTGAGATTTCCTCTGAAATTGAACTTAACTCCAATATACCTGTGTTCTTGCATTCAGGCTCTCTGATTTAATAAAATGATAAATATTGTCACAAGCTCTTTCTGTGCAACTGCCTTAGATTCAAGCAACAAAAAGACTATAATGTTCCCCAACCAATCACTCATTCACCTGCTGTACTGTGACATCACTGATTTCCTTTTTGATTTCTCTCCCCTCATTGTCTTTACCTCTCAGTCATAGTCCCATTCTTTCTACTGATATTACCTTTGGGCCTGAGTCACTGCTGCTCTGTATTTCCTACCTCTGAATCAGGTCTCTTCTGCTGCTATGCTGAAAGTGAGATCCTTTATCCTTATTGTTGCATTTAGTCCCATACACTCAGGTCTTGGTTTGTCTCTTCTTTTTATCCACATCCTGGTTCAGATCTCATTAATTTTTAAATAAAAATATACTTATATGCACCTAGTCACTGTTTTAGTTCTGTACAGTAACATTTTAAGCAAACAAAAAGATTGGAGTTTGACTCTATCCAACATACAAGCATTTATTTACATGCAGTTGAAGCACTGGGGGTGTCTAATAACTGAATGTTTAACTTTGGCAGAAAGTTCTCAGATACTGGTCTTTCCCCATTGCTCCTTGGTGACAGCTGCCCCAAGCTTTAGTGCTTCCTTTAGCATGTAATCCTGGATCTTGGGATGTGCCAGTCTGCCACACTCGGTTGGGATCGACTCTTTCTTCTGGGAGACTATCAAGTTTTGAGCAGACTAAAGAGCATTTTTCATTGAGTTGATGGTCCTGCAGGCGCAGTTGATGTTTGTCACCATGTCCTAGTTCTTGCCTTGATTTATCTTGGCCCCCAAGGCTAGTTTGAACTGACACGACTCTCAACTATTACAACAAGAGATAATGCGATTTGTGTTCAAAATGGATACAGTTCCCTCTGTATAATAGTGACTACACTTTTTAGTGCTTAATTAGGTGTGAAGACTCCTCATCACCCTGAGGGGTGTGAAAGGCACAATGCAATTGCATATTCTTGTGTTGTCCCACAATTTAATCATAAATGAAAGCTAATACAGAGAGTTGGAATATTTTATTGTGTTCTCTAACAATTTTATGGGTCCAAGAATGCCAGCATGTGAAGTGGCATGCCTGCATTGCGTGCACAATTTGCTTGCTTATTGAATCAATGAGGGAACGCACACAAATAAGCCATTGCGCTTTAATCTGAGTTATTTTCATACAAATAATTTTTTCTGGTTTGAAACGATACTTTTTGGAAAAAAAATCAAATGAAAAATAATGGCAGATATTAATATTCCCTGCACATTATAATACAGTGCCACACTGTAGTGCAATTCAGTAGCCAAATCTTATTGAACCATTTGTTATTTAAATGAAAAATCTCCTTGCCCATATCCATATTGATTGTCAAAGGGCCATCAGACTAAACTGAAGCTTTGAATCTTCTGGATTGGTACACTAATTCATAGTTAACTAAGTGCTTTATTGAGAATAATCAATTGAAATTAAGCCTGTTGGTATGAGGCAAGGGATTCATAACAGGATAGATGCTAAAGTGTACACAGTGTGAAACGCTTGAGATGAATTTTATGTTTTAATCAATGAAACTTGCATTTAAGCCATACACTTTCCAGTTGTAATAGTTGATATGTATTTGAGTGACAATCCTGTGAGTGCTTAACTTTAAAGTGGAATTTTTTTCCTGAATTGTACCTAACAATTGCTACATAGACTAAAAATTCAGATGGATGAAATTTAAACAATTTTTCTTTCCTTGATTCTGAAACCTCTCATAGTCTCTTTATTTCAATGCAATTTAAGTGCAGTGTCTAGCTTGTTAAATCAGTGAAATATCAGTGTTGCTTAAACAAAAAAAAAGGACTGATGCTAACTTTGGATTACCGCTGGAAAGTTATTCAAAGATTCAAACCATTGAGGTTTGTTGTAGAAGTTGCTAACTTTAGTGTGGTTAACTAACATTTATATTCAGCCTGAATTGTACTGAACATTTCTTCCTCAATGTCTCTCTCCTAATCGCGTAGATTTTGGTACAGACATATATGGGTGGAATCATCAAATCCCTACAGGGCAGATCAGCCCATCCAGTCTGCACCAACCCTCCAAAGAGCATCTACCTAACCTAACTTACACATCTTTGGCCAGTGGGAGAAAACCAGAGCACCCGGAGGAAACCCACAAAGACACGAGGAGCCCGTGCACATTCCGCACAGTCAGTCAAGGCTGGAATCAAATCTGGGTCCCTGGCACTCTGAGGCAACAGTGCTAACCACTGAGCTGCCTACTGGTTCCAGAGGAATGTGGTACAAATTCATTTGTATGCATTCCTAAAAACAACAACTGTCCATTTTTCAAATGTGGCACAAATGCTTTTTTGATGAATGTTATATAAATAACACATCTGTTGACATTGTTAGTTACAATATTTGTTCAACAAACACCCCTGATATAATCACTGATGTTATTTTGTGAAGCCTGATCAGGACTTAAGTAAATAGTGTCATTTTTGTCCTTGAAGGAGCCTGTGGGTTCTGATCTCTGAAGCAGTTTCCATTAGCAAGGAAATCCTGTAGTAATGGACACTTAGGCTCTTCTCATTCCTCCTTTGATTTAAATTTACTTCATGTCCTTTTCTATCTGAATTGGTTAGTAGTTCAATGACAGAGTTTATTGTACAAAGAAATACTGGAGCACCGGGGAGAGAGAGAGAGAGAGACCAACAGCACAGTGGTCAACTGCGAGTCTTATCTTAACCCGGAGCACGTGTCAAGATACTTTTATATATTTTGTGATATAATAGATCAGTGATGAGGTTATTGTCTCTGTAATATAGTTTGTTGTAAGCATTGCAGAATCATTGATAGTTTTGATGCAGTCATTGTCAGTTCTAGCGCAGCCTTTGTTAATTTCAGCGCGGTCATTGTCCATTTCAGTGCAGACATTCAGTTTAAATGACAGCGCGGAAGTCCATTGCTGTAGTAATGGGCGCTAATCGCTCTTCCTGAGAAGGCTATTAGCACTTTGTATTGAGTCTGTATCAAATGTGTTCGCTGGACCCAGACACTTCAATGGGCAGCGTTCGTAACTCATGTGTATTATCTTCCCCCACCCGCCTTAAACCAATCAACTAGGTTGCGAGTGCATTGTGGTGGCCCCAGGCAGTATGTGTGTTTGTTCTGCTATCTTTCTCTATATTGTGGTCCGGTGGCCCTCTTCTGTGTCCGTGTGCCTAGTGTCATCCTGGCCTTTCCCATCTCCCACTTTACTTCCCCACCCCCCCACTTTGTGGTCAAGGAGGCGACTTTGGCGATGTCCCGCAGACCACCCAATTTACATGTAGAGGTGGGTCATCTCTAGGAGGTCCTCCTCCTGAGGGGTATCATGGAGTGCCAGTTTTATTGGGGGCTCTTCCATCGTAAAACTTGCTGCTGGTACAGTTCTCGTCAGTAACGCCTTATGGCAGAGCTTTAATCACCCGAGGACCACACACAATACCAGAATGAGTGCAATAGGAGAACTATCCCGTGTGCCAAATGGGTTCCCAAGATTTACCTATCAAACCTATCAGTGTCGGGGAATGAGTCTGGGTGGGTTGCGCTTTGGCGAATCGGTGTGGATTTGTTGGGCTGAAGGGCCTGTTTTCACACTCTAAGTAATCTAATCTAATCTAAACAATTTAGCCAGCTATCTGTAATTGGGGCTCCCTGTTGAAAATTATCCAGCTGGTCTCTGATATTCCTGATGGCTTCTGTAATGTTATAAGAGGTAACAATAACATGGGGGATACCATTGTCACCAATAATTGTGCAAACTCCCCCTTGTTGTACTGATTGACAATCCACTGCATAATGTGTCGGCTGTGTGTAGAGTTCAGCCAACTTTGTGTATTAGTTGCTTCCAGAGTCTTTGAGGTGTTATTGCCTAAGATAGTCAAGCCACATAAAAGGTAATTTTGGCTTTTAGCACTGACGACCCCTCTGCGACTCCCAAAGATACAGAGATCTCAAGAATCCTTCACCCAGTGATGACCCCAAAGTGGTGGAGACCTGCCAGTCAGCACAGAACTCCTGATGATGGAATGGGTCCCTTTAAATAGAGAATCAAATCCCTTTGCCGCTCAGTAACATACATCATCCTGCCCTTCCACTGTCTGTCCACCCATGTTGCCCAGATCCCCTGGAGTATCACCACCCCCCCCCCCCAACTCCACCCCAAACTGGTAAGTCTCTAATGGGTGCACCCATGTGGCAGAGCTGGCCTGGATGCCATTGCACTGACCACGTATGAATTGTCTGCCCGCGGTCACATTCAAGCATGCCTGCTCGCTGCAGGTGCAGGTAAACTGTCCCCTGGTGACTGTACCGTGCTGATAAGTGCACTGTGTCTGGATGCATGAATCATTTTTGGGAACCAAGGCATAAACACACCCCCATCTCTGCCCTGTGAAACAGCATGGGTAATTACTGGGTTTTAAGTGGGTCTTCCCTTCCCTAGGCTGGGGGACCAACCCCCATGGGCCGGTGGTCCTAACCAGCTACACACATCTACCCTCGACTCTCTACTTCTATTTCCCTATGTGCCCCTTGCATAATGCTCTCGAGGTGCCTACTGTATACAGGTTGCAATGGGCCCATATCGGTGTGGCCACAAATAGGGATTCTACTGATCGTGCCAGTGGGTAGCAGACAATTCGGTTACCATGTAACTTAGGTGGGGTTTATAAAAGAGGTTATCTTCAAATCCTGATGTGCTCCTGACAGTCGCCACACTTAAACACAGTAAAATACATACAGTTATATACATTTTTGCAGTTAAATAAAGTTATGAGTCAAAGTCTTTGTTTTCGTCAGGAGGCGCAGTCGTGCTTCTGTGTGGTTTGTTCTGTTGTGTTTCACTGCCCCCCTCCCCGGGATGACCATCTTATCCGCCGTTCCTGTCTGCACCTGGGGAATGGTCCATGACATCAGTTTGGTCACAGAAGTCTTGAAATGGTTTTAGTTGGGTCCAGTGCTTCCATGTGCCTTTCCCTTTAATATCTGGGCAGGCACAGGTGTCCCCACTTATTATCACGTCGTATGACCCATTCCATTTTGGTTTGTCGGGCAGTGCTCTCTCCAGGACACGGTGTCCTGCTGCTGGGACCTCAGGGAAGATTTCAAGTTCTCCTGCCTTGTCCTTTTTGTCATATTTATCAATTACAGATTTCTGCATCTCTTTCAATTGGGCATTTAATTCTATCACATACCGCCGAATTTTGTCGTTTCGTAGACCCACATCCGTGCCATCTGTGATTGTCTCTGTCTCTGGCAATTGCATTGCTCGCCTGGTCATTAATTCATATGGTGTTAGCCTAGTTGCCTGATTTGTGGTGGCTCTTAATTTCATTAGTATGGCTGGCAGCACTTCAGCCCATGTTCTGCCTGAGGTTTGCATAGCCTGAGCTAAAGTATTTTTGAGTGTTTTATTCGTTCTCTCTGCCATCCCTGAGCTCTGAGGTGATGGGGATGTGAAATTTTTGTCTCATGCTGACTAATTGGCAGACAGTCTACATACATTTGTCTGTAAAATGCGTCCCTGGGTCAGATTCGATCTGGAGGGGCGCACCCCCCCCAATTGGCTACAGTGGCCACAGTGCAGCTTCTAAGTTGGGAATGCCTCTACCCACCGGGTGAATTGGTCTGTGATGACCAGGCAGTATGTTTTCCCACGGGAAGGTGGTAGTGGCCCTGTAAAATCTATCTGAAGGTGTTCCCAGAGTTCTCTAGGTCTGGGCTGGTGTCCCACCTTAACTTTTATGGGTCTCCCTGGGTTATGTTGTGCAAAAACTATGCATCTGCAGCAGTACTTGGCCACATCTCTCCCCATTCCCTTCCACCACCACTCTCTCCCTTGCTATCATTGCCTCTCTACCTGTATGGGAGAGCCCATGGTAAAGGTCAAGAAATGTGTTCTGTATACACCTTGCCTGCTCTCTCCCAGACACCATCCTCCCCTTTTGAATGTCCCCTGCAGTTTCCATTGTGCTCTCTCTTATTGCAGGGTGTTCTTCTGTAGCTGCTCCTGTAGTGTCTTTTGCCAATTCAATAGTGGCTGTTGCAGTCTCCTCAATGGCTTCTTGTTATAGGGCTTTCTGAGCTGCTTGGTCTGCTGTCTGGTTTCCTTTGAATTTTAGCCAACTTGGACTTTTTTTTTGCTGACTCCTTTTGATGGGCTTTTATTTTTATTACTGCAGCCTGTTTTGGTTGTTCACTGGGATGTAATAGTGCTGAATAAATGGTGCCTGATAGGGGTTTCCCCCCCCCCACCACAAGTGTGTGGTGAACCATCTTCTACCCCATGCCATAATGTAGTCTACACTGAAGGCATATTGACTGCCTGTATATATATTCACAGTTTTGCCTTTTAGCTAGTTCCAGTGCTTTGGTGAGTGCTACCAGTTCTGCTACTTGTGTGGACTGACTTCCATCAATCCTCCCGGACATAACTGTTTCTAACTTATCATTTACCACAGCCCATCCTGTTCAGGGCGACCCTGCTACATATTTTCGTGACCCATCCACGAAGAGGGTCTCCTCAGCTGTGTCTTGGGGGGGTATCCTTCACTTTCCCTCTATCTTCATCACCATCTATATCCTCACAGATGTGCAGTTCCCCAGCGTCTAGAATTCCCTCAGCTGGGTTTTCTCCTGTATCCCTGACAATTACCATGGACCGACTTGGGGGAGAAGGGGGGGGAGAATTGTCTCCCACTTTACCCTTCTCATATTGGAGATTGCCCTCCGTTTCCCTGTGTTTAGCATCTCTACTAGCATGTGTTTAGTATGGAGGATGACATTCCCTATCATTACTATGGACTTGCTAACCCTAATGGCTCAAGCAGCACAGTCTCAGGCTGCTATGCAACTGGCAAACCTGTGACTACTGGCCCTTCTGTAGTTGAGTAGTACCCTACGGGCCTCTCCTGCTACTGAGGTCTTGTGGAGTAAAATTCTCCCTCATTGTTACAGGAGATGTGAAAGCCCTTGCTGGGATCTGGCAGCCCTAGCCTGGGGGCCGATGGGAGTCCAGTTTTAAGCTGACTGTGTGCCTCCTCTTGTTCTGGCCTCCAGGTTACAGGTTCCAAGATGGGCTTACCTCCTTTAATTAACCTCTGGATCGGTTCAGCCAATTTTGTGAACTGCGGTATAAAGCTCCGACTGTGGTTGAATAGCCTCAAGACCTTTCTGACTCCCTGACAGTGTCAGGTCATGTCATCTATTGGATTGCCGCCTTGTGGTCGTTGGGCATTTCTTTGAGTCCCTAGGTATAAGGTGTCCTGGGTATAAGACTTGTGTTTTGCCAGTCTCATGCCTTTGTGGGACTAACGTTTAACCCCGTGGTTGCCAGTTCCTGTAATACTAGACAAAGCTTCCTGGTGTCCTGACTCGGACTCTGAAGCAATTAGGATATCATCGACATATTGGAGGGCAGTGCTACCCCCTGGTAAATCTATTCTCTTCAGAATGTCACTCGTCACCCTGTGAAAAATAGTGGGGCTGTTGTGGAACCAAAGTTTGTGAGAAGATTTGTAGCTTGGATGCTCGTTGTTGTGGTTCTGTTCGCCGAGCTGGGAGTTTTTGTTGCAAACGCTTCGTCCCCTTTCTAGGTGACATCTTCAGGGTTGGGAGCCTCCTGTGAAGCGCTTCTGTGCTGATTCCTCCAGCATTTATTGTGGTTTGAATCTGGCTCTTCCGGTTGTCAGTTGCTGTCTGCTGCAGTGGCCGGTATATAGGGTCTTAGTCGATGTGTCTATTGATAGAATTGTGGATGAGTGCCATGCCTCTAGGAATTCCCTGGCTGTTCTCTGTTTGGCCTGCCCTATAATAGTGGTGTTGTCCCAATCGAATTCATATTGTTTGTCATCTGAGTGTATGGCTACTAGGGATAGCTGGTCGTGTTGTTTCGTGGCTGGTCGTGTTGTGGAACCCTTGTGGCAGGCGAGTCAACGTATACTGACTGTCCCTTACTGTAAAAGCAAATTTATTCTGGGACTTGAATTGTAACGTGATAGACCAGAATCCATTGGCTATGCCTAAAACAGTAAACATCTTGTGTTCGGGGGCCAAGCCGTTTAAAATGATGGAGAGGTCTGCTACAATGGCAATTTAGAGGTGACCTTATTTAATTCTGTATAATCAACGGTGAGCGAGGATTCCCTGTTTCACTATCTCCACAACTGCTTGTTCTGCTTCGGGGTTTATTGGGTATTGCCGATGGGACTTGTGCTCCGGTGTGGGAACCCTTATCAAGTCTATGTTAACTAGACCTGTGACTAACTTTGTTTCTGCCCGTGCTCCCGGGATGAAGTTGCAGATGGCTCTGAATCCCTCCGGTCAAGATTCCAGTCCCTACTGATGACTGCAGCCACTTCAATAGTTTTAAGGTGGCTTGTATGGTAGCACGGTGGCACAGTGGTTAGCACTGCTGCCTCACAGCGCCACAAATCTGGGTTCAATTCCCGCCTCAGGTAACTGTCTGTGTGGAGTTTGCACATTCTCCCTGTGTCTGCGTGGGCTTCCTCCGGGTGCTCAGGTTTCTTCCTACAGTCCGAAAATATGCAGGTTAGGTGAATTGGCCATGCTCTTCGGAGGGTTGGTGTGGACATGTTGGGCTGAAGGATCTGTTTCCACACTGTAAGTAATCTAAATCTGTAATCTATTGTAAGTTTCCCAATCTTGGTCTTTCGACCGTCCTATCTGGGCCGAATCAATTTCCCTTTTGCACTATCGATTAGAACGTTATATTCTCTCGTGAGGTCATTGCCCATTGTGGTGTCCTTGTTATTTTGGCATACGTAGAATTTCATGGGATATAGTTTATTTCTACGAGGGTAGTTTTGCTTAGATAAGCTGGTGTTTTATCCCCTCCTACCTCAGTTAAGTGAACCGTTTTATTTGTATGGGGTAAAGGTAAGTTTGTGATAAGATACAGCCGCTCCTGTGTCTGCTGGCATTTCAGATTTCCTCCCTCCCATTACTGTGGGCACATAAATTCTCCCCTCCCTTACCGTCATGAATGGGGTAGCTGGTTGTCAGCTCTGCTGACCTTGGGATTTCCGCAGTGTTCCGGGTGGTGTTTGGGGGTGCTCCATGCTTTTCCCAGCACACTGCTTTTATGTGTCCTATTCTGTTGCAGTGGCTACAGCATTTTATATTGTTCCCTGCTTTATCCCTGCTCGTGTGGCCCTACATTCTCAAGCAAAGGGTCCCTGTCGGCCACAGTTGTGGCAGGGTAGTTTTATTCTGCTCTCGCCTCCATTCCGATCAGCTGCTTTATCAGGTCTTGCCTTTATTGCAGGAGCTTCTGCATCCTGCTAGCTCACTCAACTAAATCATCATAATCCTGGGACATTATTACTTCCACTCTCGAGCACATCCCTAAAAGCTTGGTTGAATATGCTGTACCCCCAGTCTGGGTTTGCTTGCCCTGACCATTCCTGGTAGACCGTAAATAATCATTCCCCATATTCAGAGGCTCCTTCTCCTTTTTAAGTTGCTTAGTGGTCGTGATCTTGCTCTAGTTCGTGGGACCATTTCCCAGCACCCTCTGATTTCCTCTTTAAAATCAGGAAAGGGGGGTCTGTTGGGCATCTAAGGGCAACAGCATGTGTCCACCGTCCTCCTTTAAAGTCTCAAGCTGCTGTGGCATCCGGTCCACCAGCTACCTATCTCCACTTGTCCGCTGGGCAAGCTGCCTGGACCACCTGGTGTACGTTTTTCAGGTGTAGTTTGTGCCCTACCAGCGCATCCCAGAATCTAGTATTTGTGCTCCAGGGCTGTAATTTGCCCAGGGAGGCCATCATTTGCTGCCTCTTCCCTGGGGTGAAGGCTTTGGGCTGTGAGCCTGCACCTCCTCCAGTAACATGCGCTAAGTTATACTCTTGCACTGTTTGTCCAAGAGAGGGAGCAGTTGGTCCCTGCTGGACAGTTTCATAGGAGAGGAGAGAGTTGATCTCCCTTTCATCCTGTACTTTTTCTAATCTTTGCTCCAGCTCCTTTATCCTATCGTCCAGCTCCTCAATTCGTTCTTGACCTTTTCTTCACCTGCAAGCGGAGGCACCTACTTGTTCAATTAGGCCTGCTAATTGGTACACGAACATTACCCCTATCTTTGTGGTTCTATTTCATTTTTATTTATCTATCCATTCTCTCTGTTGTGCTAATGTCTGGAACCACTTTTCTTCATTTGCTCTGTCAACTGTTGTCTGTCTGCCTTGTATTTCTCATTCAGGGAATCTGCAGTATCCCCCTTAAAACTGGGATCTGCCATTTAACAGATTGTGTACCCCCGATACCACCAACAGTAAAGTGTTCCTAACCAGTAGGGACTTCTGTACCTCCTGGCTCATAATACTGTCCCAGCACTGTCCGTACAGTCGTAGCAGCCTCCTAGCAAGGTGTGCTCTCCTCCAGTGGGACTTCTCTACCCTCCCAGCTATCACCACTAGTTGGTACCTACTGGTTGGCTGGGAATACTGGCTCAATAGGGTATGCTTTCTACCAGGGCTCCTCTACCCCCCCTGGCCATCTCTACTGACCCAACACCTCCCGATAGGCCCAGAAATCTACCTCTAGCTTGGTGTGCTCTTTACCCTCCTGGCCTCCGCCACTATTCAAGCTCTGTCGTTCTACTGCGGACTGACGGCATCACTGTTGCACAGTTACGGTCCACTGAGGTTTGGCTCTTAGAGTGATCAGCTCCTCTTCCTCACCACATTGGAAATTACAAATACAACCAGCATCCAATTTCAACTTAAACTCTAACTGGACTCTGCGTTGTTCACCCCTACAGTCCAATGTTACCTGACTTTGCCACTTGTGCTTCACAACTCCTAGTGCCCTTGGTGCCTCAAATCTCAACTTTGAGTGGGGGGGTGCCTTCGATCAGGCCACCAGTAATAAGAACCCTGCTCGCAGCGAAAATCACCAGCCTCGGAGTCAGAGTCGTTGTTGGTTTCAGTGTAGACATTGCGCAGACACTGAAACTGACAGAGTCCATTACTGTAGTAATGGGCGCTAATCATTCTTCCTGAGAAGGACCATTACTGCAGCCCTGGCTATTAGCACTTTGTACTAAGTCTGTATCAAAGTGTCAGCATTTCTATCAAAGGTGTTGGCTGGACCCAAAAACTTCAGCGGGCAGTATAAGCTCCTCATTTGTATTCTCTCTCCCACCCACTTTAAACTAATCAACTAGGTTGTGAGTACATTTTGCTGGCATCCTGGTGGCCTCAGGCAGTATCTGTGTTTGCTCTGCTGTCTCTCTCCATATTGTGGTCTGGTGGCCATCATGTGTGTCAAGTGGCCAACTTGTGGTTCAGCGGCTATCTTAGTGCCTAGTGTCACGTTTCCCCATGCCATCTCCCACTTCACCATAATATTTATAATTTTAAAAATAGGCAGAGATCAGCATGGACAACTGGGGTGAAATTTCAATACTTCATTTGTTTATTTTAAAAATTGTTTCAAGCCAAAAATTAATTACTAATGCACATTAGGCACGTGATCCATATTTAAGTGTTTGTGCTGTTGCTATAAAAGGTTCTTTGCTTCTGTTCTTTGATTTATGTAAAATTAAAGTTAGTCAGTTTCAGTAAATCTTCTTTAAACTTCAAGACACCAGAAAACTGTTTTGATTCATAATACACGCAAACTTTGGTGTCTAAATTTACATCAGTAGTTTTAAACCATCATAATTGCAGGAGATGTTCATATGTAGCTCTTTCCTTATATTCAAGGTGGAGCTACAATACTGATGTATCAGGACCCAAAAATACTCATCCAATTATTTGTGTCACATATTTATGCTTTTGCTTGATAATGTCTTAAATGTGATGCACACATCACACATTTTGTGTTACACAACTTTTTTTTATGGTAGCTTCATATTGTCATACACTGCAAAGTTATATATTAAAATAAACTTATACTGGACAGCAGTACTCAAACTTCTCACTTGTCAGAGATGCAAAATGTATCAAATAACTTTTTGTATATTACTGAAGTATTTGCACACCCAGTATTTATACCATCCACATTAATTGTGAGCAAATAGTGCTAACTATTTGCCAGCGTCGCTGTAGTCCATTACAAAATTCCCATTTATAATGTTGAATGCATACTTCAGGTATTTCAGTATTACTTTGTATTGAACTCTTTCCCATTTTAAGATCAAGGTCTCATATTAGCGATCACACCTGTTCAGTTGCCAGTAATTGCTTCAAAGGTTTAATGAATCTAATATATACATCCTCTTTTTGTTTCAGGCAGTAAGTTAGCAATATTGAAAAACACCTCATTTGGAATAGTGCGCAAGGTATCCTGATGCCTTTTTGTACTGAATTAACAGGAACCTTGCTCCTGAATTTAAATTCATCAGTCATTTGATAAAAATATGATTGAGCCAAATCCTTTACACTGCATAGAATTCCTACAGTGTGAAAGCAGACCATTTGGTTAATCAAGTTCACACTGATCCTCTGAAGAGCATCACCACCCAGACCTAACCCTCTACCCTGTCCATGTAACTCTACATTTCCCATGACTAATCAACCTAACCTACATATTTTTGGACATTATGGGCAATTTAGCATTGCCAGTCTACCTAACCTGCACATTTTTGGACTGTGAGATGGAACTGGAGCACTTGGAGGCAACCCACGTAGTCATGTGGAGAAAATGCAAGCTCCACACACATTGCTTGAGGGTGGAATTGAACTTGGGTCCCTGGTGCTGTGAGGCAGCATTACTGAGCCAACTTGCTACCCTGACTACATGTTGGATATAAACCATGGGGATTGCAAATTACTCAATCCTAGGATATTCAGGAGATGACGTCAGTACTGTAAACCAAGGTAATAAGCTGATTAGAATGTCATTACTTGGGTGAAGATCTACCTCAAAGTCCTTAATGTAAAATTCTTACTTCAGTCATTTGGTATTGGCACTCCAGTTTTACATCACTATATTACATTCAAATTAATTGTCAAAGATGCATAATTTCTGCTGGAATAGTTGTAAAGCCAACATACTTTTAACAAGCTACTGTAATGGTATGATTGCGTGCTGTGCATTATAACTGGACTGAATTATGGTTTCAAACAGTGAAATATAAATTCAAGATTATATAGAAATACCTTTGTACATTTCCCAATCCAGTGGCTAGATTGTATTTCATAAATTTCATTAAACTACTCAGGTAGGAGGGGAAATAAATAAAGCTACACTGCATTCTGAGCATGTACACTCTGTAGGATTAACAGTACTAATTCATAGCTTACTTAAATGTCATACCTCAGCAGTATGACATCGATCTCTAAAAGCTCCAGGGATGTGTCTTTAAAGCTCCCCTCCCAGCAATTCTCAACATTCCAACTTGAATATATATTCAACATTCCTGCTTTGTGGCTGGGTCAAAGAGCTTAAGAGTTCCTTGCCTAGACCCATCATGGGGGGATTGCACAAAGCATTTACTTAGGTTCAAGAAGAAAGCCTGCTACATTTTTTTACAAGCCCCTAGAGTGGGCATTGAAATTTAACCTTGCAGTGTTGTTGACTTCTTAAAAACACAATTTTGAACAATTCCAATATCTATTCCTTTTATAAAATAATTGGAATGTAAAAAGTGTTTCCTTGTCAGTCTAATACAGAAACATCTGGCAGATTGCACAAACTTGAGGACCTGTAAAATAGGGAATTTAACTCTGACAATACTATAAAGAAAGAAATTGTCATTGTCACATATCTTTAGATGGGCCTTTTTTTAATTGTTTCATGTAGCCTCGAGTCAACAAAATTTGCATGAGTATGTTGTTGTCTTAGCAAAATTTAACACCAAGTGCTGCTTAGCAGGACTTATACACTTTATGGTCAGGTCCTGGGGAGTGTAACTAAACAAAGAGACCGTGGAGTGCAGGTTCATAGCTCCTTGAAAATAGAGCCACAGGTAGAAAGGATAATGAAGAAGGCATTTGGTATACTTTCCTTTATTGGTCAGAGTATTCAGTACAGGAGTTGGTGGTCATGTTGCGGCTATACAGAACATGGGTTAGGTCACTGTTGGAATATTATGCGCAATTCTGAAAGATGTTGTGAAACTTGAATGGGTTCAGGAAAGATTGACAAGGATGTTGCTGGGGTTGAAGGATTTGAGTGGTTGAATAGACTAGGGCTGTTTTCCCTGGAGCATTGGAGGCTCAGGGCTGAATTTATAGATTATGAAATCACGAGGGGCATGGATAGGGTAAGTTGACAAAGTCTTATCCTGGGGTGGGAAAGTCCAGAGCTAGTGGGCATAGGTTGGAGAGTTGGGGACAGAAATGGCAGATGGAGTTCAATCCAGACAAATGCAAGGTGATACATTTTGGCAGATCCAATTCAAGAGTGAACTATATAGTAAATGGAAAAGTCCTGGGGGAAATTGATGTACAGAGAGTTCTGGGTATTCAGGTCAATAGTTCCCAGAAAGTGGCAACGCAGGTTAATAGAATGATCAAGAAGGCACACCGCATGCTTTCTTTCGTTGGAAAGGTATTGAGTACAAGAGTTGGCAGGTCATGTTACAATTGATAGGATTTTGCTTCAGCCGCATTTGGAATACTGCATCTAGTTCTGGTCGCCACGTTACCAAAAGGATGTGGACCCTTTGGAGAGGGTACAGAGGAGGTTCACTCGTATGTTGCCTGATATGGAAGGTGCTCGCTATGAAGAGAGGTTGAGTAGATTAGGATTATTTTTATTAGAAAGATGGAGGTTGAGAGGGGACTGGATTGAGGTCTACAAAGTCATGAGTTATGGACAAGGTTGTTGTGGTTCTGTTCGCCGAGCTGGGAGTTTGTGTTGCAAACGTTTCGTCCCCTGACTGGGTGACATCCTCAGTGCTTGGGAGCTTCCTGTGAAGCATCTCTGTGATGTTTCCTCCGGCATTTATCACAGAAACATCACAGAAGTGCTGCACAGGAGGCTCCCAAGCACTGAGGATGTCACCTAGACAGGGGACGAAACGTTTGCAACACAAACTCCCAGCTCGGCGAACAGAACCACAACAACGAGCACTCGAGCTACAAATCTTCTCCCAAACTTACAGACAAGGTGGCTAGCAAGGAACTTTTTCCCAGAGTGGACAACTCAATTACTAGGGATTATGAGTTCAAAGTGAGAGGAGAAAAGTTTAGGGACGATATGTTTGAAAAGTTCTTTACACGGAGCCTGGGACGCATTGCCAGCAGAGGTGGTAGAGGTGAGCATGATAGCACCATTTAAGATGTATCTAGACAGATACGTGAATGAACAAGGTCCAAAGGGATATGGGCCCTCAGAAAATAGACAACAGAGGATCTGGACCAGCGCAGGCTTGGAAGGCTGAAGGGCTTGTTCCTGTGTTGTAATTTTCTTTGAGAGGCTGAATAGGCTTTAGCTATTTGCTTTGGAGGCTGAGGGGTGACATTTATAGAGGTTTATTAAAATTCAGGGATATGGATAGGATGAATAGACAAGGACTTTCCCTTAGGCTGGTGGTGTCCAAAACTGGAGGACGTAGGTTTAAGGTGAGAGTGGAAAGTTTAAAAGGGACCTTAGGGGTAATTTTTTTCATGCAGAGGGTAGTGTTTGTATAGAGTGAGCTGCCAGAGGAAGTGGTGGAGGCTGGTACAGTTACAACATTTAAAAGCTATCTGGATGGGGATATGAATAGGAAGGCGTTAGATGGATAAGAGCCAAATGGGACTAGAGTTATTTTGGCTATCGGGTTGGCATGGACAAGTTAGACTGAATGGTCTGTTTCCATGCTGTCCAGCTCTATGATTCTATCTCTTCAGCCTGAAAGAGATTGCAGAACTGGGAAGCATAAATATTTGAAAATCACAGTTAGAAGTTTTGAAATTTGGGCATTGCTGGACAGATATGGGTTGAATAAGTTGAAGTTTAGAGGGTTTGAAATTGGATTGGGATGGGCATTAGAATAGTCAAATCTGGAGATAAGTGAGGTAAGCTCGACTGCTGCGTCAGCCCAATGTTAGAGGTGAAACCAGACTCTTCAGTGATGGAGAGATCCTGCTTTTAAACCTCACTTTGGTCTGGTTCAATCTTAGACAGTGACTTGTGGGAATGGTGGAATTGGTGACAAGGGATCTGAGGTCTACAGTTAAAAGCCTTTCCATTATTGTTAGATTTATCTTATGTTGTGAACCATAAATTAATTCTTTTGGCAGCTGTTATAGCTTTGTTTTTGATATTTCAGACTTTTTCATAAGTTTGTTGTTTATAAGTATTTGAGCAAAAAAATTAATAAAACTTCAGTAGGTATAAGCCTAGAATGCTTTCAAAGCAACCAGTGTACTGATTTGAATAAATAAAGTATGAATGCTCAGAAAGCGAGAGACACAACTCTGACTTTGGGTGGGCCGGCACAGGCATGGCAGATGAGTATTGGCTCAGTGATAAAAATGAGGTCTGAGGTCCAGTGACTTCAATGTTGATTGAGTCTGGTGTAGATAGCGAAATGGTAGCAGAAAGATGGCAGCACAAGCATCGTTGATGATGATGAGCTGTCTGAGGACTGATGGTTTCTCTTCAAGCTATATCTATCTTTTCCTTATTCTTAAATTATTCAAAATGGTGCTATATTGTGGCGGCAAGTGAGAGCTTTTCACTGTATTTTATTGTATTTCTGTAAAATACACATGGCAATAAAATCAAAATCATGTTCCAAGGCAACAAAGTTTACTTTATCTCTCTAAACAGGCAAATCATTAGAATGCCATTATACCAGAAAGAACTGGTGTTAAACTTTCCATCAAATTGCCATATGGTGACACTGATTTTCTTCCATTTATCAAGTTTAAACCCAATTTTGGAATTCATTCAAATCTGTTAAATTTTTAAAGAAATTGTTGAGTCCTTTGCATTGCAATGTTTCTTATTGAATTTTAGTTAGTCTTGAGTCATTCTGCGTGGAAACAGACCCTCTGTCCAACTCATTCATGTTAACCTAGTTGCATTTGCCAGCATTTAGTCCATATCCCTCTAAATCTCTCTTATTCATATACCCATCCAGATTTTTTTTTAAATGTTGAAATTATACTACCTTCACCACTTCTTCTGACAGCTTGTTTCATACATGCAGTAACCTCTGTGAAAAAAATCACCCCTCAAGTCCTTTTTAAATCTTTCCCCTCTCACAATAAGTCTATGCCCTCTAGTTTCGGACTCTTTCTTCCCACCCGAGGAAAAAGATCTTGGCTATTCATCCTCTCCATGACCCTTTATGATTTTATAAATCTTTAAGGTCGCCCCTCAGCGTCCGATACTCTAGGAGAAAAAAAAACCTCCAGCTTGTTCAGCCTCTCCCAATAACTCAAACCCTCCAATCCCATCCTGACAATATGCTTGTAAATCTTTACTGAACCCTCAAGTTTGACAACATTCTTCTTATAGAAGGTTAGAGAAAAATAAACCTTCTCATGAGTTCTTATTATTTAATTCAAACGATAAGAACAAAATTAAAAAGAGAATATTCACTCATTTGTAAAATTCTGTAGCTGAGGATTAAATTGTGCATGAACTCCATTCCAAGTATTCGTTATCATTTTCAAGTCTGAACCAATGTAATTGAATGACAACTTAGAAATGGTGCGAATTACAAAATTACTTTTGTGTATGAATTACTACGTTTAAAACAATGTGTTTGGCAATATGTTATTTATTAGTGATTGTACTGATGTTACTCAAGGGCAGTTTGTAAAGAACTTTTAATCCTGATACTGTCTGTTTTTATGTAATTCTGTGAACTTGATGGCATGTGAGGTCAAGGAGATGTATAAATGAGAAGGCAAAATAATGGTCAAAAGTGATGTTTGAAAAACAGTCAGAAATACTTTCAGCCTTCTTCTTGGATGAATTGTATGTTCAAATACAAGTTAAGGAGAAAACAGTTAAACATACTATATTATTTCTATCATTATTATTATTATTATTGGCACTGCTGTGTGCTCATTGAGCATCAGCAAACAAGATAATTTATAGAACATCAACATGGAACCAGATGAGCTAAAATTGAGTTATGCAGCATGCGCAACAGGTAAAGGTTCCATTATGGCAAAGGGGATGTCCTTTGCAGAATGTGAGACTAGTTGTTTGTAGGTATGTTTGCAGAAGTCAAGTCACAAATAGACAAGGCAGCATTAGCCAGTTGACAACTTCTGAGGATGCATCTTCTGAATCTGGTAACCTTGCACTCCTATTGCTTTGTATTTGAAGCATAAATGCTTAATTTTTTTTAATCCTTAAAAATGTAAAATAATTTTTTTGATGTTACTAGTTGTTGTGGTTTTGATTATTGTTTCACTTTGCTTAAGTTTAATATGGCAATGTTACAAAGACTGAAATGAGCCAATTACAGTAAAATTGTTTAAAAATAAAACATTAATAAAGTCAAGTAAGTTGTTAACACTTTACAGGGCAATATCACAAAAAAGCCATATATTCCAAATATAAATTCATTTCAAAATCCAAAAATCCCATAAAGTATTATGGTCACCAACAAAGAAGCAAAAGTAATGAAGCTACATAACAACATGTCACATTATGCCCTGGTCTATTTTTAACAAGTTTAACTGTATGAAAGCTCATATTTCTATTTGTGCATTTCTTGCTTGGATGACTGCACACAGATTAAATTCAGATTCCTGTGTCAATCTGTGATGTGGTTTATTTATGACATTTGTGCTTCAGTGTTGTGATTGATATTACAACCTGTTTATCTTCACAACCACTGGAAATGGGCTCATTAATAAATGCCTGTTCAGTTGTTGCTGAAATCATCCTATTAATACCGCAGGGCGTATTAAACATTTGAATAACTGCGTGTTGTTGCTGGCATATACACTTTTGCTTTCCAGAGATTGATTATTTCTTTATTATAAGAAGTGTATATTTAGCTGTCTTCAACACTCCTGCTAAAATCAGAGGGTTAACTCACTGAAAATCCCATTCTTTGGCCTACATGAACCTTTTGCACTGGAGAACCAATGAATTGGAATGAATCCGGATTCATAACTTTGTGCCAGCAGCCATTCTCATGTTGTTGAATGCTTGAATCAGATTTGCGAAAACCAACACCCATCAGTAGATTTCTGATCAGAATACTAAATTTGGCTCCCATATCCTTGTGATGGAATCCAGTGCCAGTGTCTGTGAAGTTTGCCTATCTAAAACTGGAGCAGTATAAAAATTGCTCCTGCGTTTCATGATCTATTTTCAGTTTTGTTCTCTTAATTACACAAATCTGTATTTCTTTAAATTCTTGTCAGCACCAGTTTTACCATTTACATTGTGTAATTCTGAGATTTAAGATCAGTTTTGTATGAAAAGTCAAGTTGAGGGGGTTGGTTGGTAGGATATATAGCTATGCACACAGCGTAGTTAGAAGACATCTGGGATAAGACATTTTTGGCACTCGAGAGATTGAGCTCCATGTCATCTTGATGGTAACAGAAAATTGTGACATGCTGGTGAAGACATAAAGCAGGATTGCACGGTTCTTGTGGTACAGTGATTACTGTTTCCACTTCTGGACTGGAGACCTAGGTTTAAGTCTCATCTACTTCTGGAATGTGTAATATCATCTGTGAACAGGTTGATGTAGAAAATATCTAAAAAGGAGTGGTACGAACGAAACATAGATTTTTATATAATTCCCTATTTAGTATGTAATTAGCTCAGTTTGAATGAAAACCTACAATACTGGAAAGCAGCATTACAGGCACGTTTTCTGTGTTCTCTTCTGGTCTGTTATTTCTAACAAATTTTCAAAAGCAACTTAGACTTGGCTGTAAGGGGTAGTAAAATAAAGTCTGCATATCATACAAATCCTGATAAAGTAATCGTAATGACATTAATGACCAGTTACAAGCTTGAAGATGACAGGATGATGAAATAAACAGAAACCAGGCAGATGGAGTTCATACAGAGACATGTAATGTGATATACTTTGAGAGGGTTATCATGAAAAGAAATAGAAATGGCAGGGTTTTGGAAACTACAGATGAGCATGTCTATACTCATAACCCTTAAATGACATGGTAACCTAAGGTGAGAATAAAGAGGGATATGGTGGCATGACTGTATTGTCACTGGCCTGGTAGTCCAGTGTCCTAAGCTAATAGTCGTACAGGTAGACAACACAGAAACAGACCCTTTGGCCCAACTCATCTATGCCAACCAAGTTTCTTAAACTTAACTAGTCCCATTTGCATGCGTTTTGCCCAGATCTCTCTGAAACTTTCCTGTCCACATACTTATCCAAATGTCTTTTAACTATTGTAATTGTAACAGCTTCTACCACTTTCTCTGGCAGCTCGTTCCCATATACTGTATGCATCACCCTCTGAGTGAAAAAAGTGTCTGTGAGTCTTTTTAAAAATCTTACCCCTCTCTCCTGAAATCTGTGCCCTCAAGTTTTGGACTCCCCTATGTTGGGAAAAAGACCATGTTAATGGAAAATGGGTTTGAATCCCACAATGGCAGATTGTGGAATTGAAATTCGGTAAAATCTGGACTAAAAGGTCTAATGATGACCACTAATTATTGTTTAAAAACTAATTTGCTTCAGTAATATCCTTTTGTTGTCTGGTTTGACTTGTATGTGACATTGGATATAATATGTTTTTTAAATAACTTGAATTGACCTTATTGTACTCATCTTACTGCTGCTTTCCTTGTTTCTAATGCTTACGTTTTCTCTTTATTCTGTACGTTTCAGATTATTTGAATTTTACTTAGAGAACTGTAATTAATTGCCAATTCTGAATTGTCAACAATTCCAGTGCATCAGTTAGGTTTTCTTACACTGGACAAGATATAAAAGCTGATACTACAGTTATTTCAATTTGTTGAATTTAGTAAGTGGACTAAATTACCTTTTTAAGCATTTTTAAAAAGTGTTAATCTTATCTGAACAGTGGAAGTGCCAGCTGAGTCATATCATTATGTCCAAAGAATTTGATTGGTTTTGAAAAGAAATTCAAAGTTTTCAGTGGCTGAAAATATCACATGACAAGGTTTAAGGTTAAGATTTTTGCTGTATCAAATTAATGAAAAAACACATTGAGTAAACACTCTTTCAATCAACAGAACACTACTGAAAAGATCCTTCATTCAACATGTAAAAATAACTGAAATTCTCCCTTCATATTATGTGTTGCACCTTCAGGAGGGATCCTTTATTCTTTAGGGACCTGTCCCTCGTTTGGATATCGATGGAAAATTTTGAGATTCTGCCCTGCCTCCCAAATTGTTAAATCCTCCACTTTGGATAGACCAAATCTAAAAGTTTGAGTTGTAAATTGGAGGAAGGTTAATTTTGATGGTATTAGGCAAGAACTTTCAAAGGTTGATTGGGGACAGATGTTCACAGGTTAAGGAACATGGGAAGCCTTCAAAAATGAGATGACAAGGGTCCATAGACCATAGAAAATCATGTCTCAAACTTGATTCAGTTTTTTTTTGAAGAAGTAACGAAGAAGAGTAATCAGGGCAGAATGGTGGACGTGATCAATATGGAGTTCAGTAAGGCATTCAACAAGGTTCCCCATAGAGTCATAGAGATGTACAGCATGGAAACAGACCCTTGGGTCCAACCTGTCCATGCCGACCAGATATCCCAACCCAATCTAGTCCCACCTGCCAGCATCCAGCCCATATCCCTCCAAACCCTTCTTATTCATATACCCATCCAAATGCCTCTTAAATGCTGCAATTGTACCAGCCTCCACCGCTTCCTCTGGCAGCTCATTCCATACACATACCACCCTCTGCGTGAAAAAGTTGCCCCTTAGGTCTGTTTTATATCTTTCCCCTCTCACCCTAAACCTATGTCCTCTAGTTCTGGACTCCCCGATCCCAGGGAAAAGACTTTGCCTCTTTATCTTTTTCATGCCCCTTATAATTTTGTAAACCTCTATAAGGTCACCCCTCAGCCTCTGACGCTCCAGGGAAAACAGCCCCAGCCTGTTCAGCCTCTCCCTGTAGCTCAGATCCTCCAACCCTGGCAACATCCTTGTAAATCTTTTCTGAACCCTTTCAAGTTTCACAATATCTTTCCGATAGGAAGGAGACCAGAATTGCATGCAATATTCCAACAGTGGCCTAACCAATGTCCTGTACAGCCGCAACATGACCTCCCAACTCCTGTACTCAATACTCTGACCAATAACGATAACTTCACTATCCTATTGACCTGCGACTCCACTTTCAAGCAGCTGTGAACCTGCACTCCAAGGTCTCTTTGTTCAGCAACACTCCCTAGGACCTTAACCATTAATTGTATAAGTCCTGCTAAGATTTGCTTTCCCAAAATATAGTACGTTGCATTTATCTAAATTAAACTCCATCTGCCACTTCGCAGCCTATTGGCCCATCTGGTCCAGATCTTGTTGTAATCTGAGGTAACTCTCTTTGCTGCCCACTACACCGCCAATTTTGGTGTCATCTGCAAACTTACAAATGTACCTCTTATGCTTTCATCCAAGTCATTTATGTAAATGACAAAAAGTAGAGGGCCAGCACCGATCCTTGTGGCACTCCACTGGTCAGAGGCCTCCAGTCTGAAAAACAACCCTCCACCACTACCCTCTGTCTTCTACCTTTGAGCCAGTTCTGTATCCAAATGGCTAGTTTTCCCTTTATTCCATGAGATCTAACCTTGCTATTCAGTCTCCCATGGGGAACCTTGTCGAATGCCTTACTGAAATCCATATAGATCACATCTACTGCTCTGCCCTCATCAATCTTCTTTGTTACCTCTTAAAAAAACTCAATCAAGTTTGTGAGATATGATTTCCCATGTACAAAGCCATGTTGATGATCCCTAATCAGTCCTTGCCTTTCCATATACATGTGAATCCTGTCCCTCAGGATTCCCTCCAACAACTTGCCTTCCATTGAGGTCAGGCTCACCGATCTATAGTTCCTGGCTTGTCTTTACCGCCCTTCTTAAACAGTGGCACCACGTTTGCCTACCTCCAGTCTTCCGGCACCTCACCTGTGACTATCAATGATACAAATATCTCACAAAAGGCCCAGCAATCACTTCTCTAGCTTCCCACAGAGTTCTCGGGTACACCTGATCAGGTCCTGGGGATTTATCCACCTTTAATTGTTTCAAGGCATCCAGTACTACCTCCTCTGTAATCTGGACATTTTGCAAGATGTCACCATCTATTCCCTTACAGTCTATATCTTCCATATCCATTTCCACAGTAAATACTGATGCAAAATACTCATTTAATATCTCCCCCATTTTCTGTGGCTCCACAGAACGGCCACCTTGCTGATCTTTGAGGGGCCCTATTCTCTCCCTAGTTACCCTTTTGTCCGTAATATAATTGTAAAAACCCTTTGGAATCTCCTTAATTCTATTTTCCATTTTGCCCTCCTGATTTCCTTCTTAGTATACTCCTACTTTCTTTATTCTCTTCTAAGGATTCACTCAATCTATCCTGTCTGTACCTGACATATGCTTCCTTCTTTTTCTTAACCAAACCCTCAATTTCTTTAGTCATCCAGCATTCCCTATACCTACCAGCCTTCCCTTTCATCCTGACAGGAATATACTTTCTCTAGATTCTTGTTATCTAATTTCTGAAGGCTTCCCATTTTCCAGTCATCCCTTTACCTGCAAACATCTGCCTCCAATCAGCTTTCAAAGGTTCTTGCCTAATACTGTCAAAATTGGCCTTTCTCTAATTTAGAACTTCAACTTTTAGATCTGATCTATCCTTTTCCAACACTATTTTAAAATGAATAGATTTATGGTCGCTGGCACCAAAGTGCTCCCCCACTGACACCTCGGTCACCTGCCCTGCCTTATTTCCCAAGAGTAGGTCAAGTTTTGCACCTTCTCTTGTAGGTACATCCACATACTGAATCAGAAAATTGTCTTGTACACACTTAACAAATTCCTCTCCATCTAGACCTTTAACACTATGGCAGTCCCAGTCGATGTTTGGAAAGTTAAAATCCCCTACCATAACCATATCTTACAGATAGCTGAGCTCTCCTCACAAGTTTGTTTCTCAATTTCCCTCTGACTATTCGGGGGTCTGTAACACAATCCCAATAAGGTGATCATCCCTTTCTTATTTCTCAGTTCCACCCAAATAACTTCCCTGGATGTATTTCCGGGAATATCCTCCCTTAGCACAGCTGTAATGCTATTCCTTATGAAAAATGCCACTCCCCCTCCTCTCTCACTTTCCTTTCTATCCTTCTTGTATCATTTGTATCTTGAACATTAAGCTGTTAGTCCTGCCCATCCCTGAGCCATGTGTCCTCTCTATCTCCCTGGGTCCCACCCCCCCAACCATACCAGTTTAAGTCTTTTCAATCAGTTCTAGCAAATTTCCCTGTCAGTACATTAGTCCCCTTCCAATTTAGGTGTAATCCATCCTTCTTGTGCAGGTCACTTCTAACCCAAAAGAGGTTCCAATGATTCAAAAATGTGAATCCTTCTCTCATACACCAGCTCATCAGCCATACATTCATCTGCTCTATCTTCCTATTCCTGCCCTCACTAGCTAATAGCACTGGGAGTAATCAGATATTACTACCCTTGAGGACCTCCTTTTTAAATTTTTGCCTAACTCTCTGTCATCTCCCTTCAGAGTCTCACCTTTTCCCTTCCAATGTTGTTGCTTCCAATGTGGACAATGACCACCTGCTGGCCCCTCTCTCCCCTGCCCTAACACAATTGATCTCTTGGAAGCCAACATACCCCTTGTTGCATCAGAGCCAGTCTCTTGGCTGGCTGTTTGCGCTAGGTTCCCCTGAGAATCCATCACCCCCTACATTTTCCAACCCAGCATACCTGTTTGAAATGGGTATATCCACAAAAGACTCCTACTGTAGGTGTCGACCTCTCTCACCCTTCCTGAAGTTAATTGTATCTGAGACTTTCCCCCCTTCCTATAACTGCCATCCATCACATACTGTTGCTGTTGCAAATTTCTCATCGCTTCTATCTATCTCTCCAGCTGATCCACTCGATGTGATCAGATTTGCATCCAACAGTATTTATGGCAGATATAATCTGCAGTAACCCTTAAAATTCTCTTTAAACTCCCAGCATCTGACAAGAAGTACATATCACTGAAAAGGCCATTTTTCCTCCTTCATAATCTACAGACCCAGAAAATAACACCATCTTATTCCTCTACAAACACTCCCCCAGGTTAAATTAATAGCTATGGCTTATATTTTAAGTTTAATCAAGAGACTTATCTCCAAAAACATATAATCAAGAAAGAATCCATTGTACTCACTACTGCAGCCTTTCTCTTGGACAGACTTAAAATAACAATTTACTTATCTGATTCTGTGTTGTGAACTTCGCCCAACAGTTCCTCCAAGATTAGTTGTAAATTTCGCTGTTTGTTAATTTTCCCAGATGCACTCCGATGTCCAGCGATACACGAATTCAAACAGCAAAGGCGGTAACTGTGCAGGTTGTCTGTCTGTCTGTCTTTCTGTACTGCACTGCCCTCACCACCTGCTGCCTTTGTCTGCTCTTCTCCCTTTTAAACTGCTATAGTTTTACTGATTAGCAAGTTTAGATCTCATGGAATACAGGGAGAACTAGCCATTTGGATACAGAACTGGCTCAAATGTAGAAAACAGAGTGGTGGTGGAGGGTTGCTTTTCAGACTGGAGGCCTGTGACCAGTGGTGTGCCACAAGGATTGGTGCTACATGCACTGCATTTCACCATCTATATAAATTATTTGGATGTCAACAGAAAAGATAGAGTTCGTAAGTTTGCAGATGCCACAAATTGGAGGTGTCGTGGACAGGGAAGAAGGTTACCTCACGAGTAAAGTGGGATCTTGATCAGATGCGCCAATGGCTGAGGAATGGCATTTGGAATTTAATTTCGATAAATGTGTGGTGCTGCATTTTGTAAATGCAAATCAAAGCAGGACTTTTAAAGTAAAGGTCCTGGGGAGTGTTGCTGAACAAAGAGACCTTGGAGTGCAGGTTCATCGCTCCTTGAAAGTGGAGTCGCAGGTAGATAGGATAGTGAAGAAGGCATTTGGTATGCTTTCCTTTATTGGACAGAGTATTGAGTACAGGAGTTGGGAGGTCATGTTGCCGCTGTACAGGACATTGGTTAGGCCACTGTTGGGATATTGTATGCAATTCTAGTCTCCTTCCTATTGGTAAGATGTTGTGAAACCTGAAAGGGTTCAGAAAAAATTTAGAACGGTGTTGCGAGGGTTGGAGGATTTGAATTATAGAGAGAGGCTGAAGTGTCTAGGGCTGTTTTCTCTGGAGCATTGGAGGCTATGGGGTGGTTTATAAAATCATGAGGGGCGTGGGTAGGATAAATAGACAAGGTCTTTTGCCTGTGGTGGGAAGGTCCCAAACTGGAGGGCATAGATTTAGAGTGAGAGGGGAAAAATTTAAAAGGGACCTAAGGAGCAACATTTTCACACACCGGGTAGGTGTATGTATGTAATGAGCTGCCAGAGGAAGTGGTGGAGGCTAGTACAATTGCAACATTTTAACAGGCATCTGGATGGGTATATGAATAGGAAGAGTTTAGACAGATATGGGCCAAGTGCTGGCAAATGGGTCTAGGTTAGGGTATCTTGTCAGCATGAGTGGGTTGGAATAAAAGGTTTGTTTCCTTTCTGTCCATCTTGATGACTCTCTTATAACTCTCACAAGCACAATTTGTATATTCTGGTATAAGCTGCCATCCACGTTCTGCCTGGTGAACAGGTATGCTACTCTCTTTCTAGTTAGTTTTAATTCACCTGTTAAGACATGCTATGATGAACATCTGATCTGGATGGAACTTGAACATGGACCTTGTGCTTGAGGCAGGGATACTCACTGTGCCCCAAAGTCCCACCATTTGTGTTTTGATTCAAGGCAGCACTATTGATCAATGATCAATAAATCCCCTAAAGCATCTATCTTGCAATTTTAAAATTGTAATCACCTACAAAACCTGATATTCCTAAAACAGTACTTCACTGGCACTCTGAGACTCTTATCCACAGCGAGCATTGTTATTGGGCTGAATTCAGAAAAATGTCACATGATTCCCTCCATTATTTTCCCATCTTAAATTTTAGAGATTGTCCTGCACAACAATTTCAAAACTTTGTAACAGCCAGAAGTGTATTGATTCAAGCCTTTTTCTAGAATTGACACTTGATACAATCTGGGCTGGTGAATGAATGAGAGAGATGCACTGAGAGGTCTGTCTTTTAAATTATATTAGCATTGAAAGAAGCTTTACTTCTTTGCTGTTCTTTGAATCATGTCAAATCCTCCTGGTCTAATAGTTAACTATTATCCTTCAACTGACATAACTAGAAACAGATTAGAAACAAACTGGAAATTTGTCTTTTTCAGATCCTGTGTGCACACATTAGTTAGTCTACAGCAATAACTACTTTATATTTTGTCAGCTGGGAGGCACTTTGGATGACCAGAAATGTCTGTTCTTGTTTTGTTTTCTGTTTGTGACGCTTCATCTAAAACGATAACATTATCTCCAAGACATTTTGGCATTTTTAAAGAGTCCTTAGCAAATTGCCAATGATTGCTGGTAGAATGCATAATTTGTTTAAGTTAAAAATATATTTATTAAATTTGTAAAGTGTAGAAAAATGCAACAAGCTAATTCAGATTTCTCACTTTTTTTTTAACTTAGAGTCATAGAGATATACAGCATGGAAACAGACCCATCCATGCCGACCAGATATCCCAACCCAATCTAGTCCCACCTGCCAGCAACCGGCCCATATCCCTCCAAACCCTTCCTATTCATATAGCCATCCAAATGCCTCTTAAATGTTGCAATTGTACCAGCCTCCTCCACTTCCTCTGGCAGTTCGTTCCATACACATACCACCCTCTCTGTGTTATTAGAGTTTTGCAAAGATTAAGAGAGTCTTCACAAAATAGCTGAAAATTATTTTACTGTCATTTTAATTTAGTGTCTGAAATGGGAAAATATCTGAATTTAAGATCAATGATTGTGGAAGAAATTGAGCTTTTTTAAAGAAATCCTTGTAAGTCATGTTTACACTGCTTCATTCAAGCAGTGGGGAAGGCTGTTAGTTTGGCCGGTGTGTTTAAATTACCACAAGCTAACTTTAATTTGGCGACTTAATAAGAAATGGCACAATCAAATACTGAAAGCGTTATTTAACATTTATTGCATGTAGCAGCCAAAATAAGATCCCTCAAGTCAGCAAGTTAAGCCCCTCAAAACCACTATCAGATTTAAAGGAGCAATTTAGCTATGATTCCAACCCACACCGTCCAACTCTGGATATGTCCAGGGTTCGATCCTTGTGCAATGTAGTTCTCTGGAGTTCTGCTGCTGAGGAATCCTGAAATTGAATTCTGAAGATTTCCTTTTTTGTTAAGCTCATAGTGTGACATTATTTACAATACTTCAGAAGTCACCAGTTCTGTAGTCTTTGTATCGGAAATGAAATACAGCTGCTCTCATCCTCGCTTCTCTGTTCCTTGTTATTTTCAGAGTTAGCTGTCTGTTTGAAACAGTCTGTCCAGCCATCAACTCCATTTGACCTTCTGGCATATGGGAGTCAGTTTTCAAGCAGTTGTTAAAACTGTTTGAATAAAAAAACATAAACATTCACAGGATGAGGACATTGTTGGCTAGGCCAAGATTGATTGCCCAGAGAATAATTTGATTCATTCAGATTGCTGTGGGTCCGGAGGCGTAAGTAGGCCAGGTCAAATAAAGCCAATTTCTTTAAGGGGCATTACTGAACCAGATGGGCTTTTCCAACAATCAGCCACGATTTCAAAATCATCATTAAACTCCTAATTCCAGATTTTTTTTTTCCTTGTTGAATTCAAATTCAGTCATCCGCCATGGTGGGATTCGGACCCAGGTCGCCAACACATTACTTCAGTCTTAGGATTAATAACCTCGTGATAATGCCACTAGACCACTGCCTCCCTTTGACTCCTTTTCCCAGGGAGGTTAATTAACACTGACAACAAGTAGCTTATTGGTTTGTGAGGTTGTGACTCGCTATGGATGCTGAGGGCCATCAGCCTGACTACATCTATCTCATTACCTCCTGGGATGTTGAACAGTTTCTGGGTGTGAACAATACCAACAGAAGTCTTTGGTCACCTGTAAGGGCTGTTGGTATGGTCCTCTGCAGCAAAATACCGAAGAAGAAAACCCACCTATTTTCCCTCACCATAACTGGAAGCCGTGGTCTTTAACCAGGAGCTAAGATAGTTTAAAATTTATATCCCGATCTGTGTTCTGCAAGAGGTGAAAAGTAACAGGGAAGAGAGAGGTTGAAGAGCAGCAACTGCTGGCATACAAGAGGACAAACTCCGTGAAACCTGTGCACTGGGGCATTGAACTCAACTTGTTTTCTTTCCCTCCAGCTGCAACACCAATTTTTTCTTTGTACTTATGTGATGCAACTACCTATCAAATTCTCTGTCCACTATTCATAGTTGTTTACTTAGTTAGAATATTTATTTATATTACTTAGTAATAACTATGTACAGAAACCTAGTCTGCATTGTCTGTTAACCTCAGTAGCTAAGATGGTTAGATTGGGGAATTTTGTGTCGTTTGATTAAAACCTTTAAGCTTTGTGTGTACTCTGGGGATAGTGGAGTGGATTGACTTCCAGCCTGCACCCCCATTGAGGGGTGAACAATTTATTCTGGCAGTTTCAAAAATAAATTTTCTAGTAGCCTATTTCAGAATATCATCTTAGCTCAATTGGAAACAATGGCCACAATCATGAATCTTCTTTCTCGAATCAAAGGCATTGTTTTTAATTGTGACGATCCCACACGTCGGTTTAGAGTGTATTACTGCTTCATTGAAATTATAATTTCAAATTTAAGTGCAGTTTAATGATTAAGTTTCTACACATGCACAGACATATTCCTTTGTTTTAAAGGCTTTTTTTAATGTTAATACAGTCTGACTAAAAAAGATTGGCGGCTGCAAATGAGATGTATTGTTGCAGACTCCTCGACTAAGTGATGCTTCAAAAGACACCAGCTGTGTTATTTTGTTACTTATGGATATTTGAAAACACTAATGAAGTGCCATCAGCATACACTGAACAGAAGCATATTTATCTTGGCAAAAGTGAGGACTGCAGATGCTGGAAACCAGAGTTCAGATTAGACTGGTGCTAGAAAAGCATAGCAGGTCAGGCAGCATCCGAGGAGCAGGAAAATTGACATTTTGGGCAAAAGCCCTTGATTAAACTTGTTCCCTTTTCTAGATATTGGTAGAACTGAGACTACTTTGTAGGTTCATGATCACTGTTACCCATAGATTCATAGAAGTCTACATCACAAAGACCCTTTGGCCTATTGAATCTGTGCTGGTCAAAAGCAATTACCGAACTATTCTAATCCCATTTTCGAGTGCTAGCATCATAAGTATACAGCTAAATAATTCTTAAATATGAGAATTGCTACTTGTACAACTTTACAGGCAGTGAGTTCCAGATTCCCACTATCTTCTGGGTGAAGAAAAATTTCCTCACATTTCCTCTAAACATCCTGTCCCCCTTTCCTCAAATCTATAACTCTTGGTCACTGACCCCTCCACCAAGGGAAAGGTTTCTTCGTGTCTGCCCTATCTTGAAACCAATGCATCTTTGACCCTTAGGAAGCTTATGAAGAGCGATCGTTGAAGGACTTTTTCCCAAATCCTATATCTGTTGTTTGATTTTGTCAAAGTTGTGTGCAAGTTTAAGGAAGTGCAGGCTTCTATTTGGGAGTTCTGCAGGATGTTCAGTGACAATGCTGCATTCTTCCATGACGTGGCATTCATGTATGCTGTCCTGTTTGATCTGCAGTTGGAAAGGAGTGTTTAGGGCTTTCAAGATATCGCATTAAGAATGTTTTTTTTCTCCCTTCCTCTTCTTGATTTGCATCTTGATTTTAGAAAGTTTGTGGTCTTGTGGCTTGTAAGTTAAAATTTATGATCCTTTTTGATTTTGATTATTTTAGTATTGTAATTGAGCAAGAAAAATTAGTTTGTTTCCTGCCTTAAACTGACTTTGGTATGCTAGTATGTTGTTAGCAAAGCAGCCAAGGTTACTGATAGGTTGAGATAATTAATTATGTGCTAATCACAATGTATTAATGCGTTCTACATGGTGGGGGTTAATTAGATTGCAGGAATGAGAAATATTAAAGAGATATCTTAATAATTTGCAATCCCGAAGGGGCTTCCAAGTATGTTATTCGCCAAGGAACCATGCCACTACTCTCATTCATTTGCCTCATGGGAGCATGTTTTAATGCATCCTCACTTCCAATGCACTGAATAACAGTCAAGGGTGAAGACTTTAGCAAACTGGAGACCATTTTAATGCCCAAGCTAACTTGACATATGCAGAGGATCAAATTTCCTGAGTTCAGTTCTCTGTACTCACTACTTTAGCTAGCTGAGTAGGGGAACCTTGACCAATAATAGGACTGGTTCTTGTCATATTTGGCTTTATTGCTTAAGGAAAAGGAAATATTTGTCAAAGACTTCTACTGTCTAGCTGTAACTGGGATTTCTAATCCTTCTATATTAACTGTACAAAAGTCTGTCCTGAAATATTTGACTGAAATCCACTTATCGTGTCCCTTCCCAGCTTGATGTTGAATATTGAAATGTGATCACTTGGAATATTACATCAAAGTCATTGTTTTTACCTACATGCCAGTTTCACACAATGACTGAGATGCTGGAAACCAGATTCTGGATTAGTGGTGCTGGAAGAGCACAGCAGTTCAGGCAGCATCCAAACTGCTCATCGGTTGCTGCCTGAACTGCTGTGCTCTTTCAGCACCACTACTCCTGAAACTGGCATGTCGCAACGTGGAAAACCTGCTCAGCAGTAGAGGTCTACTGCCACCTAGTGTCAGTTTGATTCTGTCCATTCAATTTGTAGTTTCATATTTGAATTTCAAGAAACATTCAAACTGAGCTCTGAAACAAACTACTTGTAATTAAAGAAATATTGCCAGATTTTAATATGTGCTAGATACCATCTAAAGTTATTTTACATTTCTACAGGCAAAAGTTTGTTTTACATTTAGTTTATTAAGTGTCACTTCCTAAGTATTCTGGAAGTTGCTTGATCTGTTATCAAAAGGTCAATTGTTTACAAATTCAGTCTGACTGAAGAGCTGAAATGCAACCTTTGTTTGTAATTTTGATGGGTGTACTTAAAATAGGATAGTGAAGTATACATGATTTGCGTATTTCCTGTCCTTGATTGTGGGTCCCAGCTGAGAAAGTTGAGTACAAAGACTCATGGTGGGGATTACGTAGCAGCTGATGGCCAAAGTTGACATATGATCAGGCTCAAAGCAAGTAACAATCAGACCGAGAGAGATCACATTGTCCCAAACTTGTGCAGTTATTAGATTGCTAGGCACGTGAATTGATATGCTTGAGCTGTGGATAAACCTGAGACATGACATGTGTAGTGTCTCCCACTCATCGTCCTCCTCTAACTGTGTGTGTGTCTACGGTAAGGCTTTTTTTCCATTTTTTTTCATTCTCCTCCTTCCCCTTTGCTCCCTCCATCCCCCCCTACCTCCACCCTCTTCCCCTTCTTTCCCTCTGCCCCCCTCCATTTCTCTCCCCCTCCCCAAAGGTTAGTGGAATTGTGGATAGTGTGGAGGGCTATTGTAGATTGCAATGGGAAATTGACAGGGTGCAGAACTGTGCTGAGAAGTGACAGATTGAATTCAACCTGGAAAAGTGTGAAGTGATTCATTTTGGAGGGTTGAATTTGAATGTAGAATACAGGGTTAAAGGTGGGATTCTTGACAGTGTGGAAGAACAGAGGGATCTTGGTCCATGTCTGTCGATCCCTCAAAGTTGCCATACAAATTGGTTGGGTTGTTAAGGCAAATGGGATGATGGCTTTCAATAGCAGGGAGATTGCATTGAAGAGCCACGAGGTTATGCTGCAATGTTGGAATATTGTGTTTAGTTTTGGTCACTGTATTATAGGAAGGATGCAGAGGAGATTTACCAGGATGCTATCCAGACTGAAGGCCATGTCTTATTAAAGGCTGAGGGAGCTCGGGCTTTTCTCATTGGAGCGAAGAAAGATAAGAGGTGTATAAGATGATGAGAGGCAGAGATAGCGTGGATAGCCAGAGAATTTTCTCCAGGCGGAAATGGCTATCACGAGGCAACATAATTGTAAGGTGATTGATGGAAGGTTTAGGGGAGATGTCAGAGGTAGTTTTTTTTATATACAGAGAGCACTGGGTGCGTGGAATGCATGGCCAACGGTAGAACTAGATACATGAAGGACACTTATACGACTCTTGGACAGGCACATCGAGGATAGTACAATGAAGGGTATGTAGGTTAGTATGATTTTAGAGTAGGATAAATGGTCAGCACAGCGTCAAGAGCCGAAAGACCTGTATTGTGCTGTACTGTTCTATCTTCACCTGCAAACTTAGCCAGGATGCCCACAGTTCCTATGTCTGAATCATTAATGTATAAAGTGAAAAGTTGTGGTCCCAGACAGAGCCTTGCAGAACACCACTTATCACCAACTGCCATCCTGAGAAGGAACTATTTATCCCTACTCTTTGCTATCCATGCTAGCACCTTGGGCCCTTATATTACTCAGTAGTGTCCTGTGCAGCACCTTGTCAAAGGCCTTCTCCAAATCTAGGTCGATAACATCCATTGGCTCACCTTGGTCTCATCTGCTCATTACTTCCTGCAAAGAATTCTAGCAGATTTGTCAGGCATGACCTCCCCTTGACGAAACCATGCTGACTTTGCCCTATTTTACTGTACACTTCCAAGTATTCAGAAATCCCATCCTTCACAATGGATTCTAGGATCTTATCCATGATTGAGGTTAGGCTAATCGGTCTGTAATTTTCCATCTTTTGCTTTACTCGCTTTTTAAACAGAGGTGTTATGTTAGCGATTTTCCAGCCCTCTAGGACCTCTCCCGATTCTATTGATTCCTGAAAGATCGCCACTAGCTCTTCTACAATCTCTTCAACATCTCCCTTAGAACTCTGGGTGTAGTCTATCTGGCCCTGGTGATTTATCCACCTTCAGGCCTTTTTAATTTTTCTAGCACCTTCTTCTTCCTCCCTGTACCCTGCTTCTTTTTCCTCAGAATGAATGTGTGCTGTGTCTCCTGAGTTATTCCCAGAAATTCTTGCCATTGCTGTTTCTCTTACTTTGCTGGTAGGCTCTTCTCACAGTCAATTCTACCCAGCTCCTTCCTCATGCCTCCGTAGTTGCCTTTATTCAGCTGTGAAACAGTTACCTCTGATTCTATCTTCTCCCTCTCAAATTGCAGAGTAAATTCAACCATATAAATATCACTGCCTCCTAAGGGTTCCTTCACCTTAAGCTCTTCATGGTTCCTCAATTCTACCAACACAGATTCTACACCACCTGACATTTAGAGACTGTGCTGTAGTGTCCAGATCTTTCTTCCTTCAGCACTGGCTTTATTAATTTAGCTGCCTGTAGCAGTTACATATATTTAGCATGAGGTCTGCAATAATGCAGATAGTTTTCCACATATCCATAGTTCGCCAAGCACAATTCCCAGTGTGTTAAGATTCTGCTGGAAGTGAGTGGTATAGTGTTCTCTACATTATGGCTGACACAATGTTGTGTTAGCAAAGTTGCAGAACATTTCCTCTTCAGCCTATATCTGGGTCAATAATAACGGTGGTGGCAGTAAAAACACACTCACTGAGGGACAACAATCAAACCAATCAGTCAATTGACAATTTCTGCCCACCCTGGTGCACTCCTTAGTTACCAACAACACCTCACAGCCCTTCCATGCACCCTTCCATGCAATTCAAAAGGTGGAACACTTACCTGTTCACCTCCTCCATCCTCACTATCCAAGGGCTCCAGTCTCACCTATTGTCATTCCCCGCCCGTCACAGCAAAACGGTTAGAGACATTGTATAGTTTTACTTCCTTCATCTTTATTCCAGGCCCTGGAGGGAGGGAGAACAATCGCCCATGTGCACAGAGGCATGAGTTCAAGGTCTTCTCTGGAACTGCAGTTTCTCAATGAACTATATAGTTATTTTACAGGGAGAAGCATCCAGATAAGGCAACATATGTATCGATTGGGTGACCATTACAATCAGCGAGTATCAGTAGTAAAGATTAAGCCATCTGCTTTTACACAATGAATAACTGGCTTTAAATAATTAATACTTTTGTTACACTGACTTCATGTATCGAATGCTTGCAATATTATTAAATGGCTCTATGTAATGAATGCTTTTCCACCTTCTGAACCCATTACCCTTGCCTCCAGCACCCCATTGGTAACTGTAAGTTCTAATCTGATCTGAGTCCTGCTTAGCTGAGCCTCTTGTTTCACAAAACTCAGAACTTAACTCTTTCTCTGCCTGCCTATATCCTATACACATTCCCACACTTACCAAATGAAGTAGCAACTTGCTCACACCTCACTCAATCTGGTCTCCTGTATTCACGGCAAAATGTTGTCTGCTCTACACTGGTATACAGAATATAGACTCGGTGACCATTTTGCAGAAGTTATCTACAAGAATAATAGGGTGGTTATGGTAGGGGATTTTAACTTTCAAATATTGACTGGGACTGTCATAGTGTTAAGGGTTTAGATGGAGAGAGATTTGTTAAGCATGTAGAAGACAATTTTCTGATTCAGTATGTGGATATACCTACTAGAGAAGGTGCAAAACTCGACATCCTCTTGGGAAGTAAGGCAGGGCAGGTGTCTGAGGTGTCAGTGGTGGAGCACTTTGAGGCCAAGGACAATATATTTTATTAATTTTAAGATAGTGCTGGAAAAGGATAGACCAGATCGAAAAGTTGGAAGTTTTCCATTGGAGAAAGGTCAATTTTGATGGTATTAGGCAAGAACTTTCAAAAGTTGATTGGGGGCAGATGTTTGCAGGTTAAGGAATGGCTGGAAAATGGGAAGCCTTTGAAGAGTCCAGAGACCGTATACTCCTGTTAGGGTGAAAGGGAAGGATGATAGGTGGAGGGAATGCTGGATGACTAGAGAAATAAGGTTTTGGTTTTAAAAAAAACCAAGAAAGCATATGTCAGGTATGGGCAGGAGAGATTGAGTGAATCCTTAGAGTGTGAAAACAGTAGGAGTATACTTAAGCGGGAAATCAACAGGGCCAAAAGAGGACGTGAATAGCTTTGGCAAATAGAGTTAAGGAGAATCCAAAGGGATTTTATAAATACATTTAAGGACAAAAGGCTAACTAGAGAGAGAATAGGGCCCCTCAAAGATCAGCAAGGCAGCCTATGTGGGGAACCACAGGAGATAAGGGAGATACTAAACGGGTATTTTGCATCAGTTCTTACCATGGAGAAATACATGGAAGATATGGAATGTGGGGAAATAGACAGTGACATCTTGAAAAATGTCAATATTACAGAGGAGGTGGTGCTGGATGTCTTGAAATGCTTAAAAGTGGATAAAAACACATAAATCCCCAGGACCTGATCTAGTGTAACCTGGAACTCTGTGAGAAGCTAGGGAAGTGATTGCTGGAGCCCTTACAGCGATTAGTCACCGGTGAGGCATTGCAAGACTGGCCGCTAGTTAACGTGGTGCTGCTATTTAAGGAAAGTGGTAAGGACAAGCTAGGGAACTATAGACTAGTGAGCATGACATCAGTGGTGGGCAATTTGTTGGATGGAATCCTGAGGAATACGATGTACATGACTTTGGAAAGGCAAGGACTGATTAGGGATAATCAGCATGGCTTTGTATGGTAAATCATGTCAAATGAACTTGATTGAGTTATTTGAAGAAGGAGCAAAGAGGATCAATGAGTGCAAAGCAGTAGACGTGATCTATATGGACTTCAATAAAATTTTCACCAAAGTTCCCCATGGGAGACTGATTAGATCTCATGGAATATAGGAAGAACTAGCCATTTGGTACAGAACTGGGCTGAAAGGTTGAAGACAGAGGATGGTGGTGGAGGGTTGCTTTTCAGACTGTGACCAGCGGTGTGCCACTGTGTTCACTGTTTTTCGTCACTTATGTAAATAATTTGCATGGGAACGTAGGAAGTATAGTTAGAAAGTTTGCAGATGACACCAAAATTGGAAGTATAGGGGACAGCGAAGAAGGACACCTCAGATTACAATGGGATCTTGCTCGGATGGGCCAGTGAGCTGAGGAGTGGCAGATGGACTTTAAATTTAGATAAATGCGAAGTGCTGCATTTTGGAAAAGCAAATCAGAGCAGCTCTTCTACATTTAATGGTAAGGTCCTGAGGAGTATTTCTGAACAAAAAGACCTTGGAATGCACATTCATCATTCATTTGAAAGTGGAGTCACGGGTAGATAGGATAGTGAAGAAGGTGTTTGGTATGTTTTCTTTTATTAGTCAGAGCATTGAATGTAGGAGTTGGGAGGTCATGTTGCAGCTGTACAGGACATTGGTTAGGCTACTTTTGGAATATTACATGCCATTCTGGTAGCCTTCCTATTGGAAGGATGTTGTGAAACTTGAAAGGGTTCAGAAAAGATTTACAAGGATATTCAAGGTTGGAGGACTTGAACAACAGAAAGAGGCTGAATAGGCTGGGGCTGTTTTTTCCCTGGAGGATCTGAGGCTGAGGGGTGATCTTATAGAGGTTTATAAAATCATGAGGGACATGGATAGGCTAAATAGACAAGGTCTTTCCCTGGGGTGGAGGAGTCCAGAAACAGAGGGCATAGTTTGAGGGTGAGAGGGGAAAGATCTAAAAGAGACCTAAGGAGCAACGTTTTCACGGAGAGGGTGATGTGTGTGTGTGGGGTGAGCTGCCAGAGGAAGTGGTGGAGGCATCTGGATGGGAATATGAATAGGAAGGATTTAAGAGGGATATGGGCCAAGTGCTGGGAAATGGGACTAGAGTAGGTTGGGATATTTGGTTGGCATGGACGATTTGGACTGAAAGATCTGTTTCTGTCCTGTATTTCCCTATGACTTGATGATCTGCATTCCATCTGTTTAATAATACCTGGGTTTCCAGTTGTCTGCCAGTTCAACACCACAAGCGTTACCTGGCCAACACTTCCATCTCATGCCTGTTGCAGTGCTGTACTGAGACACTGCATAAGCTGGAAGAATAATATGTCATTTGCCCTATTTTCTGCGTGAAAAGACATTTTCCTCGTATTAGTTTTGAAGAAGGGTCACTGGATCTGAAACATTAACTTTGATTTATCTTCACAGATGTTGCTTGACTTGCTGAGGTTTTCCAGCAATTGGTGTTTTTGTATGTCATTTTCAATTTGTGGAACCTGGAGCCTTCAGCTCTTAATATCACGCTCAATCATTTAGAACCTGAACTCTATTAAGAATATCCATCCATTAACCCTAATGTTGTATACTAACTGGACCATCTTTTCTAACATCCTCAATATATAAAGACATAAATATTTTTTCAGTCTGTTAGTGCGTATAATGACATAACTTCTGGAGCAATTGAGATTTGAACCCAGACCTTCCGGCCCACAGGTAGGACAAATACAACTGTACCAAGTGCCTTGTTTAGATCTTGAAATGCTCTTTCATTGGCTATTTCATGTTCAGATTTCTTTTGTCACATCACTTGGTTAAAGAAAAATCAATTACAGTAAGAGACAAAGTTGACCACTGATCCTTTCCGCTGCTCTGTTTCAAGGACTGAAATTACAAAGTAATAAGCTTTAATGAGAGCCTATATTTAAACCCCACCCCCCCAATCAGTGAAAGCTGATGTTTTTGTCTTGTTCAGTCCCTTTTATAATCCATAGAATAAGTTCTCACTTAATATCACAGAGATGAACTGCAGACTCCTTTTGAACATGCACCAGCTGTTCCGCTGCTCAAAAACCAATCATTATTTTTCAAGCTAATAACCTCTGGAATTCACAACAGGACCTAATTGCACAAGCTAGTGAGCAATCTGTTGCTGGCCAAATTTTATTTTGCGCAGGCACCTTGGTGTTGTAATGTCTTATTTCCTTTTGCCACTGCTTGTATACAACAGAGCTTGTATTAACTCAGCTCTCGTAATGAGTACCTTTTTTGTGTAAAAATGTGAAGCATTTCTTTTCGCAGTCCTTGGTTCTTACAAAGGCCTTGTTTCTATTTCAATTCACAATCAAGATTGAGGTGCCTGTGTAAAAAAAACCGCTTGCACTTCTGCCTATGTAGTGCTTCCTCAATGTCAACCTTGTCTAAGGGTTCAAATCTCTGGCATGGGCTTTGTAGCTCCAATATTTGAGTCATCATATTCCGCCTTATACAGGGAATGAATGATAGCATTTTTAGACTAAAATCTGAAAATTATTGCTACTCCCATGGCACCTAAAGGAAGGGAATAAAAAGTAGGGAATGCTGCTGCAACTGTATTACACATTAGTGAGACCTCATGTGGAGTACCGTGTACAATTTTGGTCCCCTTTTATATGAAGGGCAAATGCAGTTGTATTGGAGGCAGTTAAGTGAAGATTCACTATATTAATTCCAGCAATATGGGATTTAGCTTATCCCAAGTGATTGAGCAGTTTAGGTCTATCTTCTCTAGAGTTTAGAAGAATGAGCGGAGATCCAATTAGAAATGTACGATGCTAAAGGAGATGGCAACGTTGATGGAAAAAATGTTTCCTCATGCGGCAATCGAGCCCGAGATACTCATGCTTCTAGTGCCTATTATGCGACACCCTCCTGATTCCCAGGGATTATCCCCAGAATGTGCTGTTTTTCCAACACACTTTTTCCAATCAGACTGTTTCAGTATGTGTTAATATGATACAATTTGAGGAATGGAAGACTTCATAAATTTTCAGATTAAAACTGAAGTTGAGCATGCATTCATGGACTTTGGTTATCTGACTAACATTACCAGATCCTTCTCAAATCTAGTTATTTAAAAATCAACAAATTATTGCTTTGATCAAGCTGGTTGTGTGCCCTACTGTATTGTGTTAAAAAAAATCACACAACACCAGGTTATAGTCCAACAGGCTTAATTGGAAGCACACTAGCTTTCGGAGCGACGCTCCTTCAACAGGTGATTGTGTGACAATCACCTGATAAAGGAGCGTCGCTCCGAAAGCTAGTGTGCTTCCAATTAAGCCTGTTGGACTATAACCTGGTGTTGTGTGATTTTTAACTTTGTACACCCCAGTCCAACATCGGCATCTCCAAATCATGACTACTGTATAGACATTAGCTTGTCAAAGGAGACAACTGCTTGTCTGGTTTGAATCTCCTGGCTTATTGCTTTTCATTCATTTCAGTGTCTTCCACAACATACCCAAGTTAACCAGTATTTATAGATTTGATCTTTTCAAGGTTTGCGTAAAGATTTATTGTGCATAACTAGGGGAAAAAAATCTCTTCCCATTTGTGAAAAGATTGAAAACAATAGAGCACCGATACAAAATAATTGGTAAAAAAAAAGGCAAAAGTGGTATGCGAGAAAGCTTTTTCACACAGCACAGTCAGAATCTGGAATCCACTGCCTGAATGTGTGGTAGAGGCTTGTTCTATCAGGGTGTTCACAAAGCATGTCATTCTGATGTTGGAATTAGTTTATTGAATAATCCGTACTGTGCTAAGAATTACACTAGAATAATTTCAGGATCATGAAAGTTGGGCTTGCAATGTGAAGCATTTACTTGTGCTTGAAGCTACATACTAATATACAGGACCCTGTTTTATGTTAGCATAAGGAAATTATACAATGGTCATGAGGAATGTAATCTCTGCACTTCCATGGCAACACCTTTACTAATCAAAATCTGCTGGCTTAATCTAAGCTAAAGATTGTTCTTGCTCCATCTCTGTCAATGAAGGCCCAAATAATCAACACTCTTTTCTCATGCTGTATAAATTGCCTTTTTTTTCCAAGTCTGCCTCTTGCATTGCGCAAGTTGAAAAGTTTCAACTCTTTGTTTCTTTGTAGCAATATTCAAAAAGGGCTTGAGCTGCTGTTTGACCAGGAACAATGTGCAGACTTGCAGGTAGAAGGCAGGAGACTGGCATGAAACAGAATCCTGATTGAGAGAATGGGTGCAGACCTGATAGGCTAAATGTATATTAATAATTCAGTAATTCTGTGACATGAGAATTTTAAATAGCTCTTCCCAACAAATATGTATTGCACAATTTGAAGCTTGACTCTTTTTTTTTGTAACTAACCATGAAAGACGTCGTTGTTGAATCTTGGCATTTTGTTTTTAGCCTCAGTTCTACGTGAACAGGAAGTCGTGGTGCAAAACCTTGACATTAAAGCTATTATGAGACTTCCTCTGAGCTATCTAAGTAATATAGCATCCTCCAGTGTCAAAACTTTGTATTGCAAGACAGGACATTTTGTATTTACGGTATTAACAACATTTAATTTTTGTATTTTATTTGTACTTCGTAAAACTGAAGTGGAAACTACTTTTAATAATAGGGTTAAAGTTTCTCAGGGAACTGAATTTGATCTGGACTGAAAAAAGATCCCAGCTTGGTAGTATATTACTGGTCCAGAAGCTATACCACCTGAGTTCATGCCAGCAATTTGTTGAATTAAAATGTGTAATGTAAATCAGAAATGTTAATCTTCTGTTAATGAAAACAGTTTTCTGAGTCGAGACACTGGTGTTTAGTTTTCCTTGTGTTTGTTTTTAGGTCAGTTCCTGGAACAACTGCAGCAGAGTGTGAATCCAACTTGAAAAAAATTTACACTGTGCAAACTGTCCAGGTGAGGAGAAAACATTGATATATGGAAGAAGCTGACGAAGTGCTATCATTTTGAAATTAATCTGAAGTTAGCCAAAATTACCCTTCTCTGTACTGTTTCAAAAAGTTAAACTATTTATCTTAACAGTGTGCACCGTTGGTTTCACTGAGTTTGGCGAACGTTAGCTTCATTAAGATCTGTGAATGACTCCAGCTGATAGTTTTGTGGGAGTTTACATTTCTGTTTCCTGTATAGATATATTAATAGTTCGTCCCAGTTATGCCACACTGAAAGTAATTAGCTGCAATTATAAAGCAGATACCTTCCTCTGAAATTAGGAGAAATAGAGTTTCATGCATTCAAACTGTGCAGATAAAACTTTACCATTGTTGTCTTTAATTGCTGGCAAAGTTGCTAATGTTAGAGTAGTTATTTCTGATGGGAGCAGACTAGTGAGTTTTAAGAAGATTTGTAGCTCAGGTTGAGGTTTTGGATGTGGGTTTGCTCACTGAGCCGGAAGGTTCATTTCCAGACATCGTCAGTGGGCCTCGGGCAAAGCAATGCTGAAAATTCTGCTTTCTATTTATATGTTTGAGTTCTGCTAGTAGCAGAACTAGCAACAGCAGTCATTAGTGTTAAAAAGCTAGGAGGAGGAAGAGTACTCTTGTTGGTTAAATATAGTCTCTTTTGGAGGGAAAAATACCTTTTTCTGGCAACTTTCAAAAATCTTTCAAGAAATGCTGATTAAGCCACATATGTACCACATCATGGGCAGACCAGACCCAGTGCTTGCACCATTAAGTACAATCAAATTATCAAAATAGATCCTATGAGATGCATAGGGTAATTTTTGGGTGCTGGCAGAAATTGTATCATCACCAGAACCAAAGAGTTCCCAAAGCTGATTAGACAATTTGCTCCCATTGTTTTCTCCCTTTTCCAAAGGGATTGGATTTAATGTGATTTGATAAATTTCATTCTTTGTTAAATGTTCACTTAGCCTTTTTCCTTATTGACAAAGCATACTCCTTATCTTTAAATCAAGCTCCTCAATTTTAGTGCTTAATTGAAAATTGTATTCAGTGTCTACTAGATCATCCTTTTGTGTGTTTGCCTGTACGTTTGCATTAAATTTGTGCTGTCAACAGTGTAAAATATTTTAAACATTAATGCTAACAGTTGTTTTAAAACAAACAGCCATCCTATATAACTAATTGTCTATTTAAAATACTATTGTAATCCTCCGATTTCCTTCGTCTATTGATTCTCTGTTCTTCTCCATCCTGCGTTGGTCTCTACCAACAATATTCTTGTTCCTTATCCCACAATACCCTCTCTGTTTCTGAATCCACTTTCTACAAATCCTCTGCTCCTCTCTTGCTGCCATTACAGGCCTGAAACTCACTGTCTTAAAATGGCCACTCTCTTGATAACCAGGTTTGCCTCATCCATTACATATTTGTGGATGACTGATGATCTACTGAACCTGGCTTAAGTATACACCTTTGCTAATGCTGAAGCAATCTTGGCTAAAAAGGCAATGATGGTTTGGCTGGGCATGAATATAGGTTAGTCCTGCTCTGATTCCCAGTTTTTAAATTCCTGTGGCAGAGAATTTAATCGTTAGCTGAAAAATGTGTTGCTGGAAAAGCGCAGCAGGTCAGGCAGCATCCAAGGAGCAGGAGAATCGACGTTTTGGGCATAAGCCCTTCTTCAGGAATCTTCGAGGAGAAAGTGAGGTCTGCAGATGCTGGAGATCAGAGCTGAAAATGTGTTGTTGGAAAAGCGCAGCAGGTCAGGCAGCATCCAAGGAACAGGAGATTCGACGTTTCAGGCATAAGCCTTCCTGAAGAAGGGCTTATGCCCGAAATGTTGAATCTCCTGTTCCTTGGATGCTGCCTGACCTGCTGTGCTTTTCCAGCAACACATTTTCAACGTCTTCAGGAATCGTTAGGTCAAGAAATAAACTTTGGACTTTTTAGCAAAGTGAAAAGAATTTGTATGTTTTTTTCTGGATTATTACAGTTAATTAAAATTTGTTACGGGAAAGAAACCATGTTGATTAAGGTTATCAGGATTGTTGCAATCTCTGCTAAACCAATTATTTTTCAAACCTTTCTCAAAGGTGTATTTGCAATCCCAGTTAAACCAAAAAAAAACACTATTTTTCTCACATGGCATGTGGACATTGCTGGCAGGACCATCATTTGCTACCGATCCTTAATTGGGATTGAACTGATTGGCTCTCTAGGCCATTTGAAAACAGTTAAGTGTCGATCACGTTTCTGTGAATCTGAAGCCACATGTAATCCAGATGAGGTAAGGATGATGGATCTCCTTTGGAGGAGCATTAGCGAACCAGATGGATTATTACAATGGTAGATTTAGTTATGCTCTACCTATTACACTACTTTTAATTCCAGATTTATTATGTTTAAATTTCATTATTTGCAATCAGGGTGAAGGGTTCCAGCCCAAAACGTTGATTTTCCTGTTCCTCGGATGCTGCCTGACCTGCTGTGGCTTTCCAGCACCACACTGTTGGCTCTGGATTGCGAGTCCAATAACTTTTAACACTTCGCCACTCCCTCCCCAAGTGCATTTCAGACATGAACATGCACAGACAACCACCATAGCAGGTATACTTGGTTTTAAATTACACATGACCTGTTCAAGATTGTTACTCTGAGTTTGGGCCTCTGTAGTTTAAGCTTGGTAGGTTTAGAAATTGATTTCCAGGACTAGCTCAGTCACATAAGAATCCGTACCTCCAGGATGCGGTAGTACAAAAGCATTGTATTGAGATTGTTTCATCTAGGCATTCAGAAGGTTTAATTTAGCAGACTTAAAATGATTTGATGTTTTAATTGGTAGCCCTTAGGAAAACAAACCTTGAACAAGTACTTGGTGCATTTGGTAAAGGAAGAGGCTAATGGAAGATAGTTTAGCAACTGGGAAATATTAGATAGGAGAACAGATCAGAATCAGTAGTTTTATCATGTTCTCTGACTTTCATCTCAAATTTTATTAAGCAAAAGGCAATGTGTTTGAAACCAAATTTGAAATCAATTTGATGTCTTTTTTTTAAAAAAAGTTTTATCTTCATTTTGTAATATCCAATACATAGAAAATTATGAGAGGATAATTTTCTAAAATATGTATTATTCATAGTTTAGTAAAGGAGCTCAACCTACAGAAAGGGTGTAATAATATTGGGAGTTTTAGACTTGACTATCATTCCTATGTCATAACATGTAAAATCCTTCAGCGAGTAAAGCAGTATGAGAAAGCAAAAAAGGCATTGTTGCGGGTGATTTTGTGTTTGTATATTCAGATGTATTTCCAGAAAACCTCTATGCCCTCAGCAACCATAAAATTGTTTAACCTGTAACTGGCACAGACTCCCATCTTTTGACAACTCATCAAACTGGGATCAAATCTGATTTAAATATAAACTGCAGAGGAGAGTATCGTAGTAGTACTGGGTATCATTCTGATCAATCTATGCTGTATACCCTTCAGGGCTAGTATGTTCTTCCCAGTGTCTGGTGTCCAGATCTGTGCATCGTACTTCACGTGGTCTAATCCAGGAATTGTATATTATGATATTAACTGTCTGATTTATATATATTTTAAGTTTGGATTTTGAATTATATGTAAGTAACATGTGTTTTGAGTCTCAAGTTAGTTATTACTTTTGTCAGTATTTATTTTAAAACAGTTGTGGTGATTTCTTTTAAAATGGATTGAGGGTTACTTTGGCAGCCTAATGGGTTTTCGTTTACTTTAGGATTTTATTACCTAACAAGGGAGACAGTTGCACCACCAAGTTTCTGTTAGGAATTTCTGGACTGGGGCTGTACGTTTACTGTGTTTAAATCATTTGGAATTTGTCTTAATTTCCTTTTGCTTAATGAACTTCTGTTTTATTGTTAAAACTGCATCGAAACAAATTCCTAATTAAAATGCATAATATTTCTTTTGACTTCACACTGAAAATATAAAGATGATCAAAATACTTACCTGTTCTTATGGTATCTGTGGAGCTATTTTTTAAAACAAATCTTGTCGAGTAACTGAGTTTTTAAATATGCAAGTTACATTGTAGAAACAGAGATGCCAGGTTCCATTACTGCTCTGGGCTGAGTTAGCTGATCTGAACATGCTGACTTTAGTTTGCTCAGTTGACCTCAGAACTCTCAGTTAAGTTTTTCTTCCTGATCGCTGGCCAATGAGGTCTCCTTGTGCTAACATCTCATGAGGTGAGCATGATGCTTCACCATTTAATATTTTACCAGCATTGTCATGCTGAATTTATTCTTAATGATTTTCTGTCTTTTGTTCTACTTTCATAATTCACTGCCAACGTGCAAAATATTTCTTTCTTCCATTGCAGATTTTTGTTGCGTTACATCAAAATGAAATTTTTGCCATCGCATTTCAGCAAGGAGAAATTTTCAAGTTTCAGCACTTGCGATGCACCCCTAAAATAACATTTCATTTGATGTAAATCAAAATCAAATCTACCCATAAGCATGCAACTATCCAAATTTCCCTGAAACGTTATCCATGAGGCTTCACATTGAGGGATGTTATCATCCCTCAAAACTAGGATTCACTTTGACTGCACATTGCCCCAGTGAAAGAATTATTTAAACTTAGCACAAAAATAATATGAGAATTAAAGTGGTATGTTTATTGTTTTCTCCCTGCATTTTCCTTTACTTCTGACTTTATTTTTTGAAATGGACAAACTAAAGCATGAAGCCAACTAATCAATCTTGTTGTGGGGAAAGAAATGCAATCATAACAAATACTGTACTTTGGAAGTATGGCAGCGACTTGCATACAGCAAGGTTGAAGGATAAGTGATGGCTAAGATAACAGATTGAACTCCTTTGCTCTGAACAGTGCCCTGTGTTATTTTACAAACATGTAGGAGGGCAAAATTTATTGGTGCTTTTTAGTTTGAGTTGCAATAACAGTAATGCTGCTGACCAGGCTGATCACTCACCTGAATAAAATTTAACAATAGTTTTGTCAATAATGCAAATGGCACTTTGGTCTCCCTGCTATTGGAAAGATGTTGTTAAATTTGAAAAGGTTCAGAAAAAAAATTTACAAGGATGTTGCCAGGGTCGGAGGGTTTGAGCTATAGGGAGAGGCAGAACAGTGTGGGGTTATTTTCTCGAGCATGTTGAAGGCTGAGGGGTGTCCTTGCAGAAGTTCATAAACTTCTTTATATGAGGGGCATAGGGTGAATAGCCAAGATCTTTTTTTTTCACAGGGTAGAAGAGTCCGACCTAAAGGGTCTGTGTTAAAGGTACAGGTGAAAGATGTAAAAGGGACCTAAGGGCAACTTTGTGTGTGTGTGTGTGTGTGTGTGTGTGTGTGGAGTGAGCTGCCAGAGGAAGTTGTAGAGGATGATACCATTACAACATTTTAAAAGACATCTGGATAGGTATATGAATATGAAGGCTTTGGAGGGATATGGGCTGGGTGCTGGCAGGTGGGACTAAAATTGGGTTGGGATATCTGGTTGGCATGGACAGGTCGGACCGAAGGGTCTGTTTCCATGCTGTACATCTCTGTGACTCTAAATAGGGAACTAACTTTAATATTCTGTTCAAGAGTCAACCGTGTTTCAGTTTGTACTATATTTTTAGCATAGATTATGTACGTGGGTATCTAGAATCAATACTCTTCTGGTTCCAAGGGAGAATGTTGCCTTTGAACCAATATTCACCATTCAGTGGATCATGGAAAATTAGTTGTTTGCTCCATGGCCAAGTCATTAGTGTCTGAAGATTCAGCCCTTGACAATTAGTCCCAGAAAGATGACTGCATTGGCACCACCTTGAGCTCCCGCGAGGAGATTGAGCAATTCATCAACTTTACCAACACAATCCACCCTGACCTTAAATTTACCTGGACCATCTCTGACACCTCCCTCCCCTTTCTGGACCTCTCCATCTCCATTAATGACGACCGACTTGACACCGACATTTTTTACAAACCCACCGACTCCCACAGTTACCTGGATTACTTCCCAGGCTACCTCCTGCAAAAATGCCATCCCGTATTCCTAATTCCTCCTCCTCTGCCATATCTGCTCCCAGGAGGACCAGTTCCACCACAGAACACACCAGATGGCCGCCTCCTTCAGAGATTGCAATTTCCCTTCCCACGTGGTTAAAGATGCCCTCCAACGCATCTCATCCACAACCCGCACCTCCACCCTCAGACCCCACCCCTCCAACCATAACAAGAACAGAACGCCCCTGGTGCTCACCTTCCACCCTACCAACCTTCACATAAACCAAATCATCCACCGACATTTCCGCCACCTCCAAACAGACCCCACCACCATATATTTCCCTCCCCACCCCTTTCCGCCTTCCGCAAAGACCATTCCCTCCGTGACTACCTGGTCAAGTCCACGAACCCCCACAACCCACCCTCCCGTCCTGGCGCCTTCCTCTGCCACCGCAGGAATTGCGAAACCTGAGCCCACACCACCTCCCTCACCTCCATCCAAGGCCCTAAAGGAGCCTTCCACATCCATCAATGTTTTACCTGCATATCCACCAATATCATTTATTGTATTCCTTGCTCCCGATGCGGTCTCCTCTACATTGGAGAACATCTCTGGGACACCCGCACCAATCAACCACACCGCCCTGTGGCCCAACATTTCAATTCCCCCTCCCACTCTGCCAAGGACATGGAGTCCTGGGCCTCCTTCACCACCACTCCCTCACCACCAGGCTCCTGGAGGAAGAACGCCTCATCTTCCGCCTCTGAACACTTCAACCCCAGGCATCAATGTGGACTTCAACAGATTCCTCATTCCACTTCCCCCAGCTCAGCACTGTCTCCATGACTTGTCCTACCTGCCTATCATCTTTTCCACCTATCCACTCCAACCCCCCTGACCTATCACCTTCATCCCCTCCCCCACTCACCTATTGTACTCTATGCTACTTTCTCCCACCCCCACCCTCCTCTCATTTATCTCTCCACCCTTCAGGCAGTCTGCCTGTATTCCTGATGAAGAGCTTTTACCCGAAACGTCGATTTTACTCTTGCTCGGATGCTACCTGAACTGTTGTGCTTTTCCAGCACCACGAATCCAGAATCTGGTTTCCAGCATCTGCAGTCATTGTTTTTACCTAATTAATCCCAGAAATCCAGTCTCACAGAGTTCTCACACCAGATAATTATTTATTTTTGGGACCAATTATAATGGAGCTCGTGATAAGAGGCCGTTATTGGAGAATGATAGGTTATTCCTTATGTCAGAGCACCTCTCTATGGGAAATGAATTGGGCCAGGTTGGTGCTTAGAAGAGTAACTGCCAATAAACTGGCAGGCTGCACAGCCCAGTTTCTAACCAGTCTTTTTTTTATTCTTCTGCATACTCAGCCAATTTGCCTATTCAATTCAACCAGTTACAAATTTGCTCTGTATGCTTTAATGGAATAATTGTGAAAATAGATGCAAAATCAAACTTTCAGACTGATGATAAACTAATTATAATAAACTGTTTTATTAGTACTGATATTCTTCCATAAAGTATAATTTTGATTGCAAAGTGTACCTTGAGTTTTATAGCAATGTTTTTGAATATTGAATGTGAATTGCAAGAAGCACAAAAAATTTTAATAGGTTAGTTAATTTGTAATTACTTCATCCTATTGGAGACTGAGAGGTTTTCTTAAAGATGTTCTATTGGTTTATTAATTTTAATGGTTTAATTAAGTTGTGTATGTGAAAATGAAATTTCTTAATGATTTGCTTCCTAACAACCAGTTAGTTGCTTAAAAATGTGACTGATGGCAGATCTGGCATCTGAGTAATGTAGTATCAGTAAGCTGCTGGTGTTTTGTTATTTGATTTCTGATAAAAAAAAGTGTTGATAACTGACAAGTATCAAAAAGTAGACATCTGCTTATTGTCTGTCTAATGGAGGAAACTGCAATTATAACAAAATATTTGGGAGGCTTTGTGAACCTGCACATTAATTGATCAGTTGTAATTGGTGGCATCCACTTTCGTAAAATAAGGTACTGCACACAGCTTAGAGCCATCTGCTGCATATCTAGGTTTCCACAAAACAGTGTGATCTAGACTCAGACATGTATCATTATGGATTCACAAAGCTATATGTGGATTTTTGTGTTTTCTAGCTGAGACAGCAGTGAGGAAGCACAAATACCTCGAGGTCCCAGTCTAGGAGAGAAAAAGTACTGGTTGAGGTTCCTTCTCTCTCGTCCTGATTTCACAAACGATCAGTGAAAAGCAAAGCTTCTGTGTATGAGAAAAACCATTTACAGTGTTCCCAATAAACTAGGAATATTTGGGAACCATGTCCAATTTATGAACACTTGTGCTTACAAATGCAATTCCATTCAGGGGTCTAATTTTTAAAGATCCAATATACAAATGTTAGCACTGAGTGGCTGTTTTATATTGTCCTGCTTTGTATTTGGACTTGAGTACAGATTGAATCGTGAATAGACTTGAACTGAACCCATTCTCAACCCGGGGCTGACTAATCATTTTTTAGTTTGGCATGTGAAAATGTTTCTCAAGTTATCTGGTAGTTATTGCTACTTTCGAGATTGGTAGGTGAGAATAAATGGAAGAAACCACTCAAAACAATTTTAGGAGGGGGACTTGAGTTTTAATATATGTCTACTAAATATGACATTATCATTAAGACTAGGCCAAGTTCTGATGAAGAGTTATCTAATCTCGAAACTTACTCTCGCTCTCTGTGGATGCTGCCTTATCCATTGTTACTTCCAGTATTGTTGTTTTGTTTTCAGTACAGATTCCAGCATATGCAATATGTTCCAAAATTATCGTCTTATCACCTTTGATTTGCACTGTTGGTCTCAGGATGGTGAGGGTGATGCCACACAATGCCAAGATATACTTGTTGGACTATAATTGGGGGTACTAGCTTTCAAAGCACTGCTGCTCCATCAGGTGGTTGTGAAGCCGATCACAAGGCGCAGAATTTATAGCAAAAGATTAGAGTCTTGCAGCTGAAATGATACATTGAACAAACCTAGATATATCAGTTAAGCTGCATGACACTAATCTTTTACTATAAATTTTGTCTTATGATCCTGCTTCACAACCACCTGAAGAAGCTGTGCTTCGAAAGCACTTGCCTCCAAATAAACCTGTTGGACTATAACCTGGTGTTATGTGATTTTTAATTTTGGCCATCCCAGTCCAACACCAGCTCCTCCACATCGAGGATGATGTAACACAACAATGCCGCTTCATTCTCTATCCGTGCAAATCCAAAATTGACTCTACCAAGAGTTTTGCAAAGCAATATGAAACACTAACTTGCCCAAGACCAATGGATTTTGTCCCCTTGAAAGGTCTACTCAAATGTTGTAATAAAATTTGTTCCCAATTTCAAGATTAGTTTATCGATGCTCATGGACCTTTTAACAGTGACAACATTTCATCAGTGGCTATGTGAAAGGAATATTAGTTCAGTATTTTTGTTTAATCTCTTAGCATGTCAATATTTAAAATTTGAATACCAAAACCATATATCAAAAATTCCAGATTGTGTTTAAGACGGTAGATACTTGCATCGAGATTCTGTTTTCTTACCATATCTCGTGTTGACCATCTGTTCAGTTTCCAACCACTGAGTATCTCCTCGCTGCTGATTATCTATATTACATAGGTTGTGCTGAAATGCATGGTTTACAAGACCTATGCATTTCAGATTTTCATGCTTCACTGAATATTAAAGTGTTGTAAAATCAGCCTTTCTTTTTAACAGTATGTTAGCATTTCCTGTTCCCCTACTGTAAAGGATAGACAGGTGGGCCTACATGACAATCATATTTAAGTTTAAGTTTGCAGAAGCTCAAGAGCCTTGTGGATTTAATTACATGCTTCATTTGCTTATACTGAGATTAATGCACAAAAGCACCTGTGTGGAATTTGTTTATTTTTTGGGGTATTTTCCGCTTAATAACACAGATCTGTCATTATTATCCTTCATCTGTACACCAGTGAATAACCAGAGGTATTTCTCTCAGGTATGCAAACTTTCTCTTTTGAAAGAATTCTTAGAAGGATCTGATTGGTGGCAATTAAGTATTGGATTTTGTTTGTCGAGCAGGAAAAATGTTGTGAAAGATTATTAAAATGCACTGAACACTTAATGGTTGATTGTTTCATTTCAGTCCAAAAACTGTTGATGTATTTAATTGGTAAAGAGGAGTTTTGACTTCTTTATTTTTCATTGCCTGACCCTTTGTGCCACCTTTTTTAATAGTGAGATGTCTTTCTAAATTTGTTGCGAAAACGCAGCATTAGGTGAAAGCAGCTAAAAGTACATTTTATGGTGCCTGCAACAACATACCTTTCTTGCTTAATTGCCAGAGCTAGCAGGAGCAAGACCACTTTTATAATGGAGTAAATTTATGAGCCCAATGTAATCTCCAGCTTGGAGGATGAATCAAGAGATGATAAACTCTCAAGATAAGTATTAGATACTTCGGTTACCAATGTGGCAAGCTATGTGCTGCCATCCTTGACCTGCAGTTTCAGCATCACCAGTCATTTAACGTTATTGCTGTCAATAAAAGTCAATGGCAACCTGCCTCAAGTCCAGATTTCAAACCGTTAAGTGAATCTAATTGTAAAAGCCAAACTTCTATGAATAGATCCAAAGGGAGTTGGCTTATCAACCATGGTTGTACTTGTGGCTTGAAAAAGAAGTTATTGTATTTACTGCTATTTTGATCTCTAAAGATGTGAGAAAAGATGTTTGACAAGATAAATGAACACCCCTTGTTCTGATGGCAACCTTTAGCCGATGTTACTTGTTCTTTATCTTTGATTGTCATCGTTTCAGCTTTATAGTGTATAACTAAGTTCACTGTTGTACATGGTCCCTGATTTTGAGAAGAGAGATTTGCTGGCTAATATGTATAATAACGTGTAATGGTAAAAAATCCACCTGTATCTGACAACTTAGAATTACTGCTAGGTGATGCAGCGCCGACTCTATGGTCTAAAGTATAAGTAATCATTTTATTATTTTAAATTATTTTCATTGGCACTTTTTTAAAAATTCTGTGTTTGCTGGTAGATTTGTATGTGCTTTCTCACTCTGAATAGACAGCTGTCAATTGAATCTGGGATATTTTATTTATTGTCTCTTTTGTGTGTGCTAAACTATATCTTTGAATGTTTTAAAAAGTCTGAAGTAATACAAGTGGCTATCAAAACAGCAGACCTAATGAATAAAGCATTTTCTTTCCATCATCTTTGAGGAGAAGAAGAACAAGATAGTGACAGATGAGGTGTAGAGGTACAAAAAGGGCACATGTGTTTTTTTTAATACTCTTGTTATTTATGTCCTGGTCATGGATCTACTCATTGCTTAGATGTGAGCATCACTAATGAGGCAAGCATTCATTGCCCATCCTAATTAACTTTGACGATTGGTGAGCCGCCTTCTTGAATTGTTGCAATCCATTTGGTGTGGATACACCCATAGTGCTGTTCAGGAGTGTTACAGAATTTTGACACAGCAAAACCAACCAGGGATGCCCTAATTCTGTGTGAATAAAAATAAATTAAAGTGTAATATTGTTTTTAATTTGACATTTACTTGAGGGCACTTCATAGAGAGCTTTATCATATAGTTTTTCACACTTAGTGCTGTTTATTTTAAAATAAATTATTAATTGATATGGAAATTATGATACAATTGGTACTTTGCATAAATGGCTTTTAAAATGTTTAGGTATCCAGGCTCCTCTTTAAAAAAAAGATCACCTGATAATACTAAATCTGTTTCCACAGTGTTGTCTCTGTTCTTCAGCATCCTGTAGAAACTGTTGCATAAACTCTAAAACTGGAATATAATCATTAATTTAGAGATTAAAGTTAAACAAACTGCATATATGTATTGGATTCTAAATTGTATGTAGCTTCGTGATGTTTTGATAAGTGTGATCAAATTCTGTTGTATAGAAACTTGGGACATAAAACTTTTTAATCTGAATCTCTTCAAGCAATGATTTTAAATGCTAAAATAAAGTGTAGCATGAATGCCTGAAATGTTATTTTTTGAATTGGCCAGTTATTAATGTGCAGGTACTCAGGAAATCTGCAACCAAGGGAGATAAGCATGATATACTGAGATTTTGGTACACAGAAGAGCCAGACACCGAAAAGTGTCTGAAATTGTCTGGAATTGATGCAAGTAAAACTGCTACAGTGTGAATAAGGTGTATGGTATATCGTCCCAAATCATTAGCGACTAATTAGTTTCTGTAACTGAACTGCCCATCTACCTCTCTAAGTTTTCATGAAATATCTTCATCCCAACCATTTATCACTTTGATTTATTTCAACTACTGTTCGATCTAATCTGTATTTCATATTTTCTGTCTTAATTTTTTTTTAAAAAGCTTCAATGAATTCATCTGTGCTTAATTCTTCTGAAAATATTGTAAGCTCTGACATCTGATAGTATATCGTCCCTTTTTAAGAGACATTGCATGGAATAAATTGGAATTTCCACAAGGTATTCTTACAGCTAAGTGCATCCATGGTGTCACATTTGTCAGTTTTTAAATGTGTAAGTCCAAACTGTTTTCTTATGCCAAAACATTGTTTTCCTTTCAATACATCAAATTTTCTTTTTACAAGAATCCGTATATGTTCACAATCATTTATTTTCATGACGAGCCTCAGTACTAATCTTGAAAATTTTAAGTAGAATATAGAATGATTAATCTTTTATGTCCTTGCAAGTTTTTTTGCTGGCTTGACTGTTTCCACACATCGGACACACCCATCCTAAAGATGTGAATAGCTTTGACGTAAAAGAAACTTAACAGGTTGTTGCTGGAGCTAGCTTAAATGTTTTTTAGGGACACTGAGTTTGACTAAATGTGTTATATTACTGAAGTAGAAATCTAATCATTCACTTAGTAATACTTATTTATATCTTTAAAGTTATCTATGTGTATGCAGTTAAAGCCATAACATCAAACACTTTTTCTAGACTTACTAATTTGATTAAATGGGGCATCTGTAAACAGATATTTTTACTTGCATAAAACCAAATTACTTCTGAGTTATGATCCATTTGTGATTTAGGTAACTAATAAAGCTATACTTATGATCTAAATTAAAGTATTTATTAAAATAAGTTTTAAGATTATTTCCCCAATTATGCAGACCTTTACATATTTAAATTAAAGTGGCAATTATGTGGCTATGTATTAAAAGAACTATTAATATTGCTGTAAAGTTTAGCTGCTCACCTGTAGGATATACAATATTTTATCTTAAAAAATTCTTGATGCATTAAAATCAATATTGTCCTGTACATGTGATTTTCCTTTGTATCACTTTTATAAGAAAAGTTGTACCTATCCATTAAAATACTTGTCTTTGCTCAAACCATGCTGTTTAACCATGATATTAAAGTTTAAAAACAGTTCTACAGTCATTCCATATGTGGTGAATACATTAACAACAGTGATGTGCAATTTTATATAACTCCTTTTAATCATAGTAAACATTCTAAGGCACTCTGCAGTAATGGTACCAAAATTTGGGAGAAATTTGGTGATGTGACAACAGATTACCAAAAGTTTTGTCAAGGAGATTGATTTTGCTGACTTCATTAAAAGAGGAAAGAGGTAAGAATGTTGAAGCAGCACAGTTTTGAGGTTAGGGTTTTAGAGGCTAAAGGTATGACTATCGAGGAAGGAGTGATTTGAAATCTGGGATAGTCAAGAGACCAACATTAGAGGAACACAGGTATCTCAGAAGGTGTAGGGATGGAGATTATTGGATCAGGGTGGGGCAAGAGATGGAAAGCAATGATGGAAATCTTTTAAACTTTTAGACAATGCTAAGCAGGGACTTGCTTAGCAAGTCAGTGAGCAAAGGGTTGATGGGCAAGATGGATTTGGCCTAAGTTGTGTCACAGGCCAAAGCATTTTGGCTGAGTATCTCAACATGTAGGACTGCAGACAGGCAATATAACATTGGTGAAAATAACCATTTCTATTCATTGTGTGGATATGATGTTGGAAGCTCACCTGTGTCGCAGAGTTCACGAATGGTTTGGTTCAGTTTTCTTGGGAAGATGGATTGAATCACTGGCCAGGGAACATAATTTAGTGGTGTTGAAATACAATGGTCACAGTCTGCCCGATATTTTGTCAGATGAAATTACTGTTGAGCCAGTGCTAGATGTTGGACAGGCATTCTGATCTGGGACAGTGAAGGAGTAAAGAAAGGTGGTGCTGGTGTTTTACAGCTGGGTGTGGTCAACAGACATGAGAAACATGCCCAACACACTATCTATTTTGCTTTGTCTTGATTGAGCAAGACAATTGCTCACAGGTTTTTAGGCATGTATTCATTGCTCATTATGTGGTTTTCTACCCTGGGAACTTTATATATCTCCAGTGTATTGAGTTTTTCTGTACTGGTGCTTTACATTTATAAAGGTCACTTTGTTTTATTGTGATTTCAGCCAATCCATAGCATGCACCTCCTAGTTTCTAGATCTCATCTTTCCAGATATTAATTTTTATTGTGTAATTTAACTGCACTTGATCAAGAAATAGTGTAAAGAGTATTTTGTAAAGGTATGTTTCTTCCAAGGAATTATCTTTGCTTCATATATAGTGCAATTTCTGGATGACCGATGTGAGGGTGATGCAATAATAAGTACTAATTATTGCCATCCTTAAGTCATTGAGTTAGATATTTTCCCAGTCTTTCTTCTTCTTGTGACACTGCTGAAAAAAGTTCTGTAGATGGGGTCATTTTTGCACTAATTCAGCAAAATTACCATGCTTCATTTGGCTGAAAATATAGGAAGCATCACTGTCCAGCCTGATCCATATTGGCACAAAACTAACATGAGTAACCTTTTTGAAAGGTGTAGCATAACAGCTGTAGCATTGACTGAACTTTTTTTCCCTTTACAAACGCAAGATCTTGAGGTGATTGATGCCAGTCAAATTGCTGGATGTCAGCTTGTAATTCAAAACCAAAACTCATGTCTATATTCACTAATTCCAAAGGTGTTTGAGCCCTTCACCATTTTGGATGGGTATACGATCACCCAAGTTAAAAGCTTGTTCTCAATACGATGAGGAGCTAAGGGAATCTGTTAGTGTAATTGTATGGCTAGGAAGAGCTCCTAACCTAATGAATTAGATTTGTCTTTGCATAAATAGTTTTTCACTTGCTGAAGTTCCAGTAACAGGAGATTAGTAAAACCCTAAGACTGCAAGTGTTCGCTGCCCCTAGACATTGATATTAGACATCATTGGCACCAGATAAACCAAAAGGGGGAAAGAAAAGAATTGGAGGAAATTGGAAGAAATTCGTTGTCCTCTTTTTCCACCTTTTGCAATTAGAAGTCCTGAAGTCAAGAATTCCACATTCTGAGACATCTGCTCTGTTTTCAGAGTATTGTATTTCTGGTATCATGACACATGATGCAATTAGCCTTGTACCACAACAGATTTAACACTCTTGGGTGTTTTTAAATAGTTTTCTCTTATCTTCTCACTTTCAAGCATGTCTAAATCTTAAAAGTATTCTTCAGTTAATGGTCATGCATGCAATCTTCCCTTAGTCCATGCTCAGAACGCCATGTTCTTGCTCTTAAGTGCAGTAAGTCATATATAAATTGAATATGTATACAAGTAAAAAGTGATCTTGCAGACTTTGAAGATACCAGTTCTGTTTGACTATCTAAGAAGCAGTCCACTGAAAATGCAAAGATTAGGTGCTGCATGTTTGGAAAGAGTTCAAAATATAGATTCTCTTAGACCTGAATGTCCATGTTTTACCTCAAGAATATGGAGTGTCATCATTATCTAAATGATGAATTAAAATGTTTTTAGTATGGTATTATTAAAACTTGAATAATGTGTTTTAAAATGTTATTCAGAATAAAGTGCATTCATTTTGAGTATGTGCTAACAAGTAGTTTAGGATTATAAGTTATTTACCGTTGCATTTCCTGTGCGAACATTATATTTTAACTTAGTTGTATTTCCCCTTCTCCCACTAGAGTTTTTGGAGTGTGTACAACAATATTCCTGCAGTGACCAGCTTGCCCCTCCGTTGT